>NC_140072.1:65232131-65799631 GCF_964194135.1 Talpa europaea | reverse complement strand
GGGATGGTAGGTAGAGAGGAGATTTGAGAGCATTTCTATCTCAGGCAAAGGAGGAGAAAACAATTCATGAAAACCTTGGAATTTAAAGGTAATAAAAAGGTCAACACTTCACTGGGACAAACAGCAAGCAGCCTCTCACCTCCTCTCCCAAGCAGAGGTTCTTCAGTGTCCTGAAGGCTGGCTGCAGCACACACCTGTCTATTTGAGTATGTCTTGGAGTTGTGCCCTTTGGCTTTGGTAGATATAGCTACACCCAAAGAGTGGAGAGGGGCACGGCCAAGCTCTCTGCAGCCATACGCAGGCTGTGAGCCAGAGCTCAGGTTTCTCGGGAGAGGTAGTGCTGAGCTATAGCAGGCAGTTGTCTGGGGCCTCTGCCACTGCAGCCCCTGGCAGTGTGAAGTCACATGAGGAAGCAGGTTGTCCAAGTGAAGGGAGGGGGAAGGTCACTGTGGAGTGACCAGGCCTGAGACCAGGGCTTCCAGGGGCATCCCATGGGAATGAGGTTTACCTAAAATCTGTTACCCTTCAGTACTATTTCCTGCTACCCTGACTAGAATCACGTGGACAGAACAGGGTAGAGAAGCGGGGTCAGTCTTAAAATGGAAACACATTCTCAAAACTAGCTGGGAATCTTCTGATAAATAGCCACCTGGTGAGGGGGTATCATGGAGCAGGGAAACATGTGCTGTGGAGTCAGAAAAATTACAGGAGCTCAACTTTTTCATCTTTAAAGGGGTGGAATTCTTCACAGAGCTATAATGAGGCAAAAGAGACAATCAGAGTATATTGCATGGCAAGGTATCTGGGAACATAACATAATGTTTCTCTTCCTTCCTCCCTTCTAAAGGAGAAAGACTTCAGCTACTTCTTTCCAAGAACATAGAGGGCTCTTTATCTTCCAGTGGACATAAATCAATTCCTATTTGCCCTCAAATAATAACATTTGGGTTAAATCTTGGGGGAAAGGCTGAAGAGATGGAGTGTGTCTGCATCATTTCCACAAAGTCCTACCACAGTTCTGGAGCCTCCCTGAACATGCTGCCTCTATAAGTCTGGAGGGAACAAACAAAATGACACTTTCTAGTGAAAGCTGGGCCATCACAAAGGCGCTCAGGTTCACTGGAGGGAGGTCCCTGCCCCTGGGCAAGTGAGGAGTCCCGGAAAAGGTGCCCAGGACTGGCCACGAGAGTGGCAAGGCTCGGGCTCAGCCAAACACGGGGGACTGTGGGGCACTCAGGGTCTCCTACTGCCTCCCCAGCCCCAGTTTCAGGCTCTGCCTTCTCCACACCCTACTGGATGGACCCTCAGAAAGCCCAATTCTGCTCCTAGCTCTCCAGAAATCTTCCCTTGACTACTATTGTCCACCCAGCGAAAAAGAAGTTCTCCATCAGACTGCAAGGCCTTCTGGGACACCAACCTGTGGGTCTGGCCTGTGAGTCTGTGCCTGACCTGTCCTCTGTTAACCTCAGGCTCCAGTTGTGGGCTTAGAGACACATCAACTGGAAATGCCCCCTGCTCAACTCGCAAGGTCTGCCCTCCTTGGCTCAGCGTGCAATAGCATGGTGTTTCCCACCCCTCCCCCCGGCACCTGGGGGGACCAAGCCTCAGATGAGGCCCCTCCCCCTGACACCTCAGATGAGGCCACTGCATCCTTGGTATTCCCACAGGAGAGGGCATCTCCTGGCACCTAACAAACTTTTTAGGATTGTTATTTGTGCTCTTGCTCTCTCCCAGTCTGAACATACAGATGTATACACCTCACACAACATACAAATACAATACAATGCCCCTTTGAGGGCAGAGACTGTCTTTCCTCTTTGCTGTGGCAAATGCTCAAATGCATAACTACATGCAGAATGGTCAGTCCCATCCTGGGGCACATGGGGAATAGAGAGCTAAGAAATTCAGGCATTCTAAAGGACACGTTCCCCCACAGTGATTATAATTTAGCAAAAATAATGGCCACCCAACACAAAACAGCCCTTGTCCAAAGTACTTGACATGCACCATCCCACATGCTTTCCCAGTATTAACTCAATTAATGATCACAACCACCAAATGAGATAGCTATTTTACGGGCACTGTGTTAGACTGGGAAAATAAACATAGAAAGTTGAGGAACTGGCCCAAGGTCACTGTAGGGGCAGGAAGAGCACAGTGCAGGATCTCTATGATCCCATACAGACGGGTAAAGGAGAGTCCTGGGTCTCCCTGGTGGCGCAAGGGGTTAAGATGCAACCTATGAAGAAGCTATCCACAGCTATCGCAGCACAAGTTTCATCCCTGGTCAGGGAGATACCCACATGGTGCATCAGACCTCTCCTGACTCGCCCACTGCTCCCCTCAGCAGTGTATTTCGTCCGTCTGCCTGTTCTGTTCCCCACTCTGTCTCTGGTGAGTTCTCTCACCCTCCACACCTCTGGTCTGTACCCCAGCTCTTGTATACATAAATAATCTTCTTTTAAAAATTAAAAAAAAGAGAATCCTGGAGCCCTTGGTGGCTTTTTCAGGCTATATTGAGATTTTACCAGGTACATGGAAGGCAGGGGTGCCAGTGGGGGGTTGGGGGGGTGGGCAGGAGGCTGGTAGGCCTCCTAGCCCCCAGCAAGTTTTCACTCTTTCTGGACTCTCCAGCATTCTCATGTGGCCTCTGCCTCTCTGCTGGCTCTCTTCCGGTCTCCTGTTCTCTGCTGGCGTCCCTGTGACCCCACCCTTATAAGCCCTGTCTCAGCCCAGGTGAACCCACCTTCTACACCCATGCCCTACTCCAGGTGCCCGCCATCAGGCATGCATTCAGGACCGCAGGGATCCATCATCAATCCTAATGGCAGGAGGGCAGAAAAGCCTGACAATTATTTACCCTACAGTCACACACCAGATAGCTGAGCCTGGACTAGTGGCAGCTTGGGGGGGGGGGGGTGCTGGTAGGCCAGCCCAAGAGTGGGTACATTAAACCCACACAAAACATCGATCTCTTGTGAAGGCACTTGATTACCATATGGATGCTGGTTAAGAATATCCCTTCCCTAAATAAAGCTCATTAAGTACCCTGCAGGCTCATAAGGAGAGAAACCTTACAGGTAAGAAACCTCAAGCTGTCCACACCCACTGCAAAGCAGATGAAGAATGGGGCCGGTTTTTTTGTTTAAACTTACTTGGTAGAAATGAGGCAACTCACTGGCCCAGGTCACTGCCTGCCTTGAATTTTCTCTTTGAAGATAACAAATCTGGTCAATTCAAAAGGGCCAGAGGTGAGGTGAGAAACCAATAAACCCCTTAAAGTTTGGCTGCCTAACTAATCAGTGAATTATGTGCTCATCAATGAATCATAGAAATAAGAGATAGCAGAGGCCCCCCTGGGTCACATGTCCATCCCCCAGCATGGGGGATTTTCTCTGCAGCATTTTCTGCAAGTGCATCTCCAGTCTAATTAGAAATGACCAAGCAATGGGGTTCCCACCATTGCCTCTTGGGGAACTAGTCTGCCGTCTAGGAGACCTAATTATTAGAAAATTGATCATTATATTCATACTAGGTTCTCCTCTGCACAGTTGTATCACATCACTTCTTAATTGTTCTCCTTTTGACCCTGCCTCCTCCTCCCCCAAACAATTCCTCTTAAGCACTTCAATTACTTTTTTCCTCCACTGACTACCAGTGAACCCACTCGGGAATGAATTTGAGAGGAGAGAAATGAGCAATGAAGGAGGAAGGAACAGAGGTCTAGCAGCCCTGGAGGGTCGCTGAGGCAACTGGAAGGCCCCATGTCACTTATGGGCTTCTCCCACCCACCAAAGTCTTCAGCAGATAGCAGGAAGAGTCCCTCCCACCACTGCCTTTCCCATGGCCAACTCCTGAGCAAAATGTGTAGTTCATTCTCTGAAAGTATTCTGGAACACCCCAATACCACTGGTCATTGCAGCAATAGTAGGGTCCTAGGTAAGTTAAGGCAAGTCAGACAGAGAAGATGTATAGTGGGGAGGGGACCCAGGGAAGGCAGAATTGGAGTTCCTTATCAGCATCTCCCCTTTGGCATAAGAATGCAAGTCTGGAATCAACAATCTTGCTTTAGACAGGATAGAAAGGTTAACCAAAAAAAAAAAAAAAAAAACCTGAACCAACCTCCCAGAAACACTCCCACATGTTCAACCAACCCCACCATGACTGCATTAGAGACCAGGCCCCTGACCAATGAACCTCATGGAGTTTCTAGGCATAACCCTGTCAGCGGTCCTCATCTTGTCCTTTATAAGACCCTGGCTGGAGAAGAAAGCTAGATGCACCACCTCTCCACAGTCATGTGGGTTTTGCTTTGAATAGACCTGGCCAGTGGGGAGTAGAGACAGAAATCCAGCCCAACCTCCAAATTCCAGGCCAGAGGAAGGATGCCATTTTGTTATTAACACAAAGGGCTGTATGTTCTAGTAGCTGCCCTGGCTAAGAGGCCGTGGGCATCTATCGCCAAAGATTATGTGTTTTTCCTTTTCTTAGATAATATCAAACACTCCTTCAAACATCCTTGTAATCATAACTTTACATATCTATAGCTCTATCTATGTTTTCATGTGATCATGATCTTTATCTATGTGATCATGAAGAATGGGGCTGGGTTTTTTGTTTAAACTTACTTGGTAGAAATGTAGAGATCTCTCTACATAACTTTATTCACAGTTCTCACAGACTTGAGCACCACCAACTCATGAGAGAAGGGACTGTGTCTTAAATTTGCCCTGTGATCCCACAGCAAGCAAGACCACAGCTTTCACATGACACATATATCACAAAGGTTTACTCATGAATTACAAACTTCTAAAGGCATGAGATTCAGCAGGGACAGAGTTCTATCTAATTCTTTCATCCTAATATTTTTCTTATTTTATCTTTCATTTTACTTGTGTTACATCTACTTTGCTTCTCCCCTCCCTACCCAGTTTGGCATCTCTAAAGCACTTCAACAAACTTCTAATAAAATCCTCATCTCTTTGTACCCCAGTTACACCTCAGACAGCTCCAAAATCCAACAGATATGAGCACAGAATCACAGAAATTTAGTAAACTTTGTAGCCCTCTCATCCAATTCTTTTTCATTTTATTTATTTATTTATTTATTTTTATTTGTTTGTTTGTTTTTGTTTATACATGCACTGGGTACAGTCAGAAGCACGGGAGGGTGAGAGAATTCACCAGAGCCAGAGCGGGGAGCAGAGCAGGCAGAAGGACCGAAGTACACCGCTGAGGGGAGCAGCGGGCGGCAGGAGAGGTCTGCGTGCCATGTGGGACCCTCCTCCGTTGGCTGGGGAGCAGCCAGGGATTGAACTGGCGCTGCAGAGGCTGCAGGCAGCTTCGCAACCCAGTGCTCAACCGCTGTGCCACCGGGGAGGCCCCAATTCTTTTCTTTTTCAGAAGAGAAAACTGAAGCCAAGCACGAGAAGCTGCTGCCCAAACTCACCCATCAAATTAGCTCCATGGTAAGAGCAATTTTTCTCCAAGAAACATGTTTGAACACTGATTATATGTAAAGGTGCATGTTAGAGGCAAGGATTACTAATGCACATAAGGCTTGATTACTGGTATGAAGTTCATAGCCTAGGGCAACAAGCAGAGATAGACACCACTACATCCAATGCAATAAATACATGATTTAATAGAAGTTTGGGCAACATTCTTATAATACAGGAGAGCAAGAGACCAAGGAAGCCTCTTGGAGGTGACATTTGAGTCAGATCTTGAAGGATAAATAGAAGTTGACTAGAAAGAGAGGGCTGAAGAGACATTCTATGAGAAGAAAATATTTTGAGTAAGTAGCTAATAAGCAGTGTGGCTAGAATCCTAGGGAGGATATGGTCAAAAGGGTGGAAGCAAAAAAAGGAGCAGGAAATGTAGTTTTTGAAAGAAGTTGAATCCCCCATGAAGGAATTTGGATGTGAGTTTCATGTAGTTAATCAGGAGCCAACAAAGGTGCTTATCAGGGGAATTACAATACCAACCTGGTATCTTAGAAAGATATGAAGAGAAAAAAGTATAGGTAATACCAAGTGGCCAGATAGGTCTTACTTGATTTGTTCAGTCAGGAAATAAAGGATTAAACTAAGATGTGAAGAGAAGGTAAAAAGAGGGTCAATTTGAAGGGATGCTTTAAGGATTGACTCAAACTGGTTGGATATGACAGAGATGAAAAAGAGAAATTCAGAAATGATTTTGAGATTTCTAACTTATTAAGCTAGGTGAATGATTATGCCTTAATGGGGGGAGAAAATACATCAAGAGAACATGTCGGGTTGGGGGGATGTTGGTTTGGGAACTATTGTGCTTACAGAACTAGATCGGTGTTAAACGGGAAACTGTCAACTGGAAATAATGCTATGGGTTTCAGCAGGCAATGTGCTGGTGGTAGCTGAAGTCACAGGGTGGACAGCCACTCAAGGGAAGAGTGTCATGTAAGATGAGAAGACCCAGGAGGAACCTGGAGAGCCTGTAAAGATCAGAAATGTGAGACATGCCAAAAAAAGGAGGGGGGGATTGAGAAGAATGGGGAACAGAATGGAATGCCACAGACCCCAGAGAGAACAGGATCAAAGTGATGGTGCCACCGAGAGGTCTGATAATAGAATAAGCCAATGAATGTGGCCACTGGGAGAGCACCAGAGCTCTAAGAGAGCACAGGGCATCACAAGGCAGACCAAAAATTACGTTGTTAGCTTGGGGAGCAAATTAGAGAGGAGAAAGAGTAGAAAGCATTCTTCACACACATTAGTGATTAGGACTAGTTCAAAAACAAGGCAAGGTTGAGGAAAGACTATAGTAAAGGAGAGGTAATATTCATAAAAAGCCAATGCAAGACAGGAAGAGGATAATTGATGAGTGAGTTTCTAGAGGGCCTGTGAAGTGATATTGCCGAGAGCACAGGCAAGAAGAGTGTGAAACATCACTTCTCTGTAGGCAAAGGGAATGAAAAAAGGTAGTTGAAGGATTAGGTATATTTGGTGATGGGATGCAGGTCGGTTGTGGGAATTCAAATTTGACGGACAGTATTTTTCCACTGAAATAGGAAAAGTCACCTTCCATATGTGGGCAAACAATTAGGCTGAAAACAGTGGTAGAAGCCAGCATGGCCCCTCCTGTCTCACATGAAAAAGGTAAGGAGAGATGAGTGAATGTCAGGGTCAGGACTAGAATGCTGCCACTGAAGTACCTAGGGCACAAATGTTAAGGAGGGGCTCATATTCAGGGTCCAGCAAATAATGCAGGGTCAGCACCAACAGTAAGTACCTCTAAATTTGGCCTCACCCTAGCCTGGTTCAGGGATTACCAAAATAGTTTCAGTCATCCAGTTAAGAAGTGAAATCATGGGGGTTTCATGCAATAATCATCCTTGATTAAGAAATTTTCTTTCTACAGTGTTGAGAAGTTTAAGAAGAGGGACGAAGAGAAGGGGGAGAGAAAAAGAGAGAGAAGGAGGAAGAACAGAGGAAGACGAGAAAGGGAATGAAGGAGGGGGGGAGAGAGGTGGGCGGAGGACAGCAGAATTATTAGGTAGAGACTAGAGACCAGATAAAACAAGAAGGCATGAGAGAACTGAACGCACTGTGAGAGCACAGCTGAAATAATTGCACAAACAAAGTAGCATTAGCAATGGAGGTCGGAGAGAGTGATATACTGCTAACATAAGGAAAGGTCAAAAGACCAAGAGCCCCAATGAGACCAAAGAACGTATTTCAAGGGCATGAAAGAGTGGGGACTGATAGAAGGATCAGAGGTGGTGGTCAGAAAGGAGAATTTCAGAGTTCAGGATTTCAAAAATGGAACAACTCCAGTTGATGACAAGGTCTAGTAGTTACTATGGGAGCAGCTGCTAAAGTGAAGTTTAGGTGGAGGTGGCTGGAGAAAGGCATCAGGGGCTGTGAGGCTGAAGCGTCAAATGTTGTCCTCAGTGAGGTCATGGCTGCAACAGTTGGAGGGAAAAAAAAATCACTTTACTGTCCAGAGACTGTTTAACATGGCCATAGGGGATAATGACATTTCTTCACATCTACCCATCTGTCCTGGTTGCCCAAGTCCGGGTGGTTTCATTAGGGTGAAGCAAGCCGACTGCTGCTCTCACAATTATTTGTATGTGACTCTAGATCAGCTCCTCTATATTATGCTATATTATATACCTTGGTAAGACTCAAAGTTTACAGGAATCCCTGTCGTAAGGAGGGTATTCTTAAGTGCTACTATAATATCATCCAAAACAAAGCTTCCTCCATCTTCCACAGCCAAGGTCTTCCCTTCAATGCTGTGCTAAAGTTTGTACCTGGAAGAGGAAGATTTCTATTTCCTATGTTTTCTGCTCTAGTGTGTGAAAGCGTTTTCTTTTTTTTCTGTCCTGAGCCCTATATTTCCTCTCAATGCATCAATTCACATTGAACTACTTAATGAATGAAGAAAACCATCTGGTCTAGAATGTAACTTGTAAAAATATAACAGGTGAATTCTAGCCATTTTTATTAAAACAAAAACAAAGTCAAGCATTTAAAGACCTAATGTCTGGATCAGAAGTAAGCACACTTGACCCAAAAGTTTGGAAGAGGGTGCATGTTCATGTGGTGATGGCTGAGCCGAAGCCAATAAGCACTTTTAAAAGTCACCATCCATCGAAGAGTCTGGGCCAGTGCTGGTTGTCATCTTGGCTACTAAGTTCCAGGGGAAATTTTTTAAATATCTCATAGATCTATTTCTGTTGATTCTCCAAGGCTCATTACACGAAAGAACGGCAAAAATTGAAAGCAAAAGTCCAAGCAAACAGCTGCCACCACAGGCAAAGAGGATAGAATCTGTCCCAACCTCTACTATTGAAGTATTCAGCAGAGATTTAATTGGTCTGAGCTCAAATGACTCCACAACTCTTCATCTAGAAAACATTAAGAATATTTCAACTGCCAACATTTTAGATGGCCTGGATTAAGTAGCTTCACTTTGTAATGTTGGGAAAATACATCACAAGTTTAAAGACATCAGACTTCAGTTCTTCTATGGACAATGACATTCCATAAACCCTTTAGAAACCCTTCTCTGAACTTAATTTTTTTCTTCTATCTCTCCACAACAGACATACAAGTTTCTCTTCTTTTTTCTGAACAAACAGTTTCTGTCTATCAAGTGGCAAGTGTCACCTCCTCCAGGAAGCCTTTCCCAAATAGTCTAAGTCCTTGACAAGTCCCCTTTCTGAGGAAAGGAGATTTTGCAGTTTGTGGATCCATATATGAAGGTAGCAGCATTTATTCAGACTATTAACATATCCATGTAAATCAATTAATATTTCCCCATTCCAGTAAAGATTAACTGAATGTGGATAACAAGTAGGAAGAGTGGAAAATGAAAAGAATGGGTTTTATAATTGTTGGAGCTATAGGAATCTGTACGTCTTACTTTTAACCAAAATTGTACTCGTTCTATCACCTGCTTGTTCTAACACTTTTTTATGACACTGACCTATGTTAATCTTTTTTTTCATATTTTTATTTTAACTTTTATCATTTTTTACCTTTTTTTAGACAATATTTGCTTCCCCCACCCCCTCAGATTGAGTCCCATAGAATTTCCTTCCCCAAGGCACCCGTGCACCATCACCACAGTCCCCTGTGCTCCTCCCTCCCTCCCTCTGATCCCTCTCCCTCCTCCTCCCCTGCAGTATGTCTCTGATTTATAATTGTCTATTTTTGCTTTGTTGTGTTTTGTACTGATATTATTATTATTTTTTTACCCTGATGTCTTATTTGGTTCCCCTATATTCCTGTTATAAGTGAGACCATCCGATATTTTTCTTTTTCCTTATGGTTTATTGCACTGAGCATAATTCCTTCTCACTCCATCCATGTTGCTGCGAATGGCATGAGTTTATCTTTTTTGATTGCTGAATAATATTCCATTATGTATATATGACCTATGTTAATCTTAAAGGAAAGGCAACACGGACTTCCTTGTATGACCAACAGAAAACATAGTTATATAAACAGTGTATCTGGAAACTGGAAAGTCATACCCAGCACCTCCATCCTAGAAGTCGAAGGTTTCTAATACCATTCCCACCCCAAAAGGGACAAGGGCTTCTTGGAGAAATTGCTGATTCTAGGGCTGGGGCAGCATCACTCAGTGATGCTTTACTATTATGGGCCACACAGTAAGGAGGTGTTCACAAAACAAAATAATGGGGAGGTGTCAATGGGGTAAAAAGGCTGACTTGAAAGTGTATCTGATAGCCAAAACTGGAACAATTTGAGGAAAAAATAACTTGCTATTGAATAGTAATCCAAAGTTTAAAATATATGTCCATGTTATGTCAATTTTGTGTCAATAAAACTGGAAAAAATACAATTTATATGTACAAGTCCACACTGATATAAATAAATGATTGAAACAGACATGGGGAGAAAAAATAAATATCCCTTATGGATGAATTCCAAGTAATTTTTAATTGTATTTTTTTAATTGAGGTAACATTAGTTTACAACACTGTATATGATTCAGAGGTTTAGGCTTACACCTTTTCAGATGTGCATAACACCCACCACTGCCAACAATTCCTGTGGATACTCTCCTAGCAGGGGGTACAGCTTAATCCCTCCATCTGCTTCCCACCTTGAGTGTGGGCTGCTTCCAAAGAGCAGAGGACTGAAAAGTGGTGAGGAGGGATTCACAACATCTGCAAATGCTCTACCCTGGCTAGGCAATCGAGGTTAACATTATCGGTTACTAGTATGGTCCACCAATTTGTGATAATGATGGCCACTCACCTCAGTGTTAGCCCTCACAACAACCCATAACTCCAGTCCAACGATGAGAAAAACATCAGACAGAATACCTGACAGGTAGTCCTCAAAACTGCCCAGGTCATCAGAGACAAGGAACATCTGAGAAACTATCACAGATTAGAGAATGCTAAGGAGATGAGACAACTAAATGGGATTCTGAAGCAGAGTTAGTTTGCTAGTTATAAAACCAGTGAAATCTGAATAAGATGTGAACTCTAGTCAATAGTAATGAATCAGTGTTATAGCGCCTCATTCAGGGCAAATGTTCCACAGTAATGTCAGGTGCTTCTCAGAGGAGGAACTGGGTGAGTGACACATGGGGGCACTGTATCATATTTGCAATATTTTTGCAAGTCTTGAACTATCCTAAAATAAAAGAAATTATTTTAAGATGGCAAGAATAGGAAAAGAATTGGTACAGAATGTTATAAGTAGACACCACCTAGCCAAAACGGAAGCCCATAACTCAATGATATGGACAAGGTCAATGATATGGTCAAGGTCAGTACTGGAACTGAAACCTGGATCACTTCAACCCCAGTGCAACACACTCCTCACCATACTATGCTAAGGACAAATAGGTGAGAGCCCTCTAAATAGGAAAAGGATATTAACTTTGGAAGGCAACACTGTCCTTTGAATTCCACGGAAGGTCTTTAGGAGAGGAAGGTGAGGGAGGACAGGTCATCCCTGAACACTGCTGGCCTGGTGGAGAGCCACTGCAGGTAGAGAAGCAGGCCTTCCAGGGCAGCCCCTGGACAGAAATGGTCCTTGGTTGGCATCAATGTCAGAAGCTGACATCCTTGGATTTTGCTTGTTGTGCCTTTTTTCCTCTGGCAGGGGGAAAAAAATAGAACCTTGGTTCAAGAATTAGTTGAGAGCCAACAAAATGAATAGTAATGAGGCTATTTCTATCAAAACAGTCTCATTACCATGCCAGTGTCTGATAAAACCAAATGTTGGATTTTCTCTAGCAAGAAAAGTATGGAAGGAAGCATCCTTGCACCTTTAGAGAGGAAAAAATCCATAATTAAAGATGGAGAAGACCTCATCAGTCACACGTACCGATTTCTTATTGAACGGAACTGAGATACACATTTTTTCCAGTACAATCTTTAGATAGTGTAAGGAGAGAAAATATATATCACCAGTCTTGCCTTTTTTTTTTTAAATGCTTGGCTTTACTTAAAAGAAAAAAAAAAAAAGAACATACGCATTTGAGAATGCTATAAATAATATGTCCTAATTCTGATAGAGAGAGATAGTTTTCAAGATTTAGAAAGCAGACGTATCTTGACCATGCATGAGACTTCAGTGAGTTTGTAAAACTTAAATTTCCCTTGATGTTTTTCATATACAAGACAGTAGAGACATCGTTATACATGGCCTGTCAGCTGGACACCGCTGCTGCCCTGGTTTACACCTGGATTCTAAATGAATCAGAATTCAGTTCTTCATCTCCAACCAAAGAGGGGCAAGCCATCTGGTCTCCAGGATCTCCATCCCCAGAACTGACATGTGGCAAGATTAAATTTCCACAACAGGAGCTGTTCTGTGCCTTTGCCTTTCATTTTTCCCTACAACCATTCATTACAACCTAGAATCAAGGAAGCGTGGAAGGAAATAACTCTCCAAATGAAAAAATATCTCACAAACCATAGAAACCAAACTCCAATCCAAAGAAGTGAGAGTTGCCATTTTAGCAAAACATTGTTTCCTCCAAAAAGAGGAATGAATAAGTCAATCTCCAGATTAGTATATCACGAGTCATTCATCTCCTGTTCCCACCTGCCCCTTCGCCTCCTGGCAGGGTCCCAGAAGCTCCTTGCTTGGCCCCAGAGTCAGAGCAGTCCGACTGTCTGCTTTGTCAATCCAGGAAGTTAACCTTGATGATCTTTTTCCACTTGGTAGTAAAACCTTTCCCTTTACATGTCTTGAGAGTTCTGACTATTCACTTTTCCTCTGCCAGGCTTTTAAGCCAGAAACTTCAGGCAGGCTGAAGAGAGCACATCATTTGTAAACTTGACTTGCCAGAGCAGGAGGGCTGGGGGGCTCTCCGAACTGCTGCCACCGAGCCTTTTAACACTGATCAGCGTAAATTGTTCACCAGGGATGACTTGAAATGTCTCTGCAATGCACAGTGCCTGGTGCCTCCAGCCTGGCTTCAACGGAGTTTCTGCCACTAACCCAGGACTCTTACAAAACAGCCTATGGATGCTCTCTGATTCTAGTAAAAGAGGCAACTTCAAATAAATTAGGGAAAACTCGAGGTGGGAGACAAAAGAATGGGAATTTTCTTGTAGAAATTTAAGTCACTTGCCCCTGAGCAAGATACTATTACCTTGCTAAACATGCACACACCACACACACACATACACACAGCTGAAAGCAAATCCACTTGTTAATCTTCAACTCTCCTATCTGTCTATGGAATAGGCTGGCACAAAAGGGCAGACAGATGAGTTCTTCTAGGTGGACACACCACGGATAAATCAGAAACAATAAGGCTGGAGGCAGGCTTGCTGGGCCCAGCTGGCATTGCTTATATCTGTCCTAAGCAATCAGGAATCATGAAGAAACTTCTTTTTGGAACGCCTAACCACAAAACTTCACAGTGACCGCCCCAATCCCACATGCCTATGTGCTGAAGGGGGGTGTGGGAGACTGGATACCTTTATTCTTTTTGACAAGATCAATCAGTCTCTCTGGAATCTCCCCACAGCCCACTTTTGCCTGGTTTGCACCCATCCTCCACTCCCACCCTATTCAAGACAGAAATAATAAAACCAAGAGGTATCACCTCCTGCCTTTGCCTTTGCCTTTGCCTTTGCCTTTGCCTTTGCCTTTGCCTTTGCCTTTGCCTTTGCCTTTGCCTTTGCCTTTGCCTTTGCCTTTGCCTTTGCCTTTGCCTTTGCCTTTGCCTTTGCCTTTGCCTTTGCCTTTGCCTTTGCCTTTGCCTTTGCCTTTGCCTTTGCCTTTGCCTTTGCCAGAGGCTGGCCAAGTTTTGGTACACCCTGATTCAGAGCACACCTCCAGGAAAGGAGCATGGGCAACCCCCGGAGGGCAAACAGATGCATTGGGTCCTGATATCCAAAGATAGCAAAAGCACACAACACATCCTCATCTTCATGCAATGGAGTTTTATTCTTCCACCAGATGAACTTATGAAAATGCCAGCAAAGTATGGGGGCTTGGTGGTGCAAAATCATCCAGGGGGACCTGAAAGCTCACCTCTCCCCTGCAACCTGGTGATGATGGTAGTTTTCTGGCCCACACAAGCCCTCCCTCCCACTGCAGCATTTCTCACACCTGCCTACACACACAGACACATGTCCAGCCAGGCCTGGTCTAGGCACACTCCGGCCTAGTGATACACTGCTGCTTCTCTTGTGGGGCCCCAAATGGTCTCTCATTTTCATTAATTCCTGCAGCCTCCACCTATTGTCAGTCACCAGAACCTGCCATATGGTTACCATCAGGTGCGCTCAAGCTCCTATTATGTGGCATTCCCGTATGCCCTAAATAGATACTGCAGAATCTGCTTGTGTTTTTACAGGACCACTTAAATTTCAAAGAAGTTGATTCTGTTTCAAGTGATTACTAAGGGGGCCTCTCTGTTCAGCACTGTGCTCTATGAAACCCCAATGCTTTCTACTAAATGAAATCCCCCTTCTCCCCTGCACCACTATGGTGCATGAGGAGAGTCCCATAGATGCTTGCTTTGGGAAAAGAGTTTACAGAGAGTTTTTCCATCATTTTAGGTAGGTGAAACATGGGGGAAGGTGCCTGGAGGATTGGTGAATTAGCTTATCAGTTCTCCATCGAAACTGGACACACAAGGAACAAGAATAACCCAAAAGAGCCACTAAAGAAATGTCAATAAACTTCTGTCTCACATTACATGACTATGAAAAAAATTCTTCTTAATTATTTTATATGTGCTCCTGATCAAAACACAAGCGGCTTCCATTTTTGTGCTCTCTAGAATGCTAAATGAAGGGCACTGTATGAGAAACCCCCAACCAGGTAATGTGCCCATGGAACGGCCTAGACCTTCCTACTCCCCAAAGTTCATTGCTATCTGACCCATGAGAATCTCCATTCTTTTCCCACTGTCATAGGTCTCACGAGGAGGGAAAATTCCTTTCAGTATTGTGACAATCTGCCTAAAGCCATGTGGCTTGAGTGGAGAAAGCTCTGTGTTAAACTCTAGAGTAAACTTGGCACTCGACTGGGCATGACCTTGTACCTATGACTGCAGTGGCTTTTGAATTGGGTCCTAGGCTTGCACACAGCCTGGGGGACTAGACTGAAGTTTACAACTTTCTGATAGCATTACCATTGGTGGGACCTTTTTAGAAAATTACTCCAACATCTACTTTGCTGGCTGGTTTATGTAGGTGTGTGCAGTTAGTGGTCTATGTCAAGCTTGGTTTATATGTATCAACACCTCCTATTTCTGGGGTTAACCTGGACTCAGAGAGTTCTGCACAGAGGGCCAGAAGTGGCACTCACACAGGCACATATTTCTCCACAGTGATTAGAAGGGTGGAAATAGGGTGAAGTGCAGGATTCTGGCTTATGTTTCACCATCAGTACAGCTTAAAGAAGCTCCCTATCGTGCCCAAGGAGCTCCTCTGTTTCAAATTATTTATTAGCCAAAAATTTTCAGAAATTCCCAGTAACTTCTCTGGATGAACTAAACTCCATTTTCTAGTCTAAAAATAGAAGAGTCACTGGAACAAGGCAACTTCTGTCTTCCTGGAGGCACGACCTTTTTAAGGAAGTGAACGTGACATGAACAGGCAACATCTGTCTGCCCATTTTCTGCACACAGACTCCTGAGTGACACGGGGTGGCTACACCTCTGGCAAGAGGCATCAAGTGTTCTGCTCCTAGCATGGGCAGTGTCCACATACACAATGGTGGTGTCCATACTGGTCACTTTGGTGCCACAGTCATTTCATAAATAGAAACCAACCGCATTTGAGGAAAAATGAGTCACCAGGAAAAAAAAAAATAGCAGGTCAGTATGCAGGGTTCAAGGTCACATTTTTACAAACACCTGCTTATTCTCAGATAACACCTGCCCAGAATCTCAAACAAAAAAGGACTGGGCTTTACTGATAAAGCGCTCTTCTCTGGGCTGAGAGGGGAGGCACAAGAGTCCTGGTGTGGCTAAGTGGAGATAATAGGTGGGAAAACTCCCAGAGTATCCTAAAGGACAGACTTTCCTCTCTGCCTGATCACCAACTTTGAGATTTGTTGACAGGCAGTTAGGGCAGAATTTAGGCGTCTCTATGGTCTGTGCTACATTATGCATTCAGCAGGACCAGCGCACTAACCCAAAGGGTAAGTCATATCAACTGGAAAGAGAAAAGTCCCTGCATGAGACCGTTATCTAGAGGAGATAACCATTAAATATATAATGCTCTCTTTTGTATTCTCACACACTAAATAGTTGTTATTATAATTTTCAAATTCAAGTTATAACTCCAAAGGTCTTCTATGAAGAGAGTGTGAGTAAATGAAGACAATAAACAAGAGTCTCTAAGTCTTGCCCCTTCTGTCCTACACACTGTGCCTCTGAACATGGTTTTACTCTCATCATGGAGCGGCAGCTTAAAGAAGACCACAAATCTTTGCTCGTCCTCTTACGGAGAAGTGAAATCTAATTCCCACCCCTCTGAAATTGGCAGGGTCTGTGACTCGTGGTGACCGGATTATGGCAAAAGTGACACTGAGCAAGTTTTCCAGGTCTAAGGTTTAAGAGACGGGGTGCTTCCATATCCTCTCATAAATACTTGTTCCTTGAGTTTTAGGTCAGCCTTTTACTAGGGCATTGCCTGCAGCCCTTGATGTGTATAACCTTATACAAGCAACAATTCCCAAGCTTCTCAAAGTCACAGCCACAATTAAGGGAATCTCTGGTATCAGAAACATTCTAGGATGCACTAAAGCAGAATTTACCAAGAGTTCATGTGCAAGACATGGTGTATCTGCTTTTGCAAGTGTGCCTTTGCTGTCCTTGAGCTGAGATCCACATGATGGTCAAGAGGAGAGGAACTGGACCATACCGAGGGACTGAAATGAGTGATACAGATCCTGAGGAAGCAAGGAAGGGGTTGGAGTCCTGTGGCTTGTGGTGTGGAAGGGTGTCTTAAAGCAATGGAATGCATGTTTGGTGTTGGGTTTCACTGGGAAGAGGGACATGGGTGAAGGTAATATCAACAAAGACATGCGACTAAAAGTAGATGTAGCTGATCTCATCCTTTTCTCCTTTCCTCATTCTTGATGAATAAACCTAGCACACACAGTAGGTGTGCAATAAATGTGCCTTCAACCTAGAATTGAAAGTGAATGACATTTAACTAGAACTAACCCCTACCCAATTTTAAAGACAATTTAAAGGCAAACCTGAAATCCTGACTGCAATTAAATGGAGGACCATGTCTTCCCGCCAACTCACAAGATGATCCATTAAATATAAATAGCAACCTCCAGCTGCCCTGTGAGTGACTTTCATCTGGGCAAATTTAGGTTGATTCACTTGAAGTCAAGGTCAGTCAAGGTCAGTCAAGGTCAGCCTGGGAACTTGAGGAAAATGATTATTGGCATCCTCCACTCCTACTCAAGGCGGAACCTCCCTCCCTAAGATTAACTTCCCTATCCCAATTCATAGGCCCTCCTCACTTGTGATGCCAGGGATTGTGCCTATCCATTTTACAACTTTCTTCTCATTCTAATGTAAACCCCCTCTTCCCCTTCTCTCCAGCCTCAGACTGGAGCTCAACTCCACTAGTATAGGCCTTTGGTCTTTAGAAACATAGCCCAGTCCTTTCTTTTCTGGGTGAAGAAATAAAAAAGGGGAGGTCTGCTTCTTATATGGCCGAAAGAATTTACAGTCACCTCTTCGTTAGTCACAACTGTTGTTCTAACTCATTGTCTCTGGGCTGATTAAGAGTGGCTGGTAGCATCAGCTTGCCCCAGTGTCAGGGGGTGGACCCCAATCAGCTCCCTGGATGCTATTACCAGGAAACATGGACCATAATTTCCAATGAACTTGAACTTCACTGCTTGAGTCCATCAGCATCTGCAAGTCAGCGCCTCCTGCAATCTTCAACCATCCCTGGAAACCAGTGAGTAAAGGCAAGATCTTCTTCTGAAACTCTCAAGGGTGGCGAAGGGGCACTTTAAGTGCACTACTCATCCCCAAAAGCTACCTCTGTTCTCCTGACTCTCACACAGGGAGGTGACCTAGTCAAGCTAGGTCTCTGAGCTGACATCTCACTGGAAGCCTGTGGGCAGCTAGCTGCCCAAGGTTGCTTTTGTCTTCAGTCAGGAGCTATGACTTAGCTAAAACTCCAGGACCACAGGAAATAGCGCATTGGCCATACCAGGGCATTTGCTTTACGTACTAGATTTCCAAAATTTTATGTGAAGAATGCCTCAGCTTTCAAAGTCTGAAAACCACTTCTGTTGGTCATAAAGTCCAGTCCTTAATTCTATGAACATTTGTGATATTTCTTAGAGCTTTTGTTGTTTAGGTCATACTTCCCCAAACTCTAGGGGAAGTACTCAAGGGGAAGATCCGGCCGTCAATCGTGCCCATGTGTGTGCCTGGCACATCCATGTCCAGGAATGAACCCATGGGGGTCTGTACTGCCACCACCCTGCTTCTGTACTGACTACTTGCTTTATGGATCTCAGCAGGGTCTTGCTAACACCATATTGGAAATGCAGCTTTCCTGGCCCACATGGACAGGTTTTTGTCTATTTTCATCCTTCCCCTGCTCTGTTTAAATATGGTGTCTGTGACTGAGTTTCGTGTTCCGGAGGCATGCGGTCCGCAGAGAAGGAGCCAGAGTCGCTTCTCTGCCTTGGCGCTTAGGAAAGAGCAAATGGGGCTGCCACCTGCCCGGTCTGGGGATGGTTCCAGAATGGCTCAGGTTATTCACAGCACAGATCCACCCGGGGGTAAAAATACCATCCCAGAAGGACTCTCCTTCCAGCCACAAAAATACCTATGTGAGTATAGAGAGATACTCAAAAAATGACACAAGGTTTAGGAGAAACCATCCTCTTAGAAAAGAGCTGAAGTAATTAGTATTGGCCTTGTAAAAGGGGAAAGAAAAAGATCCAGAAGGTAAGAATGAGGGCAGCACGAGAAAGATATAAACTGAAGGTACAGCAAGAAAAACAGGGTTTAGACTACAGGAAGGACTTCCTGACTATGAGATATGAGGAGACGTTTATAGGGCATCTCCTTAGAAGATGGAGACTGGAAGACAAGACAGCTCTTCTTTGGGAGACCAATTCTGAAGCAGAGGGCCAAGCCAGACAATTTTACTAAGTCCCCCCCACCCCACCCCCAATGTATGGCATCTGCGATGCATTTTAGAGAACAGTTGAGCCTCTCAAGTTCTCGGCTGTGTGTCCCCTTAAGATCTTCATCCTTCTGATTACAAACTAAGTGAGGTGCAGGGGTACATGACATGAAAATTGCTTCATTTTATGCTTCGCCATCCGGGTCCAAATCCCACCTCTCCACCTTTCTCTAACTCCAAACTGTCTCATACTTTTTGAGCTGCTGACTTCCCAGCCCCGGCTGCCCAGAGAGGTAGTCTCCACAGTTCACACCCTATGGTGGAAGTGGATGCTCCTCAGAATTCATCATAACCTCTATATTGACTTGAACCCAGACTTGTCTCAGGGACAGAGACTTACCCAAAGGACCTATCCTTAGGAGTCAAAGAAGGTGTTATCCCCAATGGGGCTGTTACATCCGGCTCACTTCTTTAGGGCTGGAGGATGCTGGCCCTTTGAGTTATTGTCCATCCTGCATCTGCTAGCTATAGTATGTCTTCTCAAACTCTCCCAAGTTATTCTGCATCTCCACATAAATCCAGGGAACAAAATAGAGAATTATCCAAATTCTCAAAAAGGTATTAGAAAACAACCAACTCGCTGAAATCCAAAAACAAATTACTATACCATTGGGTGATTTGTGTTTAAAGTAAACGAAAGCATTCGCCTCCATGCCAGGCTGAAAAGCAGCTCTGGCTCCTTCCCTTGGACTCCATGCCTCAGGGACGTGAAATACAATCCAGAAACCATATTTAAGCAGAGCATGAAAAGGATAAACATAGACAAAAACCTGCCTATGTAGGAAAGGAACAGTGCATGGAACATGGAGAGTATGAATCCACTCACGGCTCAGAGATGGCTCCATCATGTATCCCAAGATATGTTCATTGTTCAGGTTGGAGTTATATGATATTTTCATTTCTTTGGGATATATACTGTCTTTTGATTAATGTTATAGAGCTCAAAAAAAAAAATCTGAATGCTAAGCAACAGAAAAGGTAACCACTTTAGCCATTAAAACCTGTGGTTGGAGTTGTTCAGCCAATAAGCACTTGTAGGCTCAACTCATCCCTGTTTCAAGAACATATTCTTATGGCAGGTGACACTGAGCTGCAGCTGAAGACAATGCAACAGTCTGAATAAAGGGGGAGGAAAGAATAGCTCCAGCTCCCAAGGACCAATAAATGAAAAAAGGGTCACAAGGTGAATGCATTGTGCTCTGATATTGTGGAAAGTTCCATGGTTCTTCCTCCTTTGTTCCAACTAAAACATTCATTCTAGAATAAAATATTTCAAATATCAAACTAACTAGAACAGCTGCTACCACTTCCTCTGCTTTGGTAGTCCGATGGAATTCCAGTTCCTAATCAACATAAGGCACCACTCTAGCACTAACCTAGGACAATGCTGATGGACCTACGTAAGTAAAAACAATGATAATGATAGGAAAAATAATAAACACTAATATCTTGCTGTTTGCTATGTGTCAGACGCTATTCAAAGTGCCTGATACTTAACTCCCACAACAATGAGATGATGTAGGTACTGCCGTCACTCCCACCACTCAGCCGGGGAAACAGACTGCTGCTTTTAGCTGAAGGAAATAAGCTCCTGGAAGAGAATACGTATCTCTCCCACCTTCAGCCCTTCTTTAGTAATAGTAATAGCAAAAATTTATTGAACATCAAATGTGTCAGACACTACGAATGTTTGAGAGTTCAGTCTTACTACAAACATAAAAGTTAGACAGTACCTCTATTTCCTCTAGTATGCAAGTGAGTCAGAACTTGCACCTGAACTTGCACCTATCTCATCCCAGTATCTTGATTTCTAAAAGCCCTGTTTTAGTCTCCCTCCTGGGAACTTCCTAACTGTAGGACACTTGCAGTTGCCATCAAAACTCTGCCCTTGGGTTATTTTCATCAAGTTTAAAAGCAGTTCCTGAGGCTGAAGATGGCCGCGTGGATTGCTCCCAGGGAGCCCAGTGGCACCGTTGCCATCCGTTGGCCTCAGCCACAGCTGTGGTTTCCAAAGGAAATAACTCATGCAGCCGTTGGTCGCACCTGTCACTCACTGGAGCCAGGACTTGCATCAGAACACTGGGGCCCCACAGGGAGAGGGCTGCAGCCACATCAAGCTGATGGGCTTCAACACAGGTCATGGGATTTGAATGCCTGCTTTCCTAGCTCTCAGATCAGCCCCACTGTGCTCCACTGTCCCTGCATCACAAGGTTGGAGAGAACAACACTAGATCTTGAGCATGTAACATCTAAGGAGAGAGCTCACCCTAGGGTCCTGGGAAGGCTGAGATGCTGGCGAAACAGCAGGCATGGTCTAAATTGGGTGAAGCATCTTCAAGCTTCCTTTTACTAAGATATGAAGAAATTGAGAACTGGTGCTAAAGAAAAGAATCTAGGGGCCTCCCTGGTGGCATAGGGGTTAAGTCTCAGCACTATCATGCTATCACTGCTGCAACCTGAGTTCGATGCCCAGCCAGGGAGATAACCCACATAAGAAGTAGCAGACCTCTCCTGTCTTGCCCACTGTTCCCCTCAGCAGTGTATTTCAGCAGATCCACTTGTTCTGCTCCCCACTCTGTCTCTGGTGAATCTTCTCACACACCCACCTTCCCACACACACACTTCTGGCTTATACCCCAGTTCTTCTATGCAAAAAAAAAAAAAGAATCTAAATAAGAAGAGCTAATAAATGGCCTATAAGAACTGGGGGCTTCCCTGCAATCCCAGAAGGATAAAAGGGCATGTCAGGTCTTCAAAACCCTGGTGAAACAACAGGAGTTTGATAAGGACACAAGAAAAGAGACATTTTCAGGGTAGTTTGTGATGGTAGCAAATTCAGAGGAAAGTAAAATGAATAGTGTCAGTCTGATTCAGCTGAGTGCAACATTCTATAAACATTAACAGAGCGTTGGCTAAGCATTTACACCAAAATGCAGGGAGGGACTACGTAAAGAGTTATTATACCTGCATCTTCTCAGACTCTTACTGAGGCGTCAAGCCATATGTACTTGGCAGTCTTAAATAACAGGAAAGGCTGGCATGTGAGTAAGTGCTAGGATGAGTGGTAAGTTCTGTGAAAGTCAGAGAGAATGGAGGTATGTGGATGCTTACATGGGCAGAAAATACTTTGTGGGTGATATAGGGCTTGGTCTGGAGTTCAGAACTGGATTGACAGAAGCTAGCACTCAGATTATCTCTCCCTAGCCAAAGCGTCCAGATTTACCAGCATAGGCATCTGAGAGAACCAACAGGTGTGCTCTAATCCTGAATTATTTCCATTCTATGACAGGTGGTTTCCAACACTATCTTCTTATGGATCTTTGAATCCCCCCCAGGACTCAGCCTTCCCTTGTGGATACAGAAAATCTTTAGTCCTGCACCCTACCAGCTGCATCAGCTACTTCGCCATATGATGGTTTTCTGGGGGTCAGAACTAAGAAGGAAGCAGAGAGACCTGGGTAGTAGAGTTATCAAGATGTCAATTCTTTTCAATTGGGGAATTTTGCAAAACTAAAGTAAAGCTACATATAAAAAAAAGTAACTTCATTTTTTTTAACTTGAAAATATAACCACTGAGTTGGATTTGGCCAATGCACTAATATCTTGACTAGCTTTATGCTATTCAAACTACAAAGAAGACAAAATTTTAAATTCTCCATAGAAAAATATGTCACGAGGATGCTAGCAATCCAGTATCTTCCAACCACGGAGTCAAAGACTCCTCCCGCACCCCATCATCCTTGGTGGAGACAAGAATACACACCATTGGCAAAAGAAAATGTTTAAAGATTTTTCAAACACTAGGTTAAAATGTCTTCCCCCATATCTCTTCCTTTTCCCTATATTCAAAAAGAGCCTTTGCTCTACATTGCCTATATGAATCCTAAACCAAATGTAATACGTCTAATCCTAAAGCGTTTTCTTGAGATGATCTAAAGCTACCTGGGAACAACACACCTTTGGCTAACAAATCCAATATGTTGTGTTCCCCTCCCCCTCCCCACCCCCATGGTAATGAGTCTTCATTAGCCCCTCCTGAGCATCTGGTGGCCTTGCTTGAAGTGTGTGGCAGTCTGATTGCTCCAAGAGAAAATCAGTTCCTCCAGACAAACTCAGCCTCAAAGTCCTCTTTTGTATCCTACAGCACCAAAAACAGTGTCCGGGACTCTGTAAGTCCCCCATAAAAGTATGGGGACATTATGTTGAACTAAAGACATCAGAGCAGTGTCAACCATGGACGTTAGCAGAACCAGAATGTAGGCTTCAGCTTGTGGGACAGGACTTAGGTCAGGAAATGGGCACAGGCAGGACCAGCTAGGTTAAGTCATGATAATTTTGAATTCTGTTCCCCTGGTCAATAATCCCACCTCAGATTCATTCCAGATAAACTTAAATGCCCACAAACTAACAGTAGACTGGGGTCTCCTTCCTACTTCCCAGAGCATAGCACCAAATTTGGTACTTTGTAGGGGTTCAGCAATATTTATTGAATGGAATTGAAAACAAAAAAATTCACTTTAAGTATTCAGAAACCTAAAATGCCAAGGAAAATAACTTGGATGAAAGATTAGGAGGAGCCTTACCACAGGATGTTCTGTGTACTTTTCTGGGATGTAGTATGAATAAGCCAAAACATTCTACTCAAAGGCTCTTCACTAACCTCTGATGCACAGCAGCCAGATTCTAAGGACAGACCACATCTAAGTAGACAAGTGTAGTGCCAGCTATAGTTCAACTTTTCATCCTCCACTTTTACACTATATTAGGCCTTTACTTTCTTTACATTCTTGCACTGATACCAAAGAGGAAGTCTAAGAATGAATCCTTGGGGTCTCCTACAAAAGAGATCAAGATTCTCAGGATGCCTTGGAAAGCAGGTGCCTAAAGGAGGTGCTTCTCCTTTAGGGAACCTTGCCCAGGGCTGTCTTTTTCTGGATACCATCATCGTGCTTCAGAAGGTCCTTGAACTCTCTGACATTATTTAATGTGTATGTACCCTAGGAAGGGCACACTTTGCATGGGTTTCTCAAAGGGATCCAGCACCTGTGAAAAAGGTTAAGAATCAGTGATTAAGTAGCTTAGGATTTTAAGTTTGGTCAAAATCATTTGCTGGGTAATAGACTCAAAATTGTTCTACATTAGAAAGACAGCATGAAGTGATAGAAAGAGCAGAGAAATTAGATTCATACCCACTTGGGGCTGACTTCCACCTCTGCCACTTAACAGCTAACCTGGGCAATTTATCTGAGCTCCTATATAATGGGGACAGTAATACCTGCCTTCCTATCTGAGAAAGCATTAAGTAAATGCTCATCCCCTTCCACTCTTCACTCGCAATTTCCCTCCCTCCTTCCTTCCTCCCTTTCTTCCTCTCCTTGCAATACCAAGCACCAATACTTTGCACAATGCCCCTTTTCAAAGAGTACAAACATGTCATCTCAGGTGTGTAAGAAGCTGATATGCCATTGCACAGCCTGACCAATATTATCCTTTTCCTGAAAAATAATGGACTTTTGCAACATGAACAATATTGAGCAGTAAAACTTGTCCTTCTCTCTGTTATGAGCTTTTCATTTATATAAACCAAACCCAACAGCCTATAAGCGACATGGAGGAGATTTTAATCGCTGTGACAAAAAGTGGGAAAGCAACCTTAGAAGATGGAAGCAATGAGAGGAGCTGATTACAATTTTTGAAAATGTGAGCACCCAAAATCTCACATTTTCACAAAGAAACATGCTGTACAATCATTTCTAATAATATCACTCAGCACATCCAGGGCCACAGTCTCATGTGTGCCTGCACAGCTCACTTTTGCATAATAGAGTTACTCGGAATACTTCTTTTAGTTTGGGGGGTGGGGGCATTTGGCCTTATGGATGCATTAAAGTTGCACTACATGAGTCATGTAAGACTCTCCTCTGTCCCCTCCATCTGTGGAGAGGAGGAGAGAAGAGAACAGAGGATGGAGCCAGGGTAACCAAGGGTGTGGTGGAAGGGGGGGCGGCGGGGGAGAAGAGGAATAGTGAGATTGCATAGCTTGCCAAAGATTATAAAAGTCCAAAGGTTGATTTTTTGGCATCGGTTTTACCCAAGTGGAAAATTCCCAATTTTTCTCTACTTGGTCCTTTCTCTCAGAGGAAATGCACAGTTTTGTTGGACTCAGGCAAATGAATCTTCCTTTCCTAATTTTCATGTGCTGGATTCAATACTAATTTACATCCACATTTGTGCCGGAGATCTTAAAAATCTGCTGTTGTTTCCTTCCCAAGCTGTAAGGTGGGGGTTGGGCTGGGCTGCGGAGGAGTGGAGTTGAGCATGAGGGAAAGGAGAGAGAGAATGTGGTTGGAAAAGTGAGGAGGGAGAAGAAAGAAAAACTTCACCCGGTAAGCATTTTCCTTACTTAATAATTTGATTTTGAAGGCTAGTCATATCAAAGAGCAAAATATTCAATATTGTTAATTCAGTTTTGCAAAATATATTCTTAATTTAAAAATGATTTTGCTCCGGGTGGTAGTGCAGTAATAAAGCAGTTATTGACCAGATCTTATTGATTGTAGAGTCTGCGGGCAAAGAGCACTGACCTTGCTCACACTCTTATTGCTTCCTCCCTCCCTGGCCTTCTTCATCTATGCTCGCTCAATAATATATTATTAATATATATTTTTAGCAAAAACTGTATGTTACAAGGTTAAGGGCTGCTTAGTGATTTTTTTTCAAGCTATTCTCTGCCTTTGGGTGTTAGGGGAAGAATACTCAGTAACCAAGTGTCTGGATATAAATGGCATTCCATGGAAATACTTCACCCACCACGCGGAAGCAAGTTGTCACCATCCACTTTTTCCTGTCACATAGTACAGAAAGAAAAGCCCCCCTCAGCCAAAGGGGCTGCAGCAGCTTGGGTAATGGTGTGACTATGGATAAGACTCCACATCATGGCTGTAAAGACCAAATTCAGGACATGCCGATGTCCTTTCCAGGACCACACATAGGTGGAGGACATTTCCTCTGAGCCCAGAGGAGAGAGATCTATGTTCGTAGCAAATTCAATGACCAGCAGTGTTCAATCCTCCCACTCCTTCTAACAGATGTTTCATAAGGTTTTTCCCAACCCCTTCACAGCCGTTCTCCTACATCACAACTAGATAAGAGGCTCCACTTTGCTTATTTTTAATGTTTGCACATTATCTTGCATATCTGTTTTTTTTTTTTTTTTTGGTCCCACATTGAACTTATTTCCCTAGTCAATGTAAAAGTCTTTTGAAGGCAACATGATGCCATACACTCCTTCAATATCCTTTCTAGAACCTAGCAGGTGCCAGGCTCATCGTCAGCACGGGACTGATAACCATCAGCATGAAACGGAAGTGACGCACAATTCTGTCTTAAGTTGCCCTTGAAAGCCAGAGTACAGCACAAAGTGGTAGAGTTTGTTTCTACCCTCTGCCCTGGGAGCCCTTCTAGTCGCGTGTGCTATCTCCACATGTGCAGCAGGTGAGGAGGGAAGAGCCACATGCGTTGAGTCTGTTGGATACTGCACGGAACTCGTTCTCACACTGCGCCATGACATAGCACATCAAGGCAGTTTGCCTCCTGTAGTGAATGAAGAAAGAGGCCAGAACAGTGATGACATGTGATCATCTGCTACTCCTGACTACACGGCCCACCATCTTGTACATCACTCATGAATGTGGTACGTCCTCAGATGGCAGAAACGACAGATTGAAGAAAAAAAAAAAACCTGGATTTCTCTCTTTCCTCTCACACTATGATCCCCATGTCCAGGCTCCTGCTTCTACAAAGAAAAGGCAGTCCAACACACCCAATATTCATAAAGGATAAGAAAGATGGAATAGATCCAGGCCTCTTATTTGCTGCTGGTTTCACTGCCCGCTGTGAGAGGACAAAGAGACGGACACCAGTGATGCGGTGATGGGACATCAAGGGCTAGTAAAAACAATCAGGTGAGTGAGGAGGAATGCTGGGCTCCACCTTCTAGCTGTGTGGTCAGTGGCAAGCTACTCATCCTACCAGTCAAGGTCCCAGCAGGCATCAGGCACTCACTCAAAGAGTTTAATAGAAAAGAATGCATGAAAGAACTTTTACAAAGATGTGGGGAGGGTAAGGGAGCCAACAAGGAACAGCAAAAGGGCCACTAGCATCAGCAGGAAGTCTTTCACATCACTAGGTCTGAATGGGACAAGATGGAGCAAAGGTGTTGCTGGAAAATGGCAGAAAGCGTAGGTATGGAAAGGAGGCCACCAGCAGCAATGTTCCAGGGTGGAGCCGGAGCCAACACTCCGCCACAGCAATAAAACCCCACCTGTCTTCTGGTGCCTTCTAACCTCATGTCAGAGCCAGAAGACAACGGAAGACTGGGTGATGGCATCCCGTGAGGCCAGTCAAGGCAAACAGTCAGGCGAAGCAGCATGGGGAATGATCTGGAAGAACAAGCCAATCTCTGTGCCTCATTTTCTCCTTTATCACAGAGGGACCGTGATGCCACCCTTCCCACCACACAGTGACCTCTTTCAGTACTGCATGTATTCATGGCTGTGAATGCACTTTGTTATTTTCCAATCTGCCACAGATGCCGCATTGGTGAGGATCCCCCCTGTTCTCTGTGGAGTCCTCTACCCGGGTCCACACCCAGGCCAGGGGAGGCCCCCCAACTCGCAACCAGAGCCAGAATGATGTGAACAGAGCAGCACAGGGCTCTGCAGGTGGCAGGGAGAGGGGGGAGCTGCACAGGCAAGGAAATAATAGAGACTGGATTGTTTATGCTTGTGGGAAAGGGCGCATGAATATGGATAAAACCCTGTGCACATTTTGCTAATTACCCAGCATCAGTGTTAAAGGAGAAAAGAGCCCACTGCAGATTTTCAAGCCAATTCCATCCTGTCGAGTCCGCCCCCACCTATGTACACACACACAAATCACGACTGCCGCCACTACCACCAATTCCTCTCCTCTCAAGAGCATAACTGACATTGCTCCCTTGAAAATGAACTCTACGGGGCCTCCCTGGTAGTGCAAGGAGTTAAGACACAACCTATGAAGCTGTCTGCAGCCACTGCAGCATGAGTTCGATCCTCAGATAGGGAGCAACCCACATGGCGCAGCAGACCTCTCCTGACTCGCCCACTGCTCCCCTCAGCAGTGTATTTCAGTCAATCTGCCTGTTCCGTTCCCCACTCTGTCTCTGGTGAATCCTCTCACCCTCCACACCTCTGGCTTGTACCCCAGTTCTTGTATGCATAAATAAATAAATCTTTTAAAAAACAGAAAATGAACCCCATAGACCCATCTGAGTTAAATCCGAATTGACTGAAGATTCCAATCTTGGATCATGCCAGATAGTTCAAGGAAGAAAGTCCCATTTTATAATCCCAAATTAGTAGGAGCTTCTTTCCTACAATAACCAGATTCAAAATAACCTCAGAGTCACACAGATAAAGACACAGGGGAGATGAAGGAGGCAAAAAGACCAAAAACCACACATAGGTGGAGATCATTTCTATAGGAAACCAAAATTGGAACAAAAAGGAAAAACAAAAAAATCACAGTCTTTGGTTCCCACTCTCAACTGAGGCCTCTTTCCTTGACAACCAGAAATCCAATTGGCTAAATTCTGGCTAGATAATTGGAATTTTGTGGCCCCCACTCTAAGGAGAAAATATGATGAATTCTAGTCTTTGTTTCCTGACTGCTGCTAGACTTCTCCCAGACAGCCAGACCCAAGAAGAAGGTTGCAGACTCCCTGAAAGTCAGCAGGAATGGAGTCATTGGGAGCAGTGCTCAGGGGAAAAGCTTGTTCAGAATGGAGACTTGCCAGAGAACATGTTCCTTTTGCCTCAAGATCAACCAAGCGAAAGGGTGATCAACCAGCACCATCCAGAGATACATGCTTCAGGGTAGTAATAAAGATGAAGCCATTTTACATCATCCCTATGCATGTTCTCCTCTACAAGGAAAGAGGCAGCAGATGCACTGGGAAGGCACTGGCCCATGCTGGCTCAGTCCCATGTAGCTATGTGATTATGAGTAAGGCATTCAGCTCTTCTGGAACTCAGTCCCATAGTTCTTCTTGGAGAAAATTTAAAAGTTAAGTGTGAAGAATTCTCAAAGTTCTAAACTTCAAAAACTTTATGAATAACAATACCAGTAACTAATGTAGACTGAGCTCTTCCTAAGTGCCAGATCCTATTTTAATAACTCAGCTCAATATTTCTCAACAACTTCATAAGTGTAATTATCCTCACTTAATTAACAAGAAAAACTAGACTCAATATCATTGTTTCCCTGAGTTGGGAAGTAGTAAGGTGGGGATGTGGACCCTTTAATAGTATATTGATAGAAAACATGTCTATTGGAAGGCTGGACTTTCCCTCCATATGCTAGTCTATCTAGACTCAAAGACTTTTTTTTTTTTTTTAGATAATAAATTTTATTGTTATATTCCCCATACAATTGCAGCCCCCCCATTCTGACCCCAATCCCTCCCCTCCCGCCCCCGCACCCCTAAAAGTGTCTCTGGTTCATAGTTTTTTGTTGATTTTGATTTTCACTTTCTTATAGTTATTCATTTTCCTGGTCCCTTATTTAAGTTTTCTAGATTCCTGCTATGAGTGAGACCATCCGGTATTTTTCTTTTTCTTTTTGGCTTATTTCACTGAGCATGATCCCTTCCAGCGCCATCCATGTTGCTGCAAATTGCATGTGTTTATCTTTTTTGAATGCTGAGTAATATTCCATGGTATATATGTACCACATCTATTTTGATCCAGTCATCTATTTTTGGGCATTTGGGTTGTTTCCAAAGACTTTTTACCTAGTATTTCTTCCACTACATCAAATGGCACCTTATCAGTTTCCTGGAGGAATTCTTCCATCTCTAGATCAATCCCAGAAAAGCCAAAGCTGGGCCCAAATCCCTCCTTATTGGGCTAGATATGGGCAAACTCTGGGTGAATACTGATCTCCAATCAGCCATGCATGCTACACAAAGATGCTCAGTAAATGCGATGCACATAGTGTACACAGCAGTTGCTCGATATACACTTAAGCACAATGCTGAGCACACAGGAAGGACTGGACAGAGTCCTGGCACTGACATTAGGAAAACACAGCAGAGACTATAGGTTAAAATGGATGGAAAAGTTATCAAACAGCATTTAAAAATAAGAGAAAATAATAAAATTACCTATACAAAGACATTATATAATTAACATGGGTAGCTTCAACTCCTAGCATTCCTCTACCACCCTGCTCCACCTCTACCCCTACCAGTGCTACCCACCAACCCACGCTGTCTCCATATGCCAAAGGGGAAAAGCATCTACTAAAAGCAAATTCTCCCTGGGCCCAGACTTACTGCCATATTTCTGCCTTGGACTTTACATCTAACTTTTTTAGTAGAGGAGGAGGGAGCTGATTGGATTATAAGAATACAAATGGATTAATTTGGGGTGGATTAGATACATCACAAAACATAAGTTTGACTTGCATTAACATAAAAATGTCATAAAAATGTAGATGCTGAGGCAGAGCTTATTTGTGATGCTGCTAATGCATTGTTACTCCAGCAAAAGATGTACACAATATTTACGCTGTATCTGACCACATAAAACATGTCGTATACATATGCAATTTTTCATTATGTAGAGGGAAAAGAGCCAGAGGGCCCTTCAGAATTCCAATTCTTGAGCTTCTGATTTTCCTTTCTTTTTTTTTAATCTTTTTTTTCCTATATTTTCAAGAAACAAATACAGTTTTAAACCATCATTACTGTATTTTGAACAGTTAATATTTCATATCGTGACATCTCTACTCAGAGGTAACAGGTTTAGTTGATTACTATTTGTTTATAGAGCCGGAGAAACCTGCAATCACAGGGAACAGAGAAGGATTGCAATTAGATCTATTGGCTGAGAGCTGCACCTCGCTGACCCACGGTTAAGTGGTTAGCGCTATCAGAGAGAAAATGCCTACTGGCAGCTGGCACATCTGCACATAATAATATGGGCAAAACTGACACGGCCACTAAAGGCTGCTGCTCTCCTCTTTACCCAGAAGCCGAAAACAGATCATGCTTTTTAATAGTGCATCAACACATTTCTTCTGAATTAGCATAATCACATGAGTTATGGGAGGAAGCGGGTACATCTTGGCTAAGCCACTGTGAATTCCTCAAGCTATCCAAATAAAAAAGGAATATTTTCCCCCACAAACCTGAGTCTATGCCCAACTTCAGTTTATTAAAAAGGAAGAGAAGAGGGGGAGACCAAAAGAAAAAAAGAGTTTATCTAAGTGCTTTTAACCAAACTTTCATTGTCTCATGTGACAGCACAGGTGAACATCAAATGACGGAATATGGGGATGAGGGTGAGGGGTAGTTAGTTTAAATCAGAGCCAAGTTGAAGGTGATAATGGTGATGATAATTGGTTTTCAGTAGACTTCATTCTGTGCCAGGCATAAAGACTTCAGTGTCTATCAACTCTTCAGGTCGACTTCTGCAGCTAGGCATTCCAGATTATCTTCTCCAAAACTCATTTTACAGGTCCCAAAATAAACAGGGAGGGAAACTCAACTGGGGACTCTCAGCTAATGAGATGACCATAACAGAGCAAGCTCAGCAAATTCCCATGGACAAGAAAAAGTGTTCAGGTGGCCTACTCCCTAGCAGGGACACAGAAGCCATAGAAAACCCCTGGGATTTGATCAAGCCAGCTGTCCTCTGGCTCTCCCACACCCCAGAATGTCACTGGAGGTTAAATTTTGATCCCCTGAGATGATGGTTCTGGGCTGTTAATCTCCACTCTGTATCAACTGTAACTGGGCCCAACAGGCCAAAGCACCATGTTTATTCACTCAGAGAGATGAATTTAGTCACTCCTCTTATTTGAGATATTATAATAGACTATAGTGCTGAAAAAACATGCTTTGGAAATTACTTCTGGTGATTCTTTTTTAATTTCAGTTTCTGGGCAAACAGTTAGCAATGAAAGGAGTACATTAATGCTTGTTTTTTCAGACCCCTTTACAAGAAAGTCAGTTTGCATTGCCAGTGTAATAGGAAGTCCAGCTTGCACACAGGTAGAAATGTCTTAAAACAGGAAATCTAGGCTCCAGGGGAAATAATCAACAATTAACTTGCTCAAATTCTTTTTCATGCAAGAACATTAGTATGTAGCTGAGTTAGGATTAAAATCCCAGTCAGACATCCATATATATGCTCTTGACATTGTGCTAGGTATAGTAGACAATAAAAATGACATATAGTCACAGCTTCATGTTTCATAAAACACAATTCAAGACAAAACTGCCTAAGTAAGTAAATGAGACAAGAGTTGAAAACAACTTAATTTTTTGACTTTTTCAAATCTGTAAACTGAGTTATAAAACAAGACTTAACAAAATTCCAAGAATTTCAAAGGCAACAATCTCTGATCACAATGCAATTAAATTAGACTTTAATAAGAGGAAGAAAATGGAAATCTCTGATGTATCTAGTTGGAGACCTAACAGGAGAATAAAGATGATAAAATAGGGACCATAGATAACAATAATGATGATGATGATGATGATGACAACGACGACGATGATGGATGACAACTCACCAACACTGGTGAATCACATTTAAAAAGCAGCCAACTCCTGTGAGATTCAGGCCACATCAGGATGTACAGCACCTCTCTGAGAACTAAAAAAAAAAAAAAAAAAAAAAAAAAAAGACACTCACTTCCGGCAGACTAATTAGAACAAGGAAGCTTAATTCCTTCAAAAGGCAAATTAAGAATTGGGAGAAAATATTTAAAGAATTCTATGAGTAAAAACCATGCGTGTGTGTGTGTGTGCAAGCAAGCTTGCACACAATTGTGCATTTATGTATGTGAAATTAGTTGAATAAACTGTTATACAAACAATGAAGTACTATGCAACTATAAGAACTGACATAAAGTGATTTCCAGCATACGTTGTAAATTGAAAGCACAAAGCACCAAAGAAAATGTTCTATACGCTACATTTTATGGAAAGAGTTAAGGGAGAAATAAAGTACACAAAAATCTGCTTATTTTTCCCCAAAAAAGAAACAAATGGAAGCTAAATCAGAAAACAGTGAAATTGGACCACCATTCTACATTAAAAGGAACCAGGGGGCTCCTCTCCTTGGAGAAACGGATGATTACAGGGTTGGGAACGAGAAAATATAAATGACCCTGAAACATCCTCCTACTCTAGAGAATAGAAAGTGCTTTAATTTAAGGAGCTCCCCACTGACAAATGTCTGGTCATTTGAGCATCAAAATAAATAAAAGAGCATAACCCATTATTTAAAAAGTAGGAATTTATAAATCCATATTGACTACAAAGAAATAAATAGCAAATAATGAGAAAAGGAGAGGGATCCTCCTTACGGCGGAGTGATATTTGGAGGAAGTGGTTGATTGAAAAATCACCACTTCAATGAGCTCTTAATGAGCAAGAACTATCAAAAAATGTTAAACCTTGAGGTCAACATTTGATGACTACCAAGATATTCACATTCTTCGAATGTGTTTGTTAGTTACAGGGGTTAAAAATAAAAACAGTAAGCTTGTAGTGAAGAAAGTGAACAATAATTTGATCAGATTATCAAAATTAACATCAACAAGACGAGTCAGCCAGACATCATGTGTCTCTGAGAAACATGCAACAACACTCAAATAGAAATATCAGATGAACCAAAAATGAAGGATGGTCTACAAAATAACTGATCTGTATTCTTCAAAAATGTTAATGGAATCAAAGACAAAGATAGGTAAAAATATTATTCTTAATTAAAAGAGAAAAAAGAGATTCACAACTAGATGCAATATACAAGCCAGTTCTGAATCATGCACTTGAGGTCAAAATGCTGTAAGATGTTAATGGTATCGGCAAGAAAATTAGAATATGGCCTCTGGCTAGATAAAAGCACTATATCACTGTTTCCTAATATTTGATCATTGTATTCTGATTACATAAAAGACTACCTGTGTTTCTTAGGAAATAGACATTGAAGCGTTTAGGAACACACCAAAAGAAATGACACCTATTCTCAAGTGATTCAAAACACAATAGACAGATAGAAAGACATACAAATCAAAAGTGTCAAAATGTTTTAAAATGGTGACTCTGGATAAAAGGTGTATGAATGTTCTCTGCATTATTCTTGAAACTTTTCTCTAAGTTTGAAATTACTTCAAAATAAGATGTTTTATAAAAATATAAATATGCCCTCTATGACCCAGGCAGGGTCAGCACTCTTAAATTTCAGCACCACATGCCCCTACAGCTAAGAGTCCTTGCCCAAGGCCAACCTTGCAGAGCCATACACAGCTGTCCCGAAAAAGGGTCCTTCCACTCTTCCAATAAACCCCTGATATGAGCGTTTCTGAATGTTTCTCTCCTTTACCTCACCAAGTAATCCTCAACTGATCAGAGGGAGTGTGCATCATCCTAGAATCAGAGTCCCATCTTCTTGGGCAGGACATTGATCTCATGGTTCACAGTCTTCTGAACTCTGGGAATTTTCAGCAACTCAATCATGTCTTATTCATCCACATAGCCCAAGTAATTGACACAGAATATGTCAATAGATTCTTCACTATTGAGGAGTTGGAATATATTGACCATGGGGTTTCTACCACATCAGTACTCCCACAGAAGCCTTCTCAACTCATGCCAGTACTCTCCCCCCAAACATTTGAAAGGAAAATGCTGGCGTGACAAGAACAAGACATTGGATATATACATTACAGTTGGTGTCAGAGAAAAACTATGTCTCTACTTCATGTCTTAGACACTATTCAGGTGGATTTGCTACATTTTAAAGTAAGCTTGGAAATGTGGTAAAGGCAGAAAGGGAATTTAGCCCCAAAGCAACTCTTTACTCTAAATCCCACACAATATGGTTTAAGCTTTCTGGGAGAGTAGAGGACAGATTTGTATCTGTGTAGATTCTTCCAACCAAAGAATTACTGCTCCACAATTAGGAAGTGAGAGGATCCCAGTTCTCACAAACTAGCAGAAATCCCTACATTAAGAACGTGTGACTCTTTCAGATTCTTATTTTGATCAGGTTTGACCTGAACAAGTGTGAACCTGAACTTGAAAACCATCAAAACCACAACTGTTTTCCTTGTCCTTTAGGAGCTTGTCCCCACAAAGAGAGTAGAGAATAGACCACAGTAGTAAGTTTCTCCATTCACAACCTTTCCTTGGGATCCATTCCCAAGTTTCTAGTCAGTCCTAGGCTATGCAGGAGTTAATGAAAACAATGAGCAGTTGGAAGGAAAAAATAGTTCTTGGAGAAAAATCTAGAACTGACAAGACCAGAACATTAGTCTACTGTATTTGATAAGGGTATGTCACTACAAATTTGACCACAGGAATCTAATTCTACTGCCTAACCAGGAACAAGAGGCAAGCAGATTTTGAGTTAACAATCTCTTGATTGAAGACAAAAATATGCTTTTTCCATCACTACTTCAATCATTTTGAGGTTATACAGGAGTTCCTTCTTTTGTATATAAAAAAGATTTCCAAGATGCTTAGTAATCTAGCTGCATGATAACTGGAAGTTTTCTAAAGCCTAGAACCTAGGAAGCAAATCCAACCAAATGAGAAGGACATTATAGTGGTCTTGAAAAGTTGAGCTATTCAGAGAGCTCTGTCAAAACATCTAGTTCCTACTGGGAGAATTTTAGGGGAAATTCTTAATTGGATGGAGGAAAAGATATGTCCATGGAGCCTTTAATAGCGCGAAAACCTCCTTGGAATACCTCTGCCACCAACTCTGGCTTGTCACCTGAGGGGGTGGAAAGCCTCAACAGAATAAAGGAATGAATAGACCCTAACAGTGATTTTGATGAAAAACTAATTAGGACTATAACAAGGAGATTATTAATTCCTGCCAGAATCAAAATTACAGACTTTACATGTTAGAAACATGAGAACTAGAAAAGAACAACTCACAGACCACACTCTGAAAACTGCCACCTAGAAGGAAGCGAGTGATGAATTCAAATACCCCAAGGAAATCAGAGACAAGGGCAAACAGGAAGGTTTAATGCTAAAAAGAATACAATGCCCAGAATCTGGAGAGGTCACAGGAGTAAGAGATCATTAAGCCACATGCGTTACTAGGAGAGCAGGAGGAAAGGACAGAGAGGGGAAGCAGAGCTGGTGCTGAGAGAACATGGTACCCATGTAGAAGGCAAGTGAGCCCAAGAACCCCAACAGTAAAAGGAGAAAAATCTTCATCCCTATAAGGAGCATCAGGAAGGACATGTTTTTAATTCTGCTGTAATGTTTTCCTAGAGTAAAGTGAAAAGGCTTTAACGCTTTTTCTTTTCATTTTTAACTGTAAGGAAAATGAAATGAATATACCAAATGTGACCTAAAATAAATTTCATGGGCTTTATTTCTAAGATGGTAAAAACTTGACCTTATTTGATTTAGTCCTGATCCATGGACATGAACGATTAAATTTCTGTCTTGCAGATGGGGAGAGGTTCTAAGACAAAATTGGAAGGCCACTCCATTAGCCACACAAAGCCAGTTCCTCTCGTGGTTGGACTGGACACTGAGGAATCCTACATTAGTGTTGCACTTGGAAACAACGCAGCCCCTTCTCTCTACTCTGTTTTTTGCATGCCTCAGAAAGTGTATCTTTACTTTTTAAGATCATTTGTAGCCTCTTCTTTTACCCAGTCCACCATCAGAATTTGGACAATGTTACAATTTTCTGTTACTAAAATTTTTATTTCTCTAAAGCGGTCATAAATGCTGGCTTGATGACAATCCAGAAATACTCTATATACTAAACACAAAAACTTGCTATGAAAATTGCTTGGTTTATTTTTGTTTATGTTATTGAGTTCTTGCAAATGACACAGCTGAATGTTTATCCCACCATAAGGAAATGCATTTTGGTATTTGGTTTTTTGGTTTTGGGAATTTTTTCCATCTTGCCTTAAAAGATAATAGCAATAAAGTGGGAACTTACACAAACACACACGTATACACATATTCTGCAATCTTCCAAATTTTCCTCTCTTGCATCAAGATTAAAATATCTTGCTCTCTAAAGCTCTCCTTCCTCTTTGAAGAAAGAATATGGACCTTCCCAGACAAACAGAAACTCCGGAATTTCATTGCAACTAAACCCCCACTCCAAAAAATACTACAAGGAGTCCTAAAGCCAGAACCTCAGAGGGACGAATAACAATGAAAGAAGGCCAAAAAAAAAAAAAAGTTATTAAAAGAATAAATAAATAAAATCAAAGGAAAGACAAACACAATGGCAAATACAGATGTTAACATATCAATATTAACTCTAAATGTAAATGGACTAAACTCTTCAATAAAAAGACACAGAGTTGCAGCCTGGATTAAGAAACAAAACCCAACCTTTTGCTGTCTCCAGGAAACACATTTAGCTACAAAAGATAAAAAAAGGCTCAAAGTTAAAGGATGGAAAACAATCCTACAAGCAAATGGACCAAAAAAGAAAGCAGGAACAGCTATACTTATATCAGATAAAACAGATTTCAAACTGAAAAAGATAAAAAGAGACCCCAATGGTCACTACATTATGATCAAGGGGACAATACTTCAAGAAGAAATAACACTCATTAACATATACTCACCAAACGAAGGAGCACCAAAATATATCAGACAACTGTTGTCCTCTCTGAAAACAGACATCAGAGAAAACACATACGTAGTGGGAGACTTCAACACACCACTATCAACAATGGATAGATCAACAAGACAAAAATAAGTAAAGAAACCAAAGCTCTAAATAAGGACCTAGAGCAATTGGGCTTAACAGACATCTATAGAACACTAAACCCCAAAAAAACAGAGTACACATTTTTCTCAAGCGCACACGGATCATTCTCCAGGATCGATCACATACTGGGGCACAAGACAAACATCAACAGATACACCAAGATTGAAATCATATCAACCATCTTTTCTGACCATGAAGGCATCAAACTAGAAATAAACCATAAAAAGAAGGCAAGGAACTTTCGTACCTCATGGAGATTAAAAACCACACTACTGGAAGACCACTGGACTAATGAGGAGATCAAAGAAGAAATTAAAAAATTTTTTGAATTGAACGACAAGGAGGACACCAATATCCTAAATGTATGGGATGCAGCAAAAGCAGTAATAAGAGGAAAATATATAGCAATAGAAGCTCACATCAAGAAACAAGAAAGAACTCAAAGAAACAACCTAATCTCGAAGCTCAAAGATCTAGAAAAAGAACAACAAAAAAACCCCAAAACCAGTAGAAGAAAAGAAATAATAAAAACCAAAGCAGAAATAAATGAAATTGAAACTAAAAAAACAATCCAAAAGATCAATGAAACCAAGAGCTGGTTCTTTGAAAAAATCAATAAAATAGACAAACCCCTAGCCAGGCTCACAAAGGAAAAAAGGGAGAAAGCACAAATAAACAGGATCATCAATGAAAGAGGCGAAATCACAACGGACACAGCAGAAATCAAAAGAATAATCAGTAACTACTATGAACAGTTATATGGAAACAAGTTTAATAATCTAGAGGAGATGGACAAATTCCTACAACTCTACAATCACCCAAAGCTAGATAAAGAAGAAATAGAACACCTAAACAGACCAATTACAATTAGCGAAATTGAAATGGTAATCAAAAACCTCCCCAAAAACAAAAGCCCAGGACCTGATGGATTTACAAATGAATTCTACCAAACATTCAGAGACGAATTAGTGCCTATCCTTCACAAACTCTTCCAAAAAATTGAGAAGGAAGGGACAATACCAAACACGTTCTATGAAGCCAACATTACACTAATACCAAAACCGAACAAGGACAACACAAAAAAGGAAAACTACAGGCCAATCTCCCTAATGAACACTGATGCAAAAATCCTCAATAAAATTTTAGCCATCAGAATCCAACAATGTATCCATAAGATAATTCACCACGACCAAGTAGGATTCATTCCAGGGACACAAGGATGGTTTAACATCCGAAAATCAATCAACGTTATCCAACACATCAACAAAAAGAAATATAAAAACCATATGATAGTATCAATAGATGCTGAGAAAGCTTTTGACAAAGTGCAACACCCATTCATGATAAAAGCCCTTGAAATTCTTGGGATACAAGGAACATACCTCAACATCATAAAGGCCATCTATGACAAGCCAACAGCCAGTATCATTCTCAATGGTGAAAAGCTGAAAGCAATTCCATTAAGATCTGGAACAAGACAAGGATGTCCACTCTCACCACTGCTTTTCAATATAATACTGGAAGTCCTAGCCAGGGCAATAAGACAAGAGAAAGACATCCAAGGAATCCAAATAGGAAAAGAAGAAATCAAACTATCACTATTTGCAGACGATATGATATTATACATAGAGAACCCCAAAAACTCCACAGAAAAGCTAATTCAACTCATCAATCAGTTCAGTAAAGTGGCAGGATACAAAATCAACATGCAAAAGTCAGTAGCCTTCCTATACACAAACAATAAATCTGAAGAAGAAGAAATCAAAAAAAACATCCCTTTTGTTATTGAAACAAAAAAAATCAAATATTTGGGAATAAATCTAACAAAAGAGGTAAAGGACCTATACAAAGAAAACTATAAAACACTGTTAAAAGAAATAGAAGAAGACACAAAGAAATGGAGAGACATCCCCTGCTCGTGGATTGGAAGAATAAACATTATTAAAATGGCCATCCTTCCAAAAGCAATATACAGATTCAATGCTATTCCAATCAAAATTTCAATGTCATTGTTCAAAGAAATAGAACAATTATTGATGAAATTCATATGGAATCACAAAAAACCCCGAATAGCCAAAGCTCTCCTGAAAAAAAAAAGAAGGGAATGGAGGCATTACACTCCCAGACTTCAAACTATACTACAAAGCCATAATCATCAAAACTGCATGGTATTGGAACAAGAACAGACATACAGACCAATGGAATCGAATAGAAAATCCAGAAATAAACCCACAGATTTATGGTCAACTAATCTTTGACAAAGGAGCAAAGACTATGCATTGGAGCAAAGAAAGTTTGTTCAATAAATGGTGCTGGGAAAACTGGGTCGCTACATGCAAAAGAATGAAGCTTGACCACTACCTCACACCATACACAAAAATCAACTCAAAATGGATTAAAGAACTAGACATAAGACCTGAAACCATAAAATATATAGAAGGAAATATAGGCGAAACACTACGTGATCTGCACATCAAAGACATCTTTACAGACACATCACCCAAAGCAGTGATAGTGAAGGCAAAGATAAACAGCTGGGACTACATCAAATTAAAGAGCTTCTGCACAGCAAAAGAGACAATAACAAAAACAAAGAGAAACCCCACCAACTGGGAGAACATTTTTGCACCCAACACTAATGATAAAGGACTGATCACAAAAATCTGCAAAGAGCTGATGAGACTCAACAACAACAAAGAAAATAATCCAGTCAAAAAATGGGCAGAAGAGCTAAAAAGAAACTTCTCTGAAGAGGAAATGCAAATGGCCAACAGGCATATGAAAAAATGTTCAACATCACTTGCCATCAGGGAAATGCAAATCAAAACTACCATGAGATACCATCTTACACCAGTGAGAATGGCACATATTAAAAAAAACTAGCAACAACAAATGCTGGCGAGGGTGTGGAGAAAAAGGAACTCTTCTGCACTGTTGGTGGGAGTGCAAACTGGTCCAACCACTGTGGAGAGCTGTGTGGAGATTTCTGGACCTACTAAACATAGAGCTTCCATATGATCCAGCAATTCCACTCCTAGGTATTTACCCAAAGGACACAGAAACATCAATTCCAAAGAGCCCCTGCACCCCTATGTTTATAGCAGCACTGTTTACAATAGCTAAGCTTTGGAAACAACCCAAATGCCCAAAAATAGATGACTGGATCAAGAAGATGTGGTACATATACACCATGGAATATTACTCAGCATTCAAAAAAGATAAACACATGCAATTTGCAGCAACATGGATGGCGCTGGAAGGGATCATGATCAGCGAAATAAGCCAAAAAGAAAAAGAAAAATACCGGATGGTCTCACTCATAGCAGGAATCTAGAAAACTTAAATAAGGGACCAGGAAAATGAATAACTATAAGAAAGTGAAAATCAAAATCAACAAAAAACTATGAACCAGAGACACTTTTAGGGGGGCGGGGGCGGGAGGGGAGGGATTGGGGTCAGAATGGGGGGGCTGCAATTGTATGGGGAATATAACAATAAAATTTATAAAAAAAAAAAAATATCTTGCTCTCTGAATCTAGTTTGCAGTGACATGTTCACAAAAAAGCACCAAGAAGGTCAAAATGGTGAGGAAAATGGAATCAGCCAGAATGTCAAGTATACTTTCTCCTTCTGTGACAAACCCAAGATGGAGTCATCAGCTGTGGGGATCCAGCATTACAAGGCAGCTGGTGGGACCTGGACCTACAAACCCTTCTGCCATCATAGTAAAACGTGCCAAGACTGATGGAGTTGAAAGAGCAGTAGAAGTTCCACCATTGGAAACATTGCTAGCCTGTAACAAATGGGTTTACTTATGTAACCCCCCACCCAAAAAAAATATTTTCATCTCAAACTCAGGAATATTAAGATAAACTCATCCTTCACCATTTTGTAAGATGGTTAAAGGAGGCCTGTGGGCATTCACCCTGCCCTGTGTAAAAGGGCTCCCTGAAAAAGGCTCTGAAGCAGGCAGTGATGGACCAGAATAGATGGAAACAAAGAGACCCAGAAAGGTGCAAGACAAAGGGACTAGAAGAGAAGGGAAACTCTTGTTAATACCAGAAAGTTATATAAGACTCTCCAAATCATAGTGGCATAGGCAATTTAACCAGATTTCATGGAGACTTCTGTGAAATGGTAACTAAATGTAAATGGGTCAGTAAAGCAAAAAATGGAGAAACAGGAAATGATACATGTACGATCCCTTATTTTACAATGAGATATAAACACACTGGGAGTTGGACTGATAATAAGAATTACACATTTCCAGGCCACTGCTGGAAGGCATTTCCCAAAAGCCCGGTATCTCGATTGAACAATTATTGGGGCCTAGAGGAATCACTTTTATTCTTCTCTCTTTACAACTCTGAAGTGTGAATAAGTACTACATCAAGTTGTGTTTTTCTACTAAAAAATGTCCATTAGTCTCTAGACCTCAGAACATCACAACACCGAATGTTACGAAGAGATGGCTGCTGGACTCCCAAAAGTTGACAAAACCTATGGGAAAAAATCCTAACTGGGTATTTCCTCCTGGGGAGCAATATGCCGTCAGGGCATAGAGTTCCCATCTGAACATTTTCTGGGTTGCTGTGGCAGCATGAAAACAGACTTAGAAATAAAAAATCTTACTGACAAGAGATCTCTAAGAAAAAAAGCAGCAACTCATGGCCCCACACACCCAACAGCAATTTCTATCTTTGTGATTGCTGGGTCACATGCCATTTTAGTGTCCACTGAGGTCATAGCAACCGAACAGTTAAGGTTAAGCCTCAAAGTTCTCCAAGCACGTTATAGTTCTAAAATTCAATAATTCTCTGGTCCACTCAAAACCCACAAAAGGTAAATGTATTAAGTATCTGTAAAGCAAGCTATCCCTATTTCTCATTAGATTTCATTGTTATCTGAGTTTTTTCCATCCCACAGTTATTCCCCTTTGTCCAGCTCCCCCCACCCCCACCCCCACCCCCAACAACAGACAACCTCCAAGGATTCAGGCACTGCAGAACAATTCAAATTAGTGGAATATTTATTGCATGGTAATATGCTCCACCATGTAAAAGTGGGACAATCAGCTTATAGCTTCAAAATCAAGTGACTTCTTATTTCTCTTCACAGCTAATCAACTAGGGCTCAAGGGACAGTTATTTGTTGATCTTTGAGTGTAAGGTGGTGTCCTCCCTGGCCCTTTCAATTCAGACATCAACCAAAAGACGTAAGAAGGTATTATATTTATGGGACTTTCCTTTGTTTTTGTTTTTGTTTTTTTTTTTTAAAAAAGTGCAAGAAGATATTCAGTAGAATAAAAGAGAAGCATCGATGTTTCCATTGGTAATCTGGTCCGTGTGTTCCCTGCTACTGAGCATTTTCAGAAGGCCTGACTGTCTGGGTTAATTGTTTAATGCTTTTAGTTAGAATTAAACTTTGCACCTGCTCTGACAGTGATAAATTAAATGTGCTCCTTTTCCAATACTGTTGCCCTCTTTAAGTAGAGACCAAGAAGTGTATCTCCCTTCTTCCTCTGCGTTTGAGGAATCTCTGCTACACTGGAGTGTAAACCAGCATAATTTGTCACCAGAGCTAGCGCCAATTAAATTGATTGCGTTGGACTGAACTCTGGGACCCCTAATGCAAGCACTAAGGGAAAAATGGGCTCTTTTCTGCCCATTCCCCCATGTGGCACTTAGGCATAGCTCCACAGTGGAAGGCTTTCAAGGTTCAAAAGGGTTTTATTTTCAAAAGAAATGGGCATTGATCAGCTGCATTTAAAGGCAAAGATAATTCCAGAGCTTGAAGGCTGGATTTGTGTTTAAGGTCTAAATCTCTTTCTTTAACCTTGGGGGGCCAGTATAACATAAAAGCAACAAAGAGATTAAGATTACAAAGGGTTTGCAAGTGTAAATGATGCGGTGGTATTCTCCAAACATAACACAGTCCCCATTCACAAGCCCAGACACAGGCCAACATTTGATCTGTTGGTTTTACACCTGTAAAAACAACTTGTGTTTATTTGTCACTCAGCAAACCATTTCAGGCAAGGGGGGGGGAGGAAAGTGGAGGAGTGAACTTGCTCATACCACAGAGTTCAAACATGTCTTCCCCAAACTGACTGAAAAGTAAACACACTAAAGGTCAGCTTGGCAGAGACAATCAGAAAAATCCCCTCTCTTTGTCGGTATAGCATACACCACACAGGAATACAAGGAGTGGGCCACTCTGTTCCAACCCTGGGTCATTTCCCTCATTATCCCAGCCTCTGATTCTTGGGTTTGTTACGTCAATTCCTACCAGTAGAGATTATAAGTAAGTGCTAAGGGAATACAGCCCCTTATTGTTCCTTTCTTTATAAGCTACCAATTATATATTCCTCCATCTTGCCTGTTAGTTCAGTTTCCCACTATCATCCTTACTACCTGAGTAAGTTCAGATGTAAATCATGTCTACAAAGTTAAGAGACTCAGACTTCAAATTAATTGCTGCTGTTTCTGCACATGAAAAAAACAATGGTTAGGGTTGCCCATGCCCTCAAGTTCAGCTCTCTTCATCTATTATCTTTCTCCTTAAATCTTCTCACATTAACTCTATCACCTGGTCCTTCTCTCCCCTAACCAGCCCTCTCTCATTACTGCATCGCTAAGCCAGGTGGTAAACATGGAGTCTTCTTACTTCAGAGGGGAAGTAGGGTTGAGTCTATTGAGACTTTCAAGGCCAGATCAAACATCTGGGTATCCTGAAAAGATTAATTAATTTGGTATGAGTCCAGATAGCTAAGAATTCCTTTCAAACAAACAAACAAGTGAGAATTCACCATGTATTTTAGAATGAGATATGCAACAGTTAGAAGAAAGTCTAAAGGGCTGTTTCAGACAGAACTCCCTGCCTCCTTAATGTCCAGAGCAATTCAGGGTTGGCCCTAAACTTGCATTCCCCATCCATAAAACAAAGGCCTTATAGCATTGTGACATTTAGTAATTATTGAGCATGGTCTTTGGAGATCTCATTCCTTTTCCAAGAATTTGGCCAAAGTACTTCTTCTAACCCTAAATATAAATTCTCTGTTAAGAATTCTGAGTTTTAAAATGTCCATCTTGTTACATTTTCAAGATGTTTTGCCATTCCAATGATGTATTAGGATCCTGTGTAAGTTTTCTATGCTGTGAAAGAAATTAGAACAAATGTTTTGGTTTAAAACACTGCCCATTTGTTATCTCACAGTTTCTGTGCCCCAAAAGTTTGGGTAAGGTTAGCTGAGTCCTCTGCGCAGGATCTCCAGACTAAAATCAAAGTGTTCGTTGAACTACCATCTCATCTGAGGCTCAGGATCCTGCCCAAGCTCACCAGTTGTTAGCAGAATTCATTTCCCATTTTCTTACTGGCACTGGGTTAGATTATTTTCAGCTCCTAGAAAACACCCTCAAGTACTTGCTATGTAGCCTCTCCATAAATAGTTCATAGCATTGTTTCTGAAGTCCCTCAAGAAACTCTTTGGAATTTTTTTGTAAGTTTTTTTATTTATTTTTGAGTAGAAGCACTGGGGTGTAGGCCAGAGGTGCAGGGATTGAGAGGATTCACCAGAGACAGAAATGGGGAGCAGAACAGGCAGATCCACTGAAATACACTGCTAAGGGGAGCATCAGACAAAACAGGAGAGGCCTGTTGTGTTATATGCGGGTTAGCTCCCTGGCTGGGTATCAAACTCAAGCAGCTTCACCAGAGAGGGCCCATGCTGTGGTAGTTCTGAGACTTAACCCATAGGCCCCCAAAGAGGCCCTCTCTTGACTTCTTTTAAGGGCATAACTGTTTGATATGGCCAGGATAATCTCCCTTAAATTCAATTGTTTAGGCATCTTAATTTATCTGCAAGACATCTTCACCTTTGTCATATAAATAATCTAATCATAATAGTGCTGTCCTGCTTATATTCATAGATCCCATGTATATCCAAGAGAAAGGCATTACACATACCATATACACCTTTGGTGTGGAAACTTGGGGCCATCTTAGAATTTCATCTATCACAGACACCCTCAGAGAGAGGTACCCCCAGGCTCACCTATTTCTTGACCTAGCTTTTGTATCAAACCTTGTGTTAGAAATGCTATATATTTTCCCCAAGAAATTCAACTCTGATAAATTCATAAGCAAATCCAATTGCTTTTATAATCCTAATTTTCATTTGTTTATAGATTCTGTAGAGTTTTGTGAGTGATGGGCACGAGAGAGCTGCACTGCTCTTGGAGAATATTAACAGACCTGGAGAGGTGACCTGGTATGTATTTCTAAAGGGGCATTAACTGCCCTTATCCTGCTTCTTGTAGAGACAATTAAGTGGGAATATAGCAAAAGATATTTTATCAATGCATGAAAAAAATGGGGAAATCAAACATTCTCACATAAATCAAACTTTTCATGAAAGAGAGAAGGAGGGAAGGAAGGAAAGAAGGCACAATTCTAGTCTACTACATTCTTATTGGGCTATGAGGAGAAATATTTTATGTATACATTAACAAGGAAAAAGAAAAACATCTCTCTGACCTGAAAGAATGTTCATCCTGAAGGAATGCCACATTATCCTTCCCAAAACACTGCTTTCAACAAGTCAATCTCCTATTCAAGGGCCAGCAAAGGCATCCTATGTCCTATCATATCAAATCAAATTGCCATATCACTTTTATTTGTCTCAGTCTGGCACTCAAAGCTTCTAAAGTCTACTTCTATTATGCAACAAACCAGTTTGCCCAAAACTACTCGCTATAATTCTTGTTAACATTTTGCTGTTGCACAAACAAAAACATGTTTTGCCATAGTCAGTCTGTCATGCCCTTACTTCTTACCTGCCAATGCCATTCCATTTAATTCTCTTATTTTACACCATATATTACCCTGTACCAGGAGCTAAAGGCCCAGGTACATTTTTAACTTCCCTAGGAAAATGTTAGAAACTGACTTGAAATTCTTATCTTCCTCCTCTAAACTACTGATTTATTAGTCTGCATTTAATTTAGCTCTCACTGGGTGTCCTTGTCTTCTTCTCTAGTTTGATGCTCCACTATCTTGTTTCCTGAGATGAGGAAACAAAAATCTCAATTTTTTTTTTTTCATTGAAACAGTTAATAGGAAGGGAAGGGGACAGAAGATAAGTGTACTGTAGATAGTAAAGACATTTGTTTTTATAAAAATTTTGTTTTTCATGTGTATATAAGTGTACATCCATAAACTGAAACATAAGTGTAACGATATAAAATGTACTGGTAATTGTGAATTACCTTTAAAAAAAGAGATTAAAGCAATAAAATGCATTGGAAGAACACACAATCTACATGGCTGAAGTTCACACAAAAATCACAGAGATCCAGGGAGATGGCAAAGGATTCTGTAAGAAATCTGACAACCAAGGGCCCTAAAACAAATCGAGGAAACCGCCTTTGCAATCACAGAAGCAGATCATGTATCCTCACAGCCCACTGATAAGAGGAATGATAAGAAGTAATACGTATACATGATTTTATCATTTGCAAAAGGTTTCACCTTCTTTATGTCACCAGCACTCCACCAGCAGACATTTTTATGATTACCAGTTTTAAAAATATGAGGCTCAAGAGGTTAGCTAGTTTATCCAAGGCCACATAGCAGGCCAGGGTTAGGAACTCAGATCTTCTTACCAAACCCCAAGTTCTTTCCTCTAGCTGCTTGGAAAATTATATATAGGTTCATCAGACCCCTTTCCAAAGTGAAGACTCTAGAAATTCTCCCTCCTCTAGAAAGTTCCCTCTGATAGTCCCCAGGACCTCACCCATATCTAGCACCTTCCTGGGTGGTTCCTGGGTTGCTCCAGGTAGGTAGTTTTCTGTCTGCAAAGAAATATGAGGCAGACAAAGAAATATGAGCCCAGCCCTCAAATTCTGGGCTAAGACATACTCCTTTTGTTAAATTCTCATATATCCATTTATGGACTGCCTCCCATAGCCACGCGAGACATTTCAGAAAAGAATAAACTTAGTGTGGAAGCCAGAGTGTGTCAAAGCAATCAGCAATGCTGAAGCCAATGCCAGAAGGCCCAGTCTTTCTATTTCAAACCATCAAACGTTCAAAGGCTATCTGCCCCAGGCAAGCAGGGTGAAGAGTACTGTTGTGCCTACAGTTTAGGGGTGCAGACAAAGCAGGCAGGCAATCAAATAAAATGCACAGAAGAAAGGAATGAGGGTTGACTCAAGAAATAAGATAGGGGCTGTGGGGATAGAAATGATTGGGGAAGGGGCTGAGAGGGACTTTTCTATGAAAGCAGCATCTGAGCTGAATCTAAAGTCACCAGCATGTCACTACAGAAGGCTTCCAGATTTGTCCTTAGCTCCATCTGCAAGACTCATTTCCAATTCCTTAGAGCAGTAGGATCAAAAGCCACAGTGATTAAAACAGAAGGTCACAGTCCAAAAGGACCCACAGACTTCGAGACCTGTGCCAATGTCTCGGCTGCAGAGGGAGCAGATCAGCTAAAGTTCAAAGACTTATCCCCGAGGCCTGCTGCCCAGGTCACCCTGTGGTCAGCTCTGAGATGCAATAGAAGATACCTCCCCCTGTCTCCAGGGAACCTGTAAAACCAATTGTAATCATGTTGCACTCTCCCTTAGTGTGAGGCCCTAATCTGTGACTGTTTGGAATAGGAATGAGCAGATTAGCCTTTAAACCCTCCCAGGGAGGTCAGAGTCATGCGGGGGGCCAGTGCTTGGAATCAGGTAAGAGTCACCTCAAGAAAGACTTGTGTTTTTACATGTTTTGGTTGGCATGAGGGAGGTCTCTCCCCCTGCCCTCAATTCAGCAGCTTTTTTATTACAAGACAAAATACTAGTACATTTCACAAGAGGCGCAGGAAACCCTGAGAGACAGGGAGGGGAATCCAGGGGCTGATCTGTGGTCCACACAGAGCCACTGTACAGGCCCTCAGGCCCTTATGTTCACCTGTGAATGCAGGCAAAGGGTGACGCCATCCTCCTCTGAGAAGTGTCACTGTGAGTCTCAACAACTATTTTCCCTGGGAAGGGCCCACAAGGGTAAAGATTATGGTGACAGAAACTTCAGACTCTCCCCAAAGTCACCTGATCAGTTTTTTTGAATGTGAAGACTGTTCAATTAAAGATTATTCCGTGCTAAGTTGCCAAGTGCCGGCTGAGGGGATTTCCACGCCTCACTTCCAACACAGCAGGCGAGTGCTGCATGGCAGGATCCAGTCCTGTCATTCTTTCACATTCCTGAAGCCTGAGCTGAGTTTCGAGAGTTCCTTCAATCATTACTACTGACTCACCTTGGGCTCTTTATGGCGCAGGAATTAAGATTTCCAAGGTGCTTATGACTATGACTTACAGCCCCTTCCCACACAGTTCCCCTTTCCTCTCCCCGGGCAAGGCAAATGGATTCTACCCGTAAGAGAGAGAAGACTAAGAACAGAACTCAATCTGCATTCACCTCCCCAATTCTTTAATCCTGTCTCTTAGAACCTGTTTTACAAGTCACATCAAGTTACATAACTGTGTCACAGGACAGTGTCCCTTCCCAAGGGGATTTGGGGGAGGACCGTGTACAGATCTTCCCAATAGGGATTCTTTTAAAAAAAAAAAAGTAACATCTTTTGTTTCTCCCTGATATAAAAGCAATAAATCTTCAGTGAAAAAAAAATGGAAATAAAGAAAAGAGGACAATAAAGATCATTCCATAATCCAATACCCAGAGATAACAATTGTAAACATTTTGGTATCCTTCAAATATTTTTTGTATGCATGAATTTATTTTTCTCCTAGCAAAGGTTATACTCCTATATTCTGCTGCTATATTTCCCCGTATTGATAGATAGTGTTCTACAGCATCATTTTAAACAACTGTGAGATAATGCATTATAGGGATGTGCCACAGCTGATTTTGCCAGTCCCCTTTTTGGGCCCATGAGTTGCTTCCAAATATTCTGAAATATAAAGAAGGCTGTACTGGAAATGCCAGGGATATAAGGAAGAATTGGGTAATGTAGTAAAACCCCCCAGGCCATGTTTTGTCTCTCCTTATTAATTCATTTTTCTTTTATGGAAATGGTGCCCAGGTGAGGTTTGGTAGTTCCTTCCCTGGGTGTGCTTATGAGCAGGATAGATAGCCAGCACACCACAGCAGAGCAGATGGGTCAGGAAGGGGAAAGAGCACTAAGACTAAGAACAGAGAGACCTGATTCCATTACTGGCTCGTAATTCACGTGTGACCTTGGCAGAGTCACCTGCCTCTCCAACAACACTTTCCTCACCCATTAAATAAGGTGTTTGGACTAAATGGCTTTAATATCCCTCTAGTGCTAACATGGCAGCCCTACAGTACTATTAGGAAGAACACTCAACCCAAAGCTGTGAGCTGTGCAGGGCCCTCTGCTATCAAGACTGTGTAAGTCAGAAGCTCCATTCTCAACTGTGTTGGGAAGCAGCTATGTGTCTCTACCAGATAAGGACTATATCACAGGTAAGTTATTCCCCATAATAATTTATGATATGAAATAATTTATTTTGTTTTAAAAATCAGGAAGAGAGGCAAGATTTCCCCGTCACTGCCATTCTAACATGTTCTTGAGCATGAAAAAGAGGTAAGTTGATTTAGAGTTCATGTGTCCATATTACTGAGTGGCTCCTTGGGACTGAGTCCTTGCAATATCCAAATTGCTATAAAAAGATACTATTGCTCTTCTCCACCCCCTTCTCACTCATTGCCCAGGGGAAAGCAGACCAAATGCACCCATTTGAGCCATAAGAAAGCTCTTTCTCGACAGTCAAGGAGCCTCTCCTCATTCGGGGCCCTGGCCTAGACTGACCTGCCTAAACCTACATCATTTTAAATAACTGAGATAATGCATTATAGGGATGTGCCAATCCCCTTTTTGGACCCATGAGTTGCTTCCAAATATTCTCAAATATAAAGAAGGTTATGCTGGAAATGCCAGCGTCACCCGTGTCCTGCCTGATCTGGGCATGACCACAGCAATGCTGTGCTCACACCACTGCATGTGTGACGCTGAGATCCACTGAGTAATATGACCATTTCTTTCCTGCCAAGAAGGATGTTTCTTGGCCAAGCTAGAGAGGAAGGTGGGAGTTCCCCTCCCCAGGGAAAGCAGAATGTAGACAGGAAGAGAGGAGAGAAGGGAAAAGAAGTTACCTTCCAACTAGGTTAAAATCTGAAGATTCTTTGCCATTCGCCCCAGACTGTTGCTCTGGGTCTCAAAGCTATCACTGGATCTTCCATCTATCTGGGCAACCAGAGTCAAGTTGCAGCTTAGCTCACACTGACACCTGTGTCTGCTTGTGTTACCCTCATGCACTCAAATAAGCAGGGTACTCATCGTAAAGCTCTCTAAAAGTCTGGTTTGTACACAGGGTGTGCAAGGTGTATGCATGAGGGTGTGCATAGTATGTGCAAGGTGTGTGCATGGTGTATGCATGAGGATGTATGGTGTGTGCATGAGGGCATGCATGGTTGTACAAGGTGTATACATGAATATGTGTATGATGTGTGCATGTTGATTGCATGAGTGTGTACATGAGGCTTGGCTTCCACCCTGTCTTTGAAATATATGGGACATGCTGAGGCAGACTCAACACATTTTAATTTCTCTGTCAGTAAACTATTCCTGAAGGGTTCAACCCCTAGTGAATCATGCCCTCCAAGCTATTGAGCGCACACTATATTTTATCCCTACTGAGAATACAACACAGCAAACTAAAGAGAACTGGCAATAACAACCGAGAAAGAAAGAAGCCTCCTGTGTAAGATGACATAGACTGACTCCTGTATTACCACTAGGGCCGTGTTCCCAAAGGGACCTCAGCTTAGGAAGGAAAAAAACTAAGTCAGCCCCAAAGCAGTCACAGACGTTAGACAGACAGACAGATAGATAATGACAGGCATCAATACATTGATAGACATTAATCTCTCTATACATATGAATTTATCAATATGCTTTTAGGTAGGTAAGTAGGTAGGCAGATAGATAGATAGATAGATAGATAGATAGATAGATAGATAGATAGATAGACTGATGTATCTGTGTGTAGGGGGAGGGTGATACATCAAAATTTTCCTGCCAGGGCACTTCCCCCCATTCCCATTCAAACCCCAGCTCTGGTTAAGGGGGTCCATAAAACATGAGATTCTATGATACCACATGCCTCTTCTTCCAGGAAGTCCTCACCATATCAGAGGCACAATTTTCCAAAATCTCAAGAAAGTAGAAACTGGGTGGTCCCAAGAAGGTTTCTTGATAATTTCAGAAGGACTTGGATATTTACCTCATGGAAGGTGAAAGATTAGGAGGACCTTGAGGCAACTGTGAGAGAGAATTTGGTTGGTCCCAGTCACTGATCCCATTGACCAGAATTGTGGGAGGGCAACGAGGAAAGGAACACAAAACTGGGCTCCTGTTGAAGTGGTACTAAGAACTCATTACCTGTTTATGGGTAACTGAAGGCTCAGTATTTTGGCCTTTCAGTGTGTGAATTGTAATACCTACTCAGCCCACCTTGCCAGCATACAAAACCTCCAATTCAGCCAGCCCCAAAGATGCCTCCATGCAACATTCCTGAGAATACAGAATTGGGTATGGAAGGATCCCTGCCTGACAGTCACACAGCTGACAGACATGTGCACCAATGAATCATAATGGGGGTCAAAAAATTCCACATCTAAAAGATGAATGAATTAAAAAAAATAAAATAATACATACATGTATGAGGAGCACAGGTATGTTGAGGAGAGAAAGCTTTATCTTGATGGAGGTGGACATTCAAGAGTCTCTCTAAGAACAAGCGCAGGACAGCTGTGGATACAACAAGGAAGGACATTTCAGCTGAAGGGAAAAGCACAGGGTGTCTGTGAAAAATGCTTCAGAGAACACAAATCTATTTTCCCAATAGCTTCGCCAGTCTCACAGTGTTTCACTGTCTTAAAATATTCTAACACATTTCCTGTTCTGGTCTTCAGAACTCTGTGCAGTAAGCGATGTCCCATGTCATGGATAAGGAAAATAAAGTTGTTAGAACTTCAGTGTTCACTAAACATTGACAACTCTCAAGGCAGGAGAGCACAGCAGTCGATAACTCATTCCCAGTCACCATCCTGACTCCCCCTAACTAGCTATGTGATGGCATGAAGTCACTCAGCTCCTGGAGCCTCAGGTTTTTCACCTGCAAAATTAGTACAATAGTTTTACTGACTCATTAAAGATTATCTGGAGAAGTCAATGAAATAACACAGAGAAGATAACATGAAGAATTAAATGGGAGGTTACAGTGTTGGCCTGGTATCCAGCGTATAGCAAACAAAAATAAACACTGGTGATTATCTGGGCACTGGTATTGAAGTCTAAGATATACCCGTGACCTTGGTCCTTCTGAACTTCAGTAGCACAACTTGGTTGGAATAGGTCAGCTCTCAGATTTCCTTCAGCTCCAACATTCAATGGTTCTAAGCACATCAAAGCTTGTCAGAAAGCATCTCAAAAATCATCCGGCTACAAAATCTTCCTGAACATCCTTGACATGCCAAGCACTGCCCTGGACAGAGAAACTTCCTCAAGAAACACAGACTTTGAAGAGGTGGACGGCAGTAAAACAGGATCCGAGCTGTCTACAAAGTCACTGATGGACCGGTGCGACACGCCAGAGCTTGGCAAGCTGCAGTGGTTCTAACAGCAGGTCCCCAGGCTTGCAGAATCAGCATCACCGAATTTGCACGTCAGGCATCCAAATTCTAAGACCCACTCAGACCTGATTTACAAACTCTGGGAGAAGGGGCCCAGAAATCTGGATCTTAAGTCTCTAGATGATGCAGACACATGTTAAAGTTTAATATCCATTGCTCCAGGACAACAGGAAGTAGCGGGATGGGAGTTAGCCTTTATTATAGTCACTCAGCTGAAACCAAGAAAATCTAAGCTGAAACACCATGGGGGCTCTCTCCAAGCTCCTCTGTGCCGTTTCCTCGCTCTTTGTTCTCAAGACTAAAAAGGTACAACCAGCCAAGGCTGTGGCCAGACCTAACCTGAGAGTGGCCTCTGAGCATTCCCACCGTCATCCCTTTGAAGGGCTCTCTAGGCCACACAAAGTCACATCCAGAAAATGTTACCTGCAGCCCCGCAGGAAGGCCTGAAAACCAAATGGATTTCTGCAGGGACCAGATGAATTGTGAGGCCTCCCTGGGGCAGGGGGAAATGTTTGTGAGCAGCTGACAGGAAGACCCTGTGACCAGCTTCAGAGATCTGGTCTCGCACCTCAGCAACGCACAGTTGCACCTCTCCCGCAGGTACTAGAAATGCCATTTAGGGAAGGTCACTCTCTCACCCTCCTCATTCATCCTTTGCTTGTCCACTTTGTCATAAGGAGGAGGAAAGCACAGATGTGTGGTTTGGTTCTGTTTTCACAAGATAGGCATGAGCAATTTTTTCCCCTAACTTGAGAGAATCTTTCCTCTATCTAGATAAATTGCCAACGGTCTGCAAGTACTACCAAGAAAGTTGAACCCCAGACCCAGGAAACATCCTGTGTAGAGCAGGCAGTACGGAAGAGCTTCAAAGCCCAATCCCCTTTGCATGCCAACACTCAAACCCCTGCTAGCCCATCTCTCCTTCTGTCTCATAACCTTCAATGAAATCCAGGAAGCTAAGCTAGTTTCAGACCCTTTCCCGACACAGAGAAGATGTGTGCCTTCCTAGTCTCTGAGCACAGTCTGCCTCCCAGGCACCAAGCATAACAGCACAGAAAACCCACGGGCCACCCACTCCTATCCACTCCTGCCTTCAGTTCTCCCCATCTATTCTCCAGAAGAGAGAACGTAAAGAAGATTTGCAAAAGAGTGCTGAGATGACCAAGTGGCAGGAAGTATAAGAAAAAGACCCAGGTGCACAAGGAGAGACAGTTCCAGGTGAGAATAGAAGTCCAATGTGGCTTCCTAGCCTAACCACAAGGCCCTCACCTTTTCACTTTGAAAACTTGATGAGCCTATCTTTGGATACAGAGACGAAATCGCATTCGTGCAGAAAAGTAGCCGTGGTGAGGCTCTCCACCACCTGCTGGAAGTTGCTCGTGGACTCTTGGGCTATCCTCTGTGCACCCTGGACAGCTGTCCCCTGAGCTGATCACAGCCCCTGGTGAGTGAAAGTGGATGAGAGCTGCAAACTGAATGACTAAAACATCAGCTTAGACCCGACAGAACCTGTTACTCCAGCCTCACAGACTGTCAAAGCCACTTCTCCACTCCCTCTCATCTGACCACATCTTAGTTCCTTTTCAATGCTTTAAGACATTTGAATTAAAAATAAGATGACCATTTAGCCATGTCCCACAGCAAGGACAGCCTCCTCTCCAGGCAAAATAAAGGAACCGAATTGTTTTATTAACACTATGCTCAAAATGCATGCCATTTGTTTCTGATAGAGAAACCTGGAAAGGTAGGAGGCTCTAGAGATCTGAAAACTGTGTCATCCTCACAGCACAACGTTGTGACCTTGGTGTCTGACTTTTTCAAAAGAAATTGTGTCCCTGGGTTTCTTTCTTCCTTTAGGTCTTCTTTCCTTCTTTTCTTTCTCAAACTAAAACACACAAGACTTTGCTATGAAAAGTGACTACAGAGATTCAAGTGGCTGAACTCTTATGCATTTCTTTCTCTTAAAAAAAATTCCTAAGAGAAAAGCTAATAAAGTCCTGTATCTTTGATGGTCGTGATGCAGCAGTACAAACAAATTATAGTGTTCAGAAAGTTTGAGAGACTGAAAAGAAATGCACAACGTGTAACACCAAATTTGCCTGTCAAGTTTTTTTTTATTATTATTACTGCTTGTTTCATTTTATTTTATTCTTAAAGCTGATGTTTGCAGCTATTTGCTTCACTATAGGAAATTCCAGATCCAAGAATACTGATTTACAACTTCAATCATCGCCTGACAAATACAACCCTTGCTAAGTGAGAGCTGATCCATAACAGGTATTTCAAATTTTCATAAGTCACAACATATCAACCCTAAAGTGAAGAGTTTCATTCACAGGAAACAATTCTCTGAAATCAGCAAATATTTTTTATGAAGAAAAAAGTAAGGAATAAGAGGGTGTGGGGAGGAACCTTCTATGAAGAGAGTGTCTTACCTAAATATACGAATCTCGATGTTGAAATATGGTGGGTCTGTGGTTTTTATTATTTTTATTACACTTCTCTCTCCCACACCCAGGTTTAACTCTGGTATTCCCCTACCCAGGTAGCTTTCCAGGAACTAATCCAGATGCACTGAACCCCCAGAGTTAACCAATAAGCCCCATTTCTTCTGCCAAGTGCTAATGGCTGCTTACTGTGAGGAAACACTGTCTCTCAGCCACTCTGACATCCTACTTCAAGTTTTCATGGAACGTGAGATCATTTCAGCACTGAATTACTGCTTCACATCTATTGTTCATGTGTTCAAAAAAAAAAAAAAATAGCTGTTCCTGTTGCCCAGGCTGTTACTCCCTAGCCTGACATAGAAGTTTAAAGACTGGAAATGCTAATGCTACTCTTTCAGTAAAAGTTCTTTTCTCGCTAGAATTCTTTTCTACTTAAAACAACAAAAAAAAATTGTAATATCTTCCTTCTTTCAAAAAACTTAATCGCACTTGGAGAACTTATCCAATTACCAATGAAACTAAAATATCTAGGTAACTTCTTTTTTTTTTAAAAAGATTTATTTATTTATACAAGCACTGGGTACAGTCAGAAGCACAGGAGGGTGAGAGAATTCACCAGAGCCAGAGCGGGGAGCAGAGCAGGCAGAAGGACCGAAGTACACTGCTGAGGGGAGCAGCAGGCAGCAGGAGAGGTCTGCGCGCCATGTGGGACCCTCCTCTGGTGGCCGGGGAGCAGCCGGGGATCGAACTGGCACTGCAGAGGCTGCGGGCAGCTTTGCAACCCAGCGCTCAACCGCTGCGCTACCAGGGAGGCCCTATCTAGGTAACTTCTATAAAAAGAGACAAAACTTGAACAACAAAATTACTTCAGGGACAATTCCCAAGTTCCTTCATTTTGAATATATTTAACACAATGCCTGAAAAGAAATGATGTTTTAAGGAAAAGACATTCTGTAGAAGTGAGACTTTATAGTATTACTAGGATAGCTCACTTACCTATTTCACAAAAGCTCATCTATTAAAGTTGGGAAATTTTCATATTGGCTTCTGATTTGTTTAGAAGAGCAAATATTTCTTCCAATGGAAACTTATCAAAATCCCAAAATGTAACACAAAAATATTGGAGTGCTTCTTTGCCCTCGAATTAGTCTGAGGGGAAAAAAATTCACCATGTTAGATATCATATGTTAAAGAGCAGCACCTAATGGTAGAATCAGGTATTGCAGGGTTGAAATATGCTTGGCAAAGGGCAAAGTTCTGAGTGTTTTGAACATAGCAAAAGAATTAAGTTTTCTTAGTCTAGGACAAGCAGAGGTAAAGGAAGTGATAATTTCAAATATGCTGCCAAGTGTTGTATAGTTCTAAAATAACTGCAGAAGCACACCCAACGTATCTCAGGAAGCCCACAGAACTGGCCACGAAGCCAACATTGTCTTCATGTAATATTTTCCACTTATTATTTGGTGATTTATTTATGGATCACCAAGTAACATTTTGTGGGATCAACTGGAAAAGTAAGATTTGATATAAATCCAATTTTTCCACAGAGCAAGATTTTGTAAAGTGAAAGATAATGATATCATTAATGACTTGTGAAAAAAAAAATACTACAAAGACAATACAAAATTAACTATAATATTTTTATTTCTATTTGGCACTGAAATGCAAAAGCACAATTTCACTCCACACAGAACCTGTCACCCCCGCAAAATTCAGTGGTAACAACTATTAAGATCATTTATACCCCAAAAAATTTTGACTGCATTTTTAAAGGGGTTTTGGCAAGACGCAGCCTACACAAACAACCCATTTTTAATTAAATAATCTTTTTAAATATGGTCTCTGGCTACTCACCCGTTATCTGATTTGTAATACAGATTTGAGTATTTAACAGTCAAAATGCTGAGAAACAAGTTTGGATATAAACAGAGAGATTCGGATATGTTCCCACCATGTCCATTCCTAGCCTAAGTTGTGAAGTAGTTTAAATGTTGGTAACCAACCAAGTACAGGGAGGAGAACTGATTTCCATGAACAAGCCATGAATAAGCAATAGTAAATAATAAAAAACTAAATGGTTGGCCCTGTGAATTGAACAGAAACCAAATCAGAAACAAAACTTTTCACTTGCAAAGGAGAGCTTCATTTTATCCTAGATTATGGTGTTGAGTTTAGGTACTCCAATCCCAGTTTAGGATTTATATTTGGGGAATGGCTAAATGAAAGAAATGCATTTAAATGAGGGGTGATTATATGTTAGTTATCTATTGCTAGCTAGCAAATTATAAGCAAACAGCAACTTAAAAGAGCACACATTTACTATCTCAAGTTTTCTGTGGATCAGGTGTCCAGGCACAACTTCACTGGTCCTCTCCAAGGCTGCAATCAAGATATTGTCAGGGTTGGGTTTCATATGTGGAGTAAAAAGACCCACTTCCAAGTTCACAGATTATTGGCAGCATTCAGTTCTTTGCAGACTATTGAAGACCTCAGCCTCTTGCTAGATGTCATTTAGATGCCACCCTCAGTTTCCTTACCAAGTGACCCTCTTCATAGATAACATGGCCACTTGCTTGTTAAAAGCAAGCAATGTTTCTGAGTAAGATAGGTGTCAACCACTATGTGATGGAGTCAATCACATGCAGGTAATCATACACATTCTCATACCTTTGCTATAGTCTACTGTAAAGCAAATACAGATCATTCCTGTTCTCAAAAAGAGAGTATTACCAAAGGTATGAACACCAAGAGGTAAGGACTTGAGGGGGACTTGAAGTCAAGTCCATCCTAAGCTACTAGAAAAGCAATTCCAACTAATTGGTGGCAGCTATCAATAATGTGAGATTCACAAAGAACCTAAGCCTCCTCCTAGCTGATTCATTAACATCCTTTTTTTTTTTAACATATGTACTATACCCACAATAAATAAGGGGATAGAAGAAAGAAATAGTAGGGGATAAAACAAATAAAGACCTAGTCCTAACAGTTTACATTCTGGTAGCTGAAGACAGAAAATAAATAGGAATTAGAGAAAACACCATATCTTACAGTTGAAGAGATTTTGGCTTCATTACAGAGGCCAGGATGATAGGAGTGAATAACCAACTAAGACTGTGGCAATTTCTCTAACCCCACTGCCATCAATTATGAGCTTCATGAACTTAGATGAATCAGCTCCCCCATCTGAGTCTTAGTTTTTACAATGGTAAAATAGGTAGAAAGTGGGACCACTGATCTCAATAGTTCTTCATGGTTTTAATCTTCTATGCATAAAAATAGAAGCCAATCTGCTGAATGTTCTTGATTTGAAAAAAACAATTTAACCAAAAAAGTTTTAAGTCCTTATATATGCTTCTCATATTCAAAACAATAAATGTCAATCTATGACAACTTATATAAAAGAGTAAATGTTTTCCTTACAACTCCCTTTAACTGAGTCTAATTTACCAACTCTAGCTAATAACAAGGAAGTTATACTGATTTATCAAGGCAAATTCTTATTTGTTTTTAGCAATACACTTTCCTCTCACAGGTGATGATTCTGCCAATCTCTAGCTCTTTTGTAAATCCCAACCAATGACACAAGGACAAGTTGTGCCAAGACAAATATCTGCAGTGGATGAGAAAGAGCTATGATCTCACATGGCATGCAATTACTATTCCTGTGTAGTGCTTCTACTTTCAAATCCTAAACAGATTAACTATTTAGACAAAGAACAATTACACTTGATCTTAGCCAAAAGGTCAAGAAGCGATAGACAGAAGAACAATTAACATCAAATCCAAGCAGAAAACTTAGCTGAGAAATTTACATTTGCCAAAATGTATCTATACTACCTGAACTAGGATAAACACTCATCTTACATTACCACCATCACAAAAGTAAACTATATAAAGTTGTAAATTATTCATACCAGGCTATCAACGTGATAAGGATTCTAATGCTAACCTTCCTATCCTTAACTGTAGTTATTCAACAAACATCTTTCCTTAACTCTTTTATCTTTTATCTATGTCTGGCCATAATTTGATCCTTTATGTGAGCTTATGCTAACAACTATACTATCATAAGCCTGCTAATCCACTAATTTAGCAGACATGACTTGATAAGGAAACATTTCAAAGAAGCGTGTCTGTTCACCTTTCCTTAGAAAATCTTTACAAATAGCAATAGTGTTGAAATCAGAAAACATTAGTCCCCTGGCTATTAAATTAAAAAAAAAAAAAAAAAGAAAGAAAGAAATCTCAAGTCTTCAACCCTATTGGAGTGCAATGCATTTTCAAGCCCTTTAAAATTATTTGGTTATTTTTTCCAAGTGTAAAAGATTTTACTCAAATTTAGGATATTAGTTTGTTGGTTTGGTTGGTTAATTGGTTAATGAGTTGGAAAAAAAAAAAAAACTATTCCATTTACCTAGTCTTCAATCCATTCTTTAGAGGAGATTTTCATCTTTATTTTTCCTTGTTTTCATTAAACATCTGTCAGTTTTTCAAACCTGTAACTCAGTAGGAATGAAAAATTTCACAACATGTCATATGAGGCCAGTACTAATATCTAAAGAGGCTTTAGGTAGTCTAATACTGTAGAGCTCAATAGGGATCAGACTCTTAGTAAGAAAATAAGAATAAAATACATTCTTAAAAGAATGTGTTAATTTTCCATATACAAAAAGACTCTTTAAAAACTATAGCTACAGATATGTTGCCATAATCATTCATTTATTTGATAAACCTGAATTGAAAGCTTCATCTCAGCTCCAACTCAGGCTTGGTGTAGAAGATACAGCTAACTCAATCCCTGACTTCAAGAAACTCACAATCTGATAAGATTGACTGAATTGCCAGTATTGTTTTTAATGTTATATTTCCAACACATACATTTTCAAATTATATTTCTCATTAGCTAATAAGTGTGTTTTCAAAAGTCACAAAAATCATCGTCGATAAATTGGATCATTTTAAATATGCTATTTAAGTAATCCTGTGATTTATGTGGTAAATCACTTTATAACGCAAATACTACTTCCAATTTGGTGTTTTAAATCTTGAATTTTTTCAAAGCTGCACATAATTTATTTAGTTAGTTAGGCGATGATATGTTGGAAAGGACACTTGAAAGGAATAAACTTAAATTTAAGTAGAAGGTGTAACCTTAGGCAACTCGCTGTCAGTCTCATTTTCCTCATTGGCAAGATAGGGGTAATATCTAACAAATCTGACAGAAAGAGGAGATGTAAAAATGTTATGTGTGGTAACTCCTACCCAATATGACACCTTCCCCTGGATCTTAGCCTCCTGATACCCTTGCTCTTATGATGTTGCTTCCAATCGAATCAGTAACAGTCTAAACAACTAATAGAATGCAGTGTTCTGTGCCTTCCAAGCTAAGTCTTAACAGGCCTTGAAGCATTCACCATCTTCTCTTATATCACTCTAAGGAAAGCCTGCTGCCATATCATCAAGACACACATACTGTGGAGAGGCCCATGTAGAAGTGAGGCATCCTGTACATGGCAGAGTGGGGAGGGGACATCTTGGAAGTGGGTCCACCAGCTTCGGTCAAGTCTTCAGATGACTGCAGCTCTCGCCTACATTTGACTCCAACTTCATGAAAGACACTCAGTACCATTCAGAGGAGCAACCTGTGTTTTGAGCCACAGAGATTGTGTTAGTAAATATTGTTTTAAGCCACTAGAGTTTCAGTATATGTGTTTGGTTGCAGTAGGTAGACAGATAATTTACTTTCCTCTTTCAATCACTCATTCAGCAACTCTCCACAAACAGATCTCTCTGTGCCCTGTTACTATTAGATGTGTAGGTAGTAAGCAAAACACAGACACTGCCTTCACAGAGTTACAGTGTAGCAAGAAGGTGGACAACTAAACAAATAATTACATAAAGTGTGGAAATTGCCATGTCAAAGATATAAGAATACTGCTGGATCCAGTTTCAAGGGCAGCTAGCCTATTCCAGGAGGTTAAGGAAGGCATTCTAAAGGAGGAAAAACTTTTGAAGTTAAGACATTATTGAAGTGAGCAGGAGAAAGACAAGGAGTTGCCTTTTCCCTTTAACCATAAATTGAAGATGGATTAATTTGGCATTGAAAACTCATAATTGCCAGTACCAACTTCCATTCATTCTTTCAGTCGAAATCTATTGAATGTCTACTATGGAATGTTCTACACACTGAAGATACAGCTGTGAACAAAAGAGACCAAAGTCACCGCCCTCATCCAGAAAATAAGAAATTTTGCTTAGAAAGGTAGGCGAGTTAGATTCTTTCAAGGTACAGGTTTGGGACTCAAACTACCTGTTCAAATCCAAACTCTGCCTCTCCCTGCTTTTGTAACCTTACACAAGATTTTTAACCTTTCTGTGCCTCAGTTTCCTCAACTATAAAAACAACACCTGCCTCTTGGGTTGTTGAAAGAAAATCAATGAGTGATTAAACATCAAATCCTTAGAACAATGTCTAGCACTATAGTAAGAGCCCAATGTATTTTAGTTCTTTTTGATTTTCTTGTGATCATGCTTATGAAGCTGAGGACTTCGCTGTTTTTCATTCACTTTCTCCTGTTCCTACTTGAAGAAAAGGCACAAGGTTAAATTTAAAATACATGAGATCCTCACAAAGTAGGTCATTTCTGCTTCAGCATAAGGTTGACATCCTGCGTAATTTATTGCCTGAATAATTCTGAAACACAGAAATGCAAATGTATGAGAGATCTAACCATGTTGCAGATGGAACAACACAGCTCATCCAAGAACTCATTTCATCCCTTAAACAATCCCTCACATAGGCTCTTTTTATACAATACTAAAACAACCTGTTGAGAAAGAAATTTAGTAAGGTATGGTCCCGGAGAAACTGCCTCTAAATTTAAACACAAGCTTTAAGAATAATTTTGCATTTGATCAAATATTTTGAATAATTAAATACAGACTAAAATAATCAGGTCGGCTTTGAGAACAACAAACTTCAGTTTCTCCTTGTTCTTTTTACACTGTTCATTTCTCTCCAACACAGCTTTGAATGGAAAAAGATGCCCAAGAATGGATGGTTCCTCAAAATGTTTCATGGCTGGATATCTTACTAACACAATTATTTTGTGTGTTTTAGGCCCAAGAGAGCAGTTGTAGTTAGCCTTTCAGTGAAGAGCAGACAATCACAAAATCGTAGACACTGAAGATGGAAAAGACCTTTGAGGTCATCTTGTCCACTCTTGTCAACTCAGCCCTGTTCCCCACAGCATATTCTCAGGGGCTTTCAACAGCGAGCTTGTAAATGATTCCAGCAACACCAGCCCCACCACCATCCCCTGGAGAGAGCGCTCCACTAAGACACCTTTCTGTGAGGTAATTTTTTTCCTTGATACTCAGCCCAATTTTCCTAATCTTAGCTTCATCCCATTATTCATTAGCATACTCCATTGGACCAGTCTAGGCATCCTTTATCCTCTTTTGGTGTAGATACCTGGTCAGATTAATTATGGCATCAGCAGCTTCGGCCAGGTCCAGCACAACAGCTTTTATGCAGACGAACGCTGGGATGAATGCCCCATCCAAAAATGTATAAAAACAATGCCACAGAGTGCAAGGAGATCTCTTCTTTGTCCTTTATTATCTCCTTTCACAGCTTATTCGGGCTCATGAGTTAAGGGCAGCAAGATTTGATACCATCATTTTTTCTCTAAGACACGTTTCTTTCTCTCCAAACCTTCTTCTGGCTCCAGGATGGTAGGAAGGGTCCTCAGCAGTTCCCCACTTCCTTTAGATGGCATTTTACCAAGCCACACTCTTTTACATCCCAATAACATATCCCAATATTCACTCCAGATTTAGCCACAGGCAGAACAGCCCTATTCTAAATTCCTAGATTGCCTTGGATTTACAAAACTGAGGAGGAGGTGGTGTCAAGTGGGCTTTATTCATATTTTCAATTTAAGATGCCAGGTTTGGGTGTTACATTGGGAGAAAAGCAGTTAACTGTGTGTGTGAGAGAGAGAGTGTGTGTGCACACGCACACATGCACATGCACACGTACTGTGTTTGTGTGGCAATATATATGACTGTCTTTGTAAAATCACTCTATGGTTTGCAAATTTTGTAAATTTTTTTTGGTCATGAAAAGTAGTGACTGTCAAAACTTTCTTGCCATGTGCTATATTCTAAAAGAAATTTTGCCACCTCCTGAAAGAAAAACATTTTCCGTTACAACTCAATGTAGAATATGTATGTGTATATACATATGGGTATATAAAAATATATACATATACATAAATATCTATGTATTGAGGAAACAATATTTACACATAAGCATTCTATATATAAAAATTAATTGTTTATATGTAAACAATATTCGTGTCATATGTAAAACAATATATAATATATATCATTATCTAATATATGCTATTCTCATCTTTTTCAATTATTTTAAAATGCTGTCCTCAACCCACTAAATTGATTCTGCAACCATTTAAGAGTCAAAACGACAGCTTAGAAAACTATAGTGTGGGGGCCTCACCATCATCTCTGAACCTGGGGAGCAGCTGGTGTCCAGGCAGGCAGCTCTGATCTTTGCACCCGTCCTCACTATGATCAGTAGCCAGACCTCCAGGAAGCTTCACTCCACTTGGAAAGCAGTGAACTTCTACAAAATGCCACAGGCAGTTTCTGATTTCCTGACCTCAGCTTCCAAAAGGGGAGACAGATCAAGATCATAAAGAAGAATGCCAAATGGAATTACCATGCCAACTTTCTCCCGAGAGGCTCAAAGTCCACCAAACACACTGCACGGATCAAGAGTAGAGGTGGCAGATGCAGGAGGACAGACAAAATCCTTCTGAGATGATTTCATTATCAAGCTTTCAGATATAAACCCCATGGAGTGGTCACAATATAACCATTCTGTAAAAGCTATCGATAGCATTATCAGTGGGTATGCAAAGACACATGTCAAAAAGGGCTTTCAACCAAATAATGTATTGGAATAAAAGAGGTCCCTATAGCCTCGTTTTAAAGATTCTTTCCTCTCAGGACGTTTTCATTCCTGGTGTTTATTACAACTACATTATATAAGAGTACTCAGGGAAGTTATTTAGAAGTTTTAAATATAATGCCTTTCTCTCAAACATTCATTTTGCTTTAGTAATTAGTTTCATTTACAAGTTCAGCTAAAACAAATTGGACAATTTCACTCTAGAATGATGATTCCCTTTTTTAAGGGAAAGAACACACAGGGTCACCTGTAGCTACGTGGAATGAAGATTTCTATTTTGGTCTCAGATCACTGAAGGATAACCCTAAATGCTGGAAGTTGGAGCTTGCCCAACACTGGCATATAGGTTAACCCCTTTTCCTGACTACCTGCTTTACAGAGGCTTGCATCACATGGAGGCCTCAACTAAGTAATTGGAATCTGATTAGTCCCATTTTGCAGCTGAAGAATCCAAGGCTCAAGGAAAATGAGCAATTTACCCAAGGCCATAGAATACATGCAGGAACTGGAATTTAACCCAGTGCTTCTGAACTCAAAGCCCACTCTCTTTTCTCTTCAAAAAGACTGACTTTCCATTAATGCACATGGATTTCACATGTCAAAAAATGCAGCCAATCTTACATGTGATATTCATCACTTAGACATATTTTTCCATGAAAACACAATTAAGAAAGTAAAATAGAAGTCAAGTTAAAAGATGGTTTGATGAATACAATTTCATTTTAACCCCAAAATGATTGCTTTGTACATAATGAGTTGTGTAGAGGTAACCCAGGATACTAGAGGGAAGCATGCTTCACCTTTTATAAAACAGGCAAAAACATTTATTTTTAAAAAAAATGGAAAAGGAATTTGCTATATTAAATACAAAGTCTTAAAAAAAAAAAAACCCACTGTGCATTTAGAACATTTATTTGATTTTATTTTGAAAGCACTGCTATGTCCTTTATGAAACATGTATTTTGTAAAGTGTCATTCTTGTTTCATGCAAGGAAACAATAAGATCATCCATATTTAAAATTAGGCTATCACAATGGTCTTACTGTTGGTAATGATCCACGTGGGCATTAGGATAGACACAGGTATCTATACCTACAAGTTTGTAGTTAAAGCCAGAGCTCCTGTACTACTGCTGGGAGGCAGTAACCCATGCAGATGGTAAGCTACGCTCCCTTGAGTGCAAGGTGGTCTTTGCTCCCTCTCTTCCAAAAGGGGGCTTAAATCCTCTTTCTTACACCTTTAGAAGAGCCAAACAGGAAAAAACTCAACCAAAACTTGACCTTTCTGCTGACACCAACATACAATCAACATGTGCGCATTTATACCCTCAAAAAAGCCCTGTTAATCATTTCAGCTTCAATGGAAACCCATATGAGGGATAAGCCAGGGACAGAGAGTTCTGAGGAAAATGAGTGGCTAGGCAGTGAGATGGACATTGCCTATCCAATATCTCACATAAGAGAGATTAGGACAGAGTCAAACCATTACAATCCAGGCATTTTCCAGCCAAAGATACTGACTTGAGATTTTTATGGTCCTAGGCCTCTCAATCATTCCAAAATAGTGTTGACCTCCCTCCTTGAATCTTTTAAGCCTTACGATATATGTGGGGTAGTGAAAAATGTAAATGAATTGAGAGTTTGGTCCTTGTGAAGTAAGATGGTTAGCTTCAAGTTAACCTGTCTAGACATGTGAATAAGGTCTTTTAAAAGTGGAAGGCCCACTAGGGCCAGGATAGAATTTTCCAGGTCTGTCCTGTGGCTGAATAATTTTCCATGAGCTCAACTCACTATACAGAATGATTTTTGAAATAACAAATAATAAAACTCACCATATGGAAATCTCCATGGCCGCCTCTTTTTCTGAAATGTCTGCCCCTGCTTTTCTTTGTTTCACAGATTTCCATAGGTAATATGCAGAGAATTTATCAGAATCCTCCCAGGCCATTTGTATACTTTTACCTGCTGAGGCCATAACTGTCTAAATCCATTGGGCTGGAACCACTGCGGGGGCAATTTAGAGACCCACAGTGATGGGAAGGGCATTGTGATCATACATGGATGGCACCAGCAATCAAGATTGCCCTCAGAAAGGGCAAGGAGCCCAAGTCCTAGAGACTGATGCTTTACACTTCCTCTGGCTTCTCCTTCCCCACAGCTATGCTGGACTCCAGAATACCCTGCCCAAATAGCCTCCAGGTATCTGGGGACCATAGAAAATAGCCGTGGGAAACATCTTGGAAATAAAGAGAAATGAGTAATTAATACCCATGAATGTGTTAAATGGAAAAGAAGATGAAAATGAGAACACTGGATTCTGGGGAATCTGAGTATGAATGAAGTGGAAAAAAAAGAAAAATGAGGATTGTTTCATATCAGTCACAGTCATTTCTGCATACGCTATCATTTGTACTTAATTTGATATATCACAATCATAATTTCATTTACAAAATGTATGTGCATATGCAGTTTCAACAGAAACAGCAAAATATTATAGATAAGAAAATCCAAAATGAGGTACAACACAATTCAGAATTTCAAGAGAAATGAACTGATCTGCTTACCCACTTGTAGAGAGAAAAGACTGTTATGGGAAAACTTCCCTTTAGAAATAAAAACAAGAGTTGTCTCATCCCCAACTGAAACCTTGTTGTTGGGGCAGGGGGCACTGGGGAAAGCATCAGTGAAATTGTTTGGACTCATGGAAAGTCAATAGGGCATCTACATTTCCCACAGAGCCTGGTCCCTGCTTAAAAGCTTGCACTCCAAAGCCAGGCTATCCAGATCTGACGATCTGACCCTTATCATCTGTGTGGCCTTGAGAAAGCTGTTTAAAATCACTCAGGCTCACTTTCCTCCTCTGTAAAACAGAGATAATAAAAGTACCTACCTCATATGATCAGTATGAGAAGTGAGAGGGTGACCACACGTGAGGCTCCTGGCACAAAGTCAGGGCTGTGTCACTGTATGTCCTTAACCTGACACAGACCCCACAAAGGGCACAGACAACTTAGAAGCCAGTGTGAGTCCTGCCCAAGAGGACTGGGATCCATGGATACTGGATTCCTGCAGAATCTGCTGCTCAGGAGGCAACAGAAAGTCAAAGGAAGGGCTTCACCCATGGCAAGGGCCAGTCACAGGGTCTAGAACCTCCGGAATTCCCATGAAACTGCTAACAAGAGAAAGAATCAGCTGAAATTATCAGCCAGACCCACAGATCCTATAAATTGGCTTGCAACAGTGCAGTTCCCACCAGGATTTTTTATAGCTTGTTCCCTCCTCCCATCCCATACTCTAATCCTGGAGGGGTTGATTCTAGCAGCCAGTCCAAAGGCAGAGAAAAGATGGATCTAGGAATTTCCCTCACCTCCCACCCCATTACAAACATACAATCCTCAAGAACCTTCACTCCACACACAGATCTTGATCATACTCGGACTCTAGATCATTATACACGATGGAGGAGAGAGAGAAGACATCTGTATATATGTGTATGTATGTGTATAGATAGAGCGAGAGCGCGCCAGACATATAGATAGAGATTTATTTTAAGGAATTGTGGTGGCTGGCAAATTCAAAATCTGCGGGCTAGGCCAGCAGGCTGGAGACCCAAGGAAGAACAGTTGTTGCAGCTAAAGTCCAAAGGCAGTCTGCTGGCACAATTCCCTCTTTCTCAGCAGATATCAATCTTATTTCTATTAAGGTTTTCAAGAGACTGGATAAGGCCCACCCACATTGTGGAAAGTAATCTGCTTTACACAAAATCTTCCCATTTAAATATTAATCTCATCGAAAACAGACCTTCACAGAAACATCTAAAATAGTGTTTGACCAAATACATGGCCTAGCCAAGCAGGCGCGTTAAATTAACCATCACTGAGGAAAAGATGTTTATTATATCCCATGAAACGGGAGTGTTTGCCATGCTCCCTTCTCACACACACACAATTCAGCATATGCTTTCTGTGTTAAAATAGTTAATTATATACTGTGGGCTTTGTTCTCGCATTTTGTTACTAATGTTAGGTCGTTTTCTAGTAGAAATTAGAATGAACATAGCTTGTCTTTCCAAAGAGATAGTAAGTTCTATAAGGAAACGGCGCTCTGTCTCCCTGGGCTTCGTAGCACTGCCTGGAATAAAACATGTACACAGTCTGTGTTCAAGATGCATTCGCCGCTGATTAGACCTACATTTTCTAACAGAAAAGTCAAGCCTCCATTCAAATCATGTGAGTGAATTTATAGGGAGTCAAGTTGACAAATGTGGGGTCCCTGGTGAATTCCCCCTCCACTTAAAGTGAAGTCAGAGGCAGTAAAAAGGGAGGCAGAGACATCCACCACATTATGGCAGTTTATTTATGCACAAACATCTACCGAGTGCCTATGCTATGGCAATGCCTGTCCTCCTAAAAGTAGTCATCCTTATTCTAAGCATTGCACAAATGTATTTAATCCCCTATAGTTTAAGAACCTGGAGGCCTTTGGAGTGCCCTATGGGACTCATTTCTCCCCGGCTGAGGGTCACACTGAGAGTTTTAGACCAGAAGTGACAACATCTGGCTTCTTGTTTCAGTTGTGCCACTATCTTACTCTTTTATGTCAAATCAGCCACCCTTTTCCCTTCCTATACTAAATAGAATGGCAATTATAATGCCTTAACTACTCATGGACTTGTTATAAAGATCAGTGAGATAACACATGTGAGAACACTTTTTAAAGAATAAAGATGAATATGCAGTACTTCTAGACTCTGCCTTGGAGAGTATTCCTCTTGGCTTCTTTTTAGTAGAAGCCAACTAAGCTGAATGACAATAATGTAAAACATTAGTCCCATGATGGTGAGACTCTGAAACTTTTTATCTACTTACTACCCCCACAACTGTTCCTCAAAGGGAAGATACCAGTACGGTCAGCCTTACAACTGCTCACTACCAAATAATGCTCCTGTTGACCTGTTGTACATCCCCTGATAGTCAACCAGTGGAACATCATTCCTTTATGTTAAACTGCCCTCACTGAATCAGCGTGTTAAGTGATTATTGACAGTGGCTTGGTTTACTGAGCTCCATTCTAACACCACAGACAGAAGAAAGGCAGAGAAAAGAAGGAGATCAGGAGGGATCAGTAAAAAAACTTGTTTTACAGACTGGGAAGCTGAGATTCAAATGAATGAAGACAAATGTCCAATATCACGCAGTTAATCAATGACAGAACAACAGCCATCTCTGACTGCCAAGCCACTGTCTTCTGCACTGTACTTACTCCATACACACAATTTCCCTGCACCAGGTAAATTAGAAAAAAAATAAGCTGTTATTAGCAATCTATCTCACCAGTGGGTTCTGTTTAGCACCTAGTCAAATTCTGGGTGCTTGACAATATTCAATAAATGCCTTTGGAATAGTTTTTAATAAAACTTTATTGTAGGGCAATTGCTTGCCCTGCAATATTGTCTGCCAATTGATTTTACATTTATAATCTTGGTTTTATCTGTACAGCTGATAGGTTAGGTGTTATCCTAACAATTCAGGAACAGGAAACTAAGGTTCTGAAAGGTGACGTGCCTTTCCAAAGTAGGCATAGAATCTAGCTAGAACTCAGGTGCCCTGACTCTCTGCCAGTGTTTTTCCCTGGCAGGGAGTCAACACCCCACTGGAAGAGCAGAAAGAGTTAATGTGGGTGCAGCAGCAGCCTAAGCAGATGGCTCCTTGCCTGCCTTTAGAGGTGACTTTGTAACCTCAGGAACCTTTCTCCACCCTCATGATGAGAGAGGGGGCGGGCAGGCACTGGCTTTATGAGCTCAGTTTATAATGGCAAACTCTGGGCTTGCCAACATGCCCAGTGCTCCCACACAGGACACATGAGGCATCCCAGCCTCTGCCTGCAGGGTGCCATGGTTCCACCCTCAGAGATTCAGTTCCAGTTGTCACACATTGTAATTTCTCCATGGGTCACCTAAAAGTCCTTCGGGCAAATTGCTTTTTTCTTTTAAGGTACACGCACACTTTTTACACAGCTTTGAAATTACATATGGCTTTTTTTTTTCTCATATGTAGACTCTTGGACAAATGTGTCAGAACCTTCTGCCTTTTTATTTTTGTATCTCCAGACTGAATAACAAAGAAGTTTGACAACATATGTTGAAATGAAAGTATAGTGGCCAGCTGCAAGACCACATGAGAAGGTAAAACTTTAAATAATGAACTTTTCAGTCTGAGTAGCTCATCTTGTGTCTTTAATGAGTAGAGGTACTCTGGATCAGCTGGGCCACAGTCTCTTGAGGTTCAGAAGCAACAACAGAAAGAATAAGGAGCTGACGGAGAATGAGTTCCTAAACAGACAAGGACGTCCCAACCCCAGAATCCCAGCGTACCGAATTCAGTCACATTTTTCTGCAGATTTTCTTTCAGTTCTATTTGATGAACAAAATTGTTCAAATATTAGGATTCACGACAGAAACATTGCAAAACCAATATATACCAGCCAAGCTCATGGGAAACTATCAGGTAATATGCCCCAGGTGGTTCCTACATTGCTATCCCAGACCTCAGCTTCCCTTCCCACAAACATGAGCTCAAGGAGCAGACCTAGAAGTTATTGTTATTCAAAGAAAAGACCTGAGACAGAAACAACTGGTAGCCTAATAGACTATGACTGTCTTCTTCAGGTATGACTGGAGGTGCTTCTTTCCTGATACCTTCTTACCAGGTCAGTTTTTCCCAAAAGAATCCAATATGTCTCTACTAGGATGAGGCCAAATGTTCACTGATTTAGACACATGGGCGGGATCTGAAGGAATTACTCAATACTGAGGGGGAAAGTGGAAGAAGGATTTCTCTGTGCAACATATGGAAACAAGATTGAGTTCTGAATAAATCAAAATAGTCTAAAGTTTGTTTTACAGACACATCTTCTAGAAAAAAGAAATATAGTGTTGCTGTTTATATCACTATGGCTCACAGTGACATTTTTGGGTTCTAGTTCTGCTTGTTTGTTGACTTTTAAGTAATCTAATGCTTACCATGTGCTCAATATTTCTCAGATATTATCCTACTAAAATTTCCCTCATTAAATTTATGTTAAATGTTACATCTGCTTCCTAGGCTGAGACATTCAAAGACCCAAATAAACCCAGAATCATACACCTAAATATCCAGCAAGGCAAAACTATTCATACCCAAGACTAGTTGACTCCAAAACCCTTGCATTTTTCAGCATTTAGGCTATTTCTTGATCCCACCATTTACCTCCTCTGCTTCAGTGAGTCTTTTCTGAAAGCCAGCTGGGTACAGAACGTGGTACTGGCTCATGTGGGAATGACAAAAGAAGTAAAATGCCCAACCTCTGCCCTCCAGGGAATCATCAATAATGAATAAAGGAAGTACTCCACAAATGTTCATAACCAGAATGATAACACAGACCAAGGACTCTACCTCCCTTTGCCCCATCTGAGATAGGAAGATAAGTCAAATGCATGGATCCCACTCAAGATAAAGACTGGAAAGACCTTAGAAATAAAGAACTTAGAAACCACATGAAAAAATGTACAAATTACTCTGTTTACACAAAATTGCCACCATTAGCTGAACTTTCTGGTTTTGAGCACTTTTTGCTAAAGAATTAAAATGAAAAGACATCAGGGAGGCTCTTCCATTTGTTGGGAATCCAAGTATACAAATAGCTAATTAAAGCAGAGTCAAACTTTCCTCTTTAGATTACTAATATCAAAATCTTAGAATAAAATTTAAAAATTAAAACTCACATATTGAAAGAAATATAACTACGGGGAACAATTTACACCAAGAATGAATCTATATATGTTACAAAATGTAAATCAGGGCACCAAGCCAGACATTTTATGTCCAACAAACATTCATTGACTGCTCTACCATAAAGCCCACACCTACGAAGTCCAAATGCCTTATAACGGGCTACAGAACCCTTTAGTTGCAATTTAACTTTCCAGTCTCATTTCCTCCCTTTTCCTAAAACACACACTGCCTTAGCCATGAGCTATTTCATCTCATGCTCGTCCAGACCATCATGCTCTTCCAGTATGCTGCACCTCATGCCTGAGTTGATACCACCTCCCCCCTCACCTTTTGCCATCTTGTGATTTATCCTTCTAAACAGAGAAAGGCAACTTTCTCTGTTGCCTCTGCATTGATGTTTTCCTTCACTCTCATAAAATATGACCTGCTTCTACCCCCATAATACCTGGGACCCTTGTCCTCTGGTTCTATCATGTCACTGGATGGGCTCTGTTGTACTGGCTGCTACCCCTTTATAGATGCCCACTTCACCCTGCTTCTTTTGGTCATCAGTATTGCTTCAGCTCAAGCCTCCCTAAGTCGCAAATGCTACATGATGTGCAAATGAGAGAGGAACCCAAGGTTGTTCTCCCAATACTGAGCACATAGGAAATAGTTGGGGAAGCTCAGAAATGCCAGGAAGGTTTTTTTCTGGAGCTAAAGTAGAAACAGAAAACAGTGACATGCAAGATGCATCACACCAGCATCTATCAACTTGTTTGCATGCTGAATGAGTGTCCAACTCCCATCCTGCCCTTCTAGATAGAAAAAGCTATGGGAGTCAAAAAATAAACAATTCTGTCTTTTGTATGCCCCCAACAGAAATCTGTACAATATCTGACACACATCTGCCTGGTATGCCAGGAATGAATGAATGAATGATTGGGGGCACTGTGTTCATGTCAGGAGTAGTAAACAACTTGAACAAGAGCATAGAGATGGGAGTGAGAAGGACAAGAGGAGAAAACACCAGCACACTCAAGTGGAAGGTAGGGAGTGGTGAGAAAATAGGTTAGAGAGCAGGGCGGGGCCAGTCAATGGAGAGTCTCAGAAACCAAACACTGGAGTGTAGACTGGGGCAGTGAGGCATTCACAGGATTTCAGAGCCAGGGTTTACATGGCTCTCTGCACACACTCGTGCAGCAAACATTGGGTTTCTTACTTTCTCTGTAATGTTAAATGACCAGTTGAAAATGTATTCTCTCAACCAGTTAATTTACTTAGTTTTCGGGATTGGCACGGAGGAACATTTTGAGGACAGGGTACACGTTTGTTTGCTGCTCATTTGTGTAATTGGACAGACATCTCACTCATGGTAAGTATGTTTTATAGAGGAGAACACTAAAGATCAGAGGAAAGAGAGGGACTTTCAGCAAGCCAAATAGATTCCCGTGTACCTGGTCTCTGTCAGACCAGAGTCATCACCGACTCTGCTCCATTCACGTAGAGATCTGAGTGAGTCGCCTCTCTAACTAGACATGTGCAGCTCTCAATCTATTTGAGATGAATTGCTCTGTTCCTGGATTTACTCTGCTCACAAGCCCCCTCGGTACTGAAACCACCAGTGAGATATTAATTAAGATTTTTGAGAATTACCACATTTCCCCAGAATCTGCTTTAAGCTCCAGAAGATTCCTCGGCAATCTGCTTTATTCCATTTCTTCTTTGGCTTGTGAGCAAAGACTGACGGGGCTGAAGAAGCGTGAAGCATAGGGAGGGAGGAGAAGAGAAAGGCGGTTTTGTTTCATTTTGAGTTAGGTAACCCACCCATATCAGCTCCCCCCTCCTGGAAGGGGCAGATTTAATGGTGCTTATTGGGAGATTTTACTTCTAAATTCCTTTAAAACCCTCTGAAAAGTGATTAAAATAACAGAAAGAAAAAGAAAAGAAGGAATGAAGAGGAGGGGAAAAATTCCACCTAATACATCTGCCCCACCTGCCACACACGCCCTTCAAATTGGCTTAGAATTTTACTACATTTTCGGCTAATAAAATTCTCCTTATTCATAGAACATGCTCTCCAGGTAGAGCACGCATGGTCAGAACTCCAGAACTTGCTCACTGTAGGTAGATGTGCTATTATAGCCTGATTATATTTTATAGATGGTTTCCTTTTTCCAAAACAGATGTCTTTAATGTCATGTCTCCAACACAAAGCGCCAAAGGCCCAGTCCTCATAAGCCATTTAACAGGAGCCAGTGAGAACATGCACATTGACAAACATAGTATACACCTCCTTGCAGGTCCTGGACCAAACTTTTAAAGTGCTTTAATTATCATGACAATGACTTGGTGGTCACATTTCTAAAGGGGGAAAATAGATTTTTAGATACTTTTATGGCCAGGTGTTATTACACTAGTGAGAAAAAGTCTTTTTGTCCAGGTATCTGTACTTGATTATAGTAATGACAATAATAATAACAAGCTATATTTTTATAGGCCTCAAGTTCCAAAGGCCCTTGAGCACCTCATATCATCATCATTATTGTAACTCACTGTTAATTATACATGGACAGTCTAAGCATGCAAGAACACTTGTCTATATAACCTGACTCACTCAGAATGGTAAGGTCAGAGATTCAAATCCTGGGAAGGATTCTGGTGAGCAAAGGCTCCTTCTCAAATGCTTCATGTCAGCATGAATAGAGCTGTGGTCACACAGGGAAGGGAAAAGATGCAGTAACCAAGTCATTGCCAGAGCTCAGACCAGGAGACAAGCCTTCAATGAGACTGGCCTGGACTGATTGGTGATCATTTGATTTGGATTCTCTGCGATTGCCCCAATTTCAAATGATTTCCTCCTAGACAGTGTATTAGTTTGCAAGGGCTACCACAACAAAATAACACAGACTTGCTGGCTTAAATAACAGAAATTATACTTCTCATCTTTCTGGAGCTTGCATAGCCAAAGTGGTGATAAAGCTGGTCTCTTCTGAAGCCTCTGTTCTGGACTTGTAGGTGACCTTCCTTTCCCTATGTCTTAAAAAAAATCTTCCCTCTCTGTACCTCTGACCTAATCTCCTCTTCTTATAAGGATACCGGAGATATTAGATTAGAGGTTATCCTGATGACCTCATTTTAACTTAGTTTCCTCAATAGAGACTCTATTCCAATTCAGCCACATTCTGATGTACTGATGGTTAGGATTTCAACATATGAATGGGGACTGGGACACAATTCAGCCCACCACAAAGTCTGTCAATTCTGAGTTCAGAAAATATGCATTATGAGCAGGATTCATCCAATCTTCAGCCAAAATCTGGCATTCTAGTTGGGGAGGTGAAAGGTGAATCGCCCTCCTGTGCATTTTGCATAGTTCCTTTCCCATGATTCACACTCAATGTTAAGCCTAAAGTCATCTCCTCAAAGAGGGCTTCCCTCCCTGACTCCAGAAGTTTACATTGCCCTGCACCAGATGTCATGATCACATCACCCAAATTACTTTTTTGCACAGCACTTATCCCTGTCTAAAATTCTCTTCTTTATTTATCTGTTTACCTTGCATTTGTCTTTTTCACTAGACTAGGCAGCAGATAATTTATCAGGGCTTATAATTGTATACCAGGCTTGAGGAAAAACCCTAGCACACAGCAGAGTCTAAAATATGTCTGTGGAATAAGTGAACTTAAAGGGTAGCAAGTAGAGAAATGATAAAGTGCAAACAGTCCTGCTGGGAAAGTGTAGCAGGCTGCTTCCCAAGAGTTTTCCAGAGGACCTTTGTTCCCTGATGAACCAAGACCCAGTGAGGAAGGCTCGGAGACTTTTGTCAGCACCCAAAACACAAATTATTCAGAGGAGGACCCACATTTTACCAAGTTCACCAGATTACCAGGTTGATGTGCTAAAAGGGATGTCATTTTAGTAAGTTACACTGAGCAATAACTGTCCTGAGGAGGGGATATTTAAAGCTCATATGAGGGGCACATACCACCTGTGTAGGTAGGTCCATGGGAGACCAACACAATCACAAGATTATGTAATCCACATGGACTCTGAGGAGGTGTAGCCCATGCAGAAAGCGCTTGGGAGCATGAGCACAGGGCACGTGCACCTGTAATTATGGACACCTGGGCCCAGAGAGCGCAGGGTATGTGCATGTGTAAATGGGGACAATTGTGCCTAGAGGCGAGGAATAAAAGGAACACTCTGCGGCAAGACCACAGAAGACATGAGACTGCAAGAGGGAACTTCAAAGAAGGCTTGTAGATTTGTGGACTGGGGACTCAGTTGCCTCCAGGACCTCTCACCTGGCCAGCCTGCCTGGCCTGCCTGCTTCCTTGCATGCCAGCCTCCCTGCCTGGTGTACCTGTGTACCTGGTTCCCTCAGAGAAACATTAAAGGCCTATAAAAATCCACCAAGGGTTCTGGGACTCCCTTTATCTGTCTGCCCGAACTGACAGTGAACCTGCCATGTGCATGCTTGCAGTAGAGAAGGGAGTCTGATTACTACTTAATCACATCTGTAATAGCGAGACCCTCTCATCTCACAATAGCAGTAGTCTTGCCAATGGCACTAGAAGACATAGATTCTGGTGGCAAAGGCTCCTGGTCAGTGCTTGCAGGGGCAGTGCCAGCATTTAGCTCAAGATTTTTTTTCTTTACCTACATTTGTTTATGTTCTAGGCCAACCCCCTCTCTCACTGATGCATTCTTATTCCAGGTATATTAATGCCCTCAGTCCCTTACAGTCAAGTCTTGGTGTGAGAACCAAACTGCCTTTTAGAAAAGTCTTCCCACCTTCCTACTCTTAATTCATTTCAAAAATTTAGCTCTCAGAAGATAATAATTTCCCTCATCCCCAGCCCTAAGTATTGGCAAAACCAGAAACATGGGACAGTATGTAGTCAGCATTCATTCATTCAAAAATATGTTTGAGCACCTCCTGTGTGCCAGGTAATGGGGATACAGTGATGAACAAGATGATTTTTCTTTTTAAAGTGCTTTCTCTCTGGTAGGGGAAAAGGACAGTAAACACGTAAAGTAGTGACAAAGAATCTGAGAGTGACACATATTACGATCAAAGTCAAAATAGGGTAATGTAAGAAATGAATCCCCTTCTCAACAGGAGGGGCAAGGAAGTTGAAAATGATGATAAGGAAGCAACTTAAATACAGATCTAGAGGACTGGAATTCCCAAAAGAGAACACAAGTGCACAGACCTCACAGCAGAGCACACTTGAGCTGATGAGCCTAGAGAAGCAGCAAACAAGTCATGGGATAACAGCAGAGTGTGCAGAAGAAGTGGGATGCACAAGGAGGCTGGCAGCAATGGAAACCCGCCCCTCCTGGGCCTGATGGCAAGCGTATAACAGGAGGGCGTTAGAGGGTTTGACCAGAGGAGACACGTGATCTAATTTATACATTTAAGATACCACTCTGAGTGCCACATGGAGAATGAACCACAGAGAACAAGGATAAAAGCAAAGATACTAGTTAGGAGGCCACTGTTGTGGTTCAGGAGCGAGGTGATGATGGCACAGAAGAGGTGGCAGCACGAAAACAGTGAGAGATGGGCCCATTCAGATGCTTGGGAGGCAGAGCTGGCAGTTAGGTTTGAGATCCCTAGTAGTCAAATGGAGTTGCCAAGTTGGTCATAGGATGAAGAGTCCAGAATTAAAGGGTTTAAAATTGGAGATAGAAATGTTGAAGTCACAGACATATACATTATAATTAAAGCCTGACTGAAATTACGCAGGAAGTGGGTATACATGGAGAAGAGAAGCAACTCTGGTACATCCCAACATCCCCATTAGATAAAGAAGAGCCAGCAAAGGGTTTCAGGAAGAAGTGGACAAAAGGTGGGAGAAAACTTAAAAGAATGATGTTTCATGGGAGCCGAGAAAGAAAATGCTCCAACCGGAGGGCATGGCCATATGTCTGGAATATTCAAAAGAAATGGAATGAGATGAGGACAGAGATGCAATACTATAATCAGTAGTTAATTTGAAAAGAACAGTTTAGATTTAATAGTGAGGCTAGCGCCCAACCGAGGTATGCAGGAGAGAAGAGGTGCAGTAAGGAAGAATAAACAGCACGACGGACTTTTCCTGATTTGCTGAGAAAGAAAGATGAGAAATTGGAGGAAGCAGTAGTTTTAAGAAGCAGAAATTATTATGAAAGGTAAGTTTCAAGAACCTATGTGCTGAAAACAGTGATCCTATAACCAGGAAGAAATCACTAGTGGAAGCAGTTTGTGAGAAGGCCAATGAGATGAGATTTGGAGTACAGGTGGGAGCACTGGTCTTTGTGAGGAACAGGGCCCATGAACCAAGTAGGAGGGAGGTGGCAAGGAGGGCTGTAGGTGCGGGCAAGAAGGCAGATGAGGGCCTCCCCTGGTGGCGCAGCGGTTGAGCCCTGGGCTGCGAAGCTGCTCCTCTCAGCAGTATATTTCGTCGGTCTGCCTGTTCTGTTCCCCGCTCTGGTGAATTCTCTCACCCTCCAGCACTTCTAACTGTACCCAGTGCTTGTATAAATAAATAAATAAATCTTAAAAAAAAAAAAAAGGAAGGCAGATCAGGGCCTCCCTGGCAGCACAGGGGTTAAAACAGGGCTATCAAGCTATTGCCAGCCACTGCAGCATGACTTGGTCCCGGCCAGGGAGCTACCCACATGGTGCAGCAGACCTCTCCTGACTCACCCGCTGCTCCCCTCAGCAGTGTATTTCAGTAGATCTGCCTGTTCTGCTCCCCACTCTGTCTCTGGTGAATCCTCCACCCCCTGCACCTCTGGCTTACACCCCAGTTCTTGTGTGCATAAATAAATGTTTTTTTTAAAAAAGGAAGGTAGAGCAGAGGAGGTATGCACAGGTTTCTTCTATCTCTTCTGAGGGTTAGTTGCCAGTGAAAAAGAAGAGAAGGGAAAGGAGGTGGAAGATTATTGAGTCAAGAGGGAAAGTCAAGAGTCTAGGTGGAAAGTGTAGGAGGACGGTTATACATCACTGAGGGTGTGTCGGTGATTTGAGCATGTGAATTTACAGTGAGCCCAGACAGCACCAACTGCTTGATTGCTAGTCGCCATGGTGACTTGGAGGACAGAAGAAAAAAAAAAAAAAAAACAATGAAGTGAAGTGGTCAGGAAGACATCACAAAAGTGGGGGAGGGAGGTTTGAGTTGGGGTTTAATGAATGTGTGTGACTTAGATCCACATATCAAAGTCCAGAAGTAGGGATGAACAAGGTAGACTAATCAGGCTGCAGAGGAGTAATACAAGATGCAACTAGAAAGGAGGTCAAAGGCACTAGAGCAGTGGGCCTCGTAGGATAGTGGAAGGTTTTGAAGATTGGGAAAACATGTTTCAACAGAATTTCCAAAGATGAACCCAGCACTGATAGCTAAACTAGGTGGGAGGAAGGTCTCTGGCTAAGGAAAGTAGCCATAATTAGCCCAAAAGACCAGGATTAACTGCTGTTGGTAAGCAGAGGATAGAAAGAAGAGACTCTTGTCCTTAGGATGGCTCCTTCATCCATTTTCCAAGATTTTTTTAATGTTGAAGTTCTTGGATAGGTCAATTCTAATGTCCATCCTTCCTGATAAAAACAGTCCATTCACTGGATGTTCACAGCCAAATTGGCATGGCAATAGCAGTATAGCAGTGAATACCCCAAGAGCTTGAAATATGAGAGCAATGTGCTAATAAGCCTAAACATGTTACTTCACTACATCCTCAGAATAACACTTTAAGTAGATGCTATTACCATCTCCATGTACAAACAAAAGAACTGCACCACAGAGCAGTTGAGTCATGTGCCAAAGTGACACAGCTAGTAATGAAGGAGCCAGGTTCAAACCCAATTTGGATTTTGGGCTATGGAACCCCTGTCAGGAGGCCATTGACCAGACAGTGGCCTTGCAGAAGGAAATACTGTAAGTGGAAGATACCTGGGCCCCAGGTTCAACAGGAAGAGGGAGGGTCCGAATTTCTTGTGGTCAAACTGAAATATCCAGGCTGGAGGTAGGGGTTGATCACAGGCTGTGGATTTCTCCTGTGAGGCTAGGTGGAAATGCCAGGGAGAAAAAACAAATGAGCACAAAAAGTTAAGACTAATGCACAAACCTCACATTTCCTCTTATAAACCACCCTCTCCCAAAAATCATTCAACAAGAAAGTGCAAATGAAGGAATTATTGTGCTATCTTTAGATCTAGTTTCTAAAATAAGAGATAGAGCCTCCCTGGTGGCGCAGCGGTTGAGCGCTGGGTTGTGAAGCTGCCCGCAGCCTCTGCAGTGCCGGTTGGATCCCCGGCCACGGGAGGAAGGTCCCACATGGCGCGCAGACCTCTCCTGCCGCCCGCTGCTCCCCTCAGCAGTGTGCTTCGGTCCTTCTGCCTGCTCTGCTCCCCGCTCTGGCTCTGGTGGATTCTCTCCCACGCTTCTGGCTGTACCCAGTGCTTGTATAAATAAATCTTTAAAAAAAAAAATTTTTTTTAATTAAATAAATAAATAAAATAATTTGCTAGTGAAAAATGGAAATGGGATATTCCCTTTTGGGAGAGGGGGCAAAATACATTTTAGTATGTTTGGCTCTTTTTTTGATTGTTCTTATTTCTTTCATGCTTGGCTCTGAGCCACCAATGGCTGAAGATGATGTCAGTTTGACAGAGGTGTCACTGCAGCACTGGCCAGAATACAGAACAGAGGGGTAAGTATTCTTACGTTAGTTGCTATCACTCTAGAACCAGCAAGCTTGACAATGGGTAGTAAGTTCAGACATTCCCAAATATGTTCAGAGACAGAAAAGATCGAATAGAAGAGTTTATTTTGTTTCTCCCAGTAGGTCAGTTTTAGAATCACATAGCGTTCTGGGGTCACTTGGAAAATAAAGAAAACGAATGTATCCAACGTCTGCCCTGCCTGGGGAAGCAAATCCCCAAATCACACAGAATGAGGAAGGATTTGGTTTCATTAAAAGCAGTCACTGGCATTTGGCCCCTGAAGATGAAAGCAAAAGCCCCTTAAACAGGCTCAAACACGAGCTGAATTTCCGGACAAGTCCCTGGGGTGCCAGGATCATTTCAAAGGAAGGCATGAATGTCCATATCTTTCAGAGATTTGAAAAAGCAGGGCGGTTCCAGGCACATTCATCCCAACCCCGCAGATGAGAACAGGGGAGGAGGAGCTACCATGAGGTTGCTGCAGAAACTTCTGGATAGCATCCTTACAGCCGTGTATGCTACTTATTCCCATTTTACTGATGAAGAAAGACTGAGGCTTTATGCGGTTCAGCGGCCTGCCAAAGGTCACAAAGTAAGTGGCAGTCCCAGAAATGCAACAGCAGTCTCTCTTTCATCATAGACCATGTTTTTTCATCCACTAAACAGAAAAATTAGTGTTTCCAAGTCAGTGAAACAGATTCTCTGTAGGCCTAACCTCTTCACATCATCATAAATCAGGCCCACTGGCCTTTTACTTTGAGCCAAGCAAGGTTTATATTCTACTCTAGCCTAGTTTCAGAAACAATTATGAAAAACTATGTCCCATGCTCTATGTCTGAGCGAGGAAGCCCATTTACTAATTTTGAGTGTTCACACCTGCCTCCCTTCAGAGAGGACACAAACTTGGTTATTCAGGCTCTATAAAACTCCACAGATAACAAAAGAGGTCAAGCATGAAGGCCCAAAACATGCCTTAATAATATATGACTTTCCGCCTGGGGTTCTGAGCTTTAGAGCATTGACCTAAGGTAGGGAGGGAGAGAGAGAAAGAAAGAGAGAAAGAGAGGAAGGGAGGGAGGGAATCAAAATCACTATGTCCACAAAATTAATAAACAGAATAACAACACTCTCTCCAACAGCCTTATAACAACAGACTAAGGACATAGTGCATAGAGCTATTTTGTAAATATTATCCCACATCACACTTCAGTAAAAGCAGTTCTGCAGAGTAGTAGAGCAAAGCTGTCTCCTAAGCCCATTGCTTGGCTCCCTGTTAAGAGAGCAGTGACTCAGTTTCAGAAGTCTCAGACCACATCTGCTACCAGGCACAAATCATACCTGCTGTAGGTTGCAAAAGTTCACAAGAGAATGTGCACGGGTCCCTGCAACCCCACCCCAGGAGAAAAATATCAGGCTTCTGAAATTTAGATAACAACCTCATGATTTCATGCATGAAGTGAATTTGAAAACATTCCTAAGAGTCTAGCTGAAGCGTCTTAAGAGTCTAGCTGAAGCATCCACTGAAAACAACAGTGTCCACCAAGACCAAATGTCTGATTTAAAAGGTTCTAGAAATTTGACATATTTTCCTCAACACTGAGAGCTTGTAAACTTCAAGAAACAATCTAACTGTCAGAAGATTTCCAGCCTGTCTGCAGACCCACTTCCAATCCACACACAGCCTTCCTTTCCTGCTGGAAAACACCCCCCTCTCACCACTCCCTCTCACTAAGCCCCCCCTGGAACAGGAAAGGGACAAAGAGACACCCTCACTGTCTCTCCAGCGGCCTCAGCCTCAACATTGCCTATGCAAGTCCAGGCCAAGGCGGCGCCCGAGTGTGAGCACTGGAGACGAGGAATGTCATCTCGCAAGTCTCCTCGCACCTGTTGTAGGACAATGCTGAACAGCACCCTCTCCTCGCCTGGCTCTCCTGTGCAGTGTGCACTGCAAGAGGTGAATCCAAGCGCCTTTTCCAGTCCGGGGTTCTGAGTGTTTCCATGCTGAGAGGTGAAGCACTTGACATTCCGCTGCCATGCTGTGGTGAGCACGTCCGATTTTGCACAAGACATGTGGAAATCAGGATGTACCTGTCACAGGTGTCAACCCCTGTCTGACGGATACAGATCTGCAGAGTGGTCACAACTTGCTGTTCCTCATTGAAAATATCTTCTTTGTGACCTTTCATCTGCAGATGGGCAGGCGTTAGTCTTTACATACTAATGTGTCCTTTTATATGCCATGGGTTTCTTCCAGCTCTATGGCTGTAGGACGGCAATTCAGGAGAGACAGTAACTGGGGGTGACAGTGTTCTCACCAAGAACAGTGTTCTTCACCTTATGAAGCACACTCAGAAATAGCACTGACTTTTTCTGGTCACTAGGATACCAATGGAAAGTTACAACTTATATAATCAATGAACCTGCCAATCTCTTCCGTATTTGAGGATTTATTTTATTTTCAAAAATATTTGAAATCTTCATTTGTTTTATTCTTTATTTAGGTGGAAACTTCCTCATTTGACAACAGATTACAGATAGTTATCGCCCCTCATGGAGCTCAGGAAATGTCCCTAATAGCTTAAGTTTTCATAATACCATGGAACACAATCAATTGATAACTTTTGAGGGGAGCACTATTTTTCATAAAGCACATCATCATTGGTAATAACATAGCTAACTGGATGTTCCAATGGCATCATGATCTTTCTTTGATGAAAGGAGGCTAAAAATGTAATCATCTTGTGAATTTCCTCAATGAGTTTTTTTTTTTTTAAAGGTTTATTGATTTATACAAGAACCGGGGTACAGGCCAGATGCGCGGGAGGGTGAGAGGATTCACCAGAGACAGAGCGGGTAACAAAACAGGTAGACTGACAAAATACACTGCTGAGGGGAGCAGCGGGCGAGACAGGAGAGGTCTGCTGCGCCACGTGGGATTCTCACCGGCTGGCCAGGATCGGACCCGCACTGCAGAGGCTGCAGACAGCTTCACAGTGCGGCGCTCAACCACCTGCGCCACCAAGGAGGCCCCACTCAATGAGTTTTTGAGAAGGGATTTTATATCACCTTGGCTTATCAAAACAAAATATATTTGAAATCATTAAATTTTTGGTGGAAATTTCTGACCAATATATTGCTTTTTTTGTAATTTAATTGTATTCATTTGAACATCTGAAACTCTCTATACTCAAAACTTCTAGATGAACAAAGTCACTGTTAAGATCTTCTTATCTAGCACAGAATAACTAGAATCACAAACTTTAGGAAACACTTAAATGACATCTTTGATGAATTACTGGACACGGAATATGGACCAGCAGGAAAGTGAACAATTCCTGGGGTACACACACACAAATTTATGGGTTTTACTTGTAGGAAACCCAGTATGTTCTCATAAAAAAGAACCAAGAAAAATTATTATGGGAGGAGAAGGGGAAAATAACCACTTGAAATTCCAGGAGAAAATGTTCTCCATAATAAAGGCCTACTTCCTAAGAGAAAGACTTCATCTTATACCATATAGATTTATCCCATAAATGAAAAATCTGTTTCCCCAACAGTAGCACCCTCTACCCTTTAGTCTCACCTAAGAGGGGAAGAAACTAACATGCACTTGTAGAAGTCACAGTCCAGAGACACAGGTCCACCGAAAAACTAAAATTGTATCATAAGATTGCAAATGTAGATTGCAAAATTAAAAATAAGAACCAGATCCATATATGATACAGATTGTTAAATTAACAGAGAATTTAAATTATAATTTATATTTTAAGGGTTCTATAGGAAAAAGAAACAACATGTAGATGTATACAGTAAGCAAAGAGATGGAAACTCTAAGAGTAAAAAATAAATGCTACAAATCTAAGTAATGAAGAGAAATGAATTCCTTTGATGAGCTCATCACTAGACTGGATATGGTTGAGGAAAGAAACAATGAGTTTAAAATTATGTCAACAGAAACTTTCTAGGGCCTCCTTGGTGATGCAGGGGTAAAGTCCCAGCACTATGAAGCTATTAGCAGCCACTGCAGCATGAGTTCAATCCCTGGCCAGGGAGCTACCACATGGCACAGCAGACCTTTTCTGTCTCCCTTTTCTGCTCCCTTCAACAGTGTATTTCAGTGGATCTGCCTGTTCTGTCCCCCACTATGTCCTTGGTGAATCCTCTCACCACCCTCCTCCCACACCTCTGGCCTACACTCCAGCTCTTGTATGCATATATAAATAAAATAAACCTTTAAAAAAAAAAAAAGAAGCTTTCTAAATTGAAATACAAGGAGAATAAAGGATGATAAAACAGAATACCCAAAAACCAAGACAATTTCAAAAAGTGTAACATAAGAAAAATTAGAATAGCATGAGGAGAAAGAAAAAACAGAACAGAAGAAATATCTGAAGTAAAAATGATGAAAAAATAACAAAATCAATGACTAAACTTCAGATCCAGAGACTTCAGCAAATACCAAAAAGGATAATTTTTTTTAAATCTCTACACCTAGATATATTCAAACTGAAGAAAATCAAAGACAATGGGGAGTGAAGGGAATCTTCAAAAAACAAACATCTTACCTAAAGGGGAAAACGAATCGAGGATAAGAGTTAAAAGTTGTATCAACATTTCTCATCAGAAGACGTGTAAGCAAAAAGAGGATGGAGTGAAATATTTAAAGTGTTAAGAAAAAAGCACCATTCTAGAATAATACATCCAAACTTTTTCTTCAGAAGTGAAGGAAAAATAAAGACCCACAGACAGAAAAAAAAAAAAAAAATCATTGGCAGACCCTCCATGTAAGAAATGTTAAGAAAAAAATCTTTAACTGGAAGAAAATACAGGTCAGAAAGTCAGATCTACATAAAGAAAGGAAGCATGTAAGAGATGGAATAAGGGTAAAATCTTTTTTTTCTTATTTTTAATTGGTCCAAAATATAAAAACTATAACTTAAAAAATAAAAAAATAGAGCAAAAATCCATGAAATTGATAAAAAGAAAATCGATGAAACCAAAAACTGACTCTTTAGAAAAAACAATAAATAGCTAAAGACAAAAAGAAGAGACAGAAACTACCAATAACAGAAAAGAAAGAGATTTAACATCCACATGAGTGGATTTTTTCCAGGTTTCTTTTTGTGGCTGATTTCTAGCTTTGTACTGTCGTGATCAGAAAAGATAATTGATATAATTTCAATTTTCATATATTTGTCTCCTCAATACAGTCAAGATCACCCCCCTAAGAAAAGGTCTAAGAACCTGTCCCAGACAAGGGGTGCCTACAGAGATATTACAACCAAGTGTATAGTAACATGCTAGATGAGATCCTAGAACTTTTCAGAAAAGGCCATTATGGTCCAAGTAAGAAAATGTGAATAAACTTTAGTTAATAAGGTATCAATACTGGTTCAGTTGCTATAGCAAGTGTACCATTCCAATATTAGATGTTACAAATAGGGGGTGTATATTAAAAACTAATTAAGCCTTTGTAAGTTCAGGACAGGCCACAGTGCAGGTTTTCTGATCCCATGCAGACCGGGTAAAGGAGGAGTCAGAGTCCTCAGTAGTTTTGCAGGTTTTTTATTTGGGGTTCACCAGGCATATGGCAGGCAGGGGTGCTGGCTGGGGGGCTGGGAGGCCCCTGCCAGCCTCCCAGCCCCCACCAAGTCTTCACTCTATCTGGGCTCTCTGGCGTTCGTTCTGCTGCTTCTCGGCTTCGGCTTCTCCTTCAGATTCTGCTGCTGCTGCTGCTACTGGTGCTGCTGGCGCCCCCCGTGACGCCGCCCTTAAAAGCACAGTCTTAGCTCAGCTGAATCCCATCTACCTATGCCCACACCCTATTCCAGGTGCCCGCCATCAGGCATGCATTCAGGACAAGGATCCATCATCTGTCCTGATGGCGGAAGGGCAGAAAAGCCTGACATTTTCTTTACCCTACAGCCTTGTTCTTCTGATTGTGCACTTCTCTACATATGTATTTCATCACTTATGGAATATTTATTAAAAATTTTAAAGATCAAGTAAATTGTATGACCCACAATAACCTATAACTTTAGCCATAACAAAGAGTTCGCTTTTTAGGAAATTCTTATTCTTTATTTTTATGTTTGCTTGTTCATTAAGGTGATAATTAATATAAGCTTTTATTAACTTTATATTATATCAATATATTATATTATACAATTCATTCTATATTCATTGGTTCTAAAAAAATAGTTACGTTTTTATAGTAAAAGCAAGGGGGCAAAATTAGTAACAGGTTTCAGGCAGTATCCTAAAATACAGCGACACAATCAATGAAAAAGACTTAGAGCTCAGATGGCCTTATGTGATCTGCTCCTATCAGGTGTTGGTTACGTATTTCACACTATGTTTTTCTCGTTTATTTTTTCATCATTTTCTCCAATACTACTCTGTAAGGGCAGGAATGGACACGGTGCAGGTTTTCTAGGATCCCATGCAGACCAGGTAAAGGAGGAATCAGAGTCCTCAGTGGTTTTATGCAGGTCTTTTATTGGGATTTACCCGGTACACAGCAGGCAGGGGTGCTGGGGGGCCGGGAGGCTGGCAGTCCTCCCAGCCCCCAGCAAGTCTTCACTCTATTCTGGGCTCTCCGGCGTTCCCTGCTTCTCTCTCGGCTGCTTCTTTTGGCTTCTGCTGGCGTCCCCGTGACGCCGCCCTTAAAAGCCCAGTCTCAGCCCAGGTGAATCCCATCTACCTATACCCACACCCTACTCCAGGTGCCCGCCATCAGGCATGCATTCAGGACCGCAAGAATCCATCATCTATCCTGATGGTGGGAGGGCAGAAAAGCCTGACATTTTTCCTTACCCTAAACACTCCAATTTTTTTTTTTTTATGAATTATAATTGGTTTTTCCCATGGTTCTTCTCCCTTTACTCTCTGACCTACTGACCTATATACCTATATGGTAAGACCATATATACCTATATGGTAAGACATTTAGTGATGTCACCATTTGCTTTTAATGTGCATGATTGGTTGGCCCTGAGGTTGGCTGACCTGCTTCTCCCTACCTCCCTGTCTTCCCTTCACACCCGTCAGTCAACAGCTTCCCACAGAAGTCAGCAGGAAGATCCTTTCTGGTCATTGCTCTCTGAAGAAAAAGGAAATTTGATGTCTGTGGCCTGAAGTAGGCTTGGCATTAAATCTTGAAACTACCCTGCCTCCTTCCTGTCACACAATCTATCATTAGCCTTCTGTGTTCTGAGTTTTGATTGAGCTAAGAAAAGTTTAAAAACCAAGTAGTAGTGAGCACAGCTGAGAAACTTCTATCACATTGTTGAAGAGCTAAATTGCTAGTGGGCCCTCATTCAGTATTTGTTGAGCGGATAAATTTATGAATTTACAAAGCATTTCTTAGAAGCCATTGTAATGTTTCACTGATGTGTAACTTGTATAAATCCCTAGAATAATAGCATTTTCAAGCTGCAAAGAGGACTGAGGAAGAAATATTGTCTCCTAACCTTTTTATTTCCTTAATGAGGAACCTGGCTCAAAAAGGTCAATTAATTTGCCTAAGGTCACACAACTGGTTTGATCATTAAAGCAGAATTATTTTTATTGGAATTATTTTATTCCTACTTAAATATATTATGTAGTGTAATATGAATAAAGATTAATAATCACTTATTGATATATACCCCAATTAATCGCAAGATTCCATCATACCTCACAAGTCATTATTTATAATTTCTTGCTTATGTTCTCTCTCCCACTCCCCTTTGGCAGTTTTTTTGAGAACATATTTTATATATTTGTGTATGTGTTCTTTCTGTCTTCTATCCCAATTATCCTCATAAATGGGTCATTACTACAGATTTTTTTTTTTTTTTTTTTTTTTGGTGGGACCTATATACCGCCGCCGGTGGCCGGGGAATGAACCGGCGCTGCAGAGTCTGTGGGCAGCCTCGCAGCCCAGAGCTCAACTGCTGCGCCACCAGGGGAGGCCCTCATTACTACAGATTTGAAGATTTAGTCTTGCCAACATTGCACCTAGCCCAAGGAAGAGAGCATTGTAAATCTCCCTGTAGCTTTAATAAGGACACACATGTATCTCCAAATCATGACAAATTTGTACTTGATTTTTTAATCTGAATTTTTTGGGGGTCAGTGCTTAAATGATAGCATAAATAATTCAAATAACAATCAATTATATCAATATAAAGAAATCCAACCTTGGTGTTTACTTGGCAAAAATCTGAACTTTAGGCATGGCATTTCTACATAAATGCAGTGTCATTACCTCAAGCATGAATTATGTAGTCAATACTAAAGCAGTTCTCATCCAAGAATTTATTCTGGACTATGCCCCACACTTTAGAATACATATGTGAACTCTCTTCTTCCCTCTAGGTGCAAACAAAAGCGTCATGAAAGTAACCCTTGTGCTTTCATACATATAGAGGCAGCGTTACAAGAGACACCATAGTTCAATCAGACCCCCACATGCAACTGCATGCTCAGTCTAAGTTTTTGGCCCCTGTTCCCAAGATTAGAAACAGTTTTCAGTGGTTCCAAAATTCTGTCATGATCAAAATTCTCTTTACTAACTTCATGTAATGAAAAAAAATTCCTTGTTTTAGCCTTCAAAGGTTACTCTTAAAATGCAAGGCAACATCTGTCATTGTCAGTCAGGAACCTCTCAAATGTAATTAGCATATCAACACTGGGTGACAGGGCAGCTGCGTTTTGATGAGAATCAAAACTTCAGAGTCTGGGACAGAAAGGAACACCAAAGTAGGTCCTGGATAGCCAACCAGTGACCAGCAAAGGGGAGGCCAATCAGCATTCCAAATAACCACTTGACAGGTCTTTTAGATAAAATATGCAGCATCAAGATAATTTATTACTTTGTTATAATAGTCAGTGTTCCATTAACATTAGCTAGAGCAAACTGAATTGAGCAAAATTTTTCCTGACTTCAAAGAGTTTCCCATCACTGGAAGGAAGCTCGTCATGTGGCAGGGTCAGTAAATGAATTGGGGAAGCGTGGTCTAGTGTAGGTAATGACCCATTAGTGGCCCATGAAATTAATGTAGGCAATGTGGTCACTGTTGTTTAATGGAAGAGAATGGAAATTTCAAAGTGCATTACAAGCAACAAGGATAAATAATGTTTTGTGATACTTTTGTTTCAGTTGTGTGTGTACACATGTATCTAAGTGCAATGTGGGGATTGTGGTAAGAAAAGTAAACCACTGGTTTAGAGGACATCCAGAAACCATGAATATTCACCTTGCCTCTTCATTTGATTTTATACCAGGTGGCCATCGTAGGTGCTCAATAACTGTCAAGCATAACATCACCTAGTTGCTGAAGTTGCCACAACTCTGTGAGTTAGGAATTCTGATGCTGGTTTTATAAGCATTAAGATTAAATTCCTCAGCTAGTTAAATGGCTTGCTCAAGACCACACAACTGATAAGTATGCACCAATATTTGAACCCAGTCAGAGCGCTACAAACCCAAATGTGGGCTGTACACCGCAGTGTCCTTTAGAAGTTAAATGATGAAATAGCAAAAATTAACATTGAGATGGCAACAATCTCAACTTGTTTTTTCCCAATATTTCAATAAAACTCTGGATCACATAATCGCTGTGCTGGGCTATAGAGGAGTGACATCACACTCGCTGAAGGAACTTTATAACAGTAGAGACTTTCAAGCTTCAGTACTAAAGAACTGGATTGAAGAAGTATAACTACCAAGTCCCCAGTGCTTATGTTTAGACAGGTTTGTAAACCATGAATCTAATTATATTCCTAGTTTGAAGATCCCACAGAATTTTCAACTAAAAGAAATGCTGGACACTATCTTGGCTGGCAAGAGGTTTCACATGTGTGCCAATTGCAAATGATAAACGATGGCTTCTTAGAAGATCAGTAGAGATAGAATCCAAACAGCACCCAAGCTTGATCAGATAGAGCCTCAAGATTAATTAATGATGTTTGTCACAGATGAGGAGGAAGAACAATGCTATGGTCCAACTGCTTCATTTTCTAGTCCTGTATGCACACATTTTAGTGACATAGGATTAAAACCTCACTTCTAGTCTGGTGCTTTATTTATAACAATTTCCATTATCCATAATAAAGCTTATCAGAAATGCTAGTTTCTAGAGTGCTCCTAGCTGGTATAAGGCAGAAAAAGCAAACATTTACTTGAACGATTAAGGCAAATGTGCCTTAATTGCTCCTACTCTCTAATACCTCAGCCACTTTACAAGGCAGGTAAAATATTTTATTCTGTTATTCGCTATAAAATTTTAACTACTAAGATCCCTTAAGCATTAATCAAGATAAGTCACATGTTAGAAAAGAAACCTAGCACAGTTTCTGACTCATGTTTAAATATATACTGAAGAATACATGACTTGAAGACTCTCAGGATCTTTAAAGTAGGTTTTGCCTGATTCAGAATATTTTAAAAAATAAAATACTGGATGCCAAAGGAGAGAGAAAAGTACATCACTAAAGGAGGGAAAATGGACAAGAGATGACACTTGGAGTGCACAGGAAGCAGGCCCCTTCACAACTGTGCCCACAACAGCCTGTTCAAGAAATCTGGGCCCTCTCAGGTAGGCCTCAGTCAAGTTACTACCACATCAATTTCCTCATCAGTCAGATATGGATACTAAAGTTTACATCTCAGAGTTGGCTTGAGAATTAATGGTGAAAAATCTCACATCCCAGAAAGGATTCAGCATGTTGTCTGGCATATATGGTTATTAATCTACATGTTTAGACCACGGACTTCACATACACTGAAAAACCTATCCGTGAAATTCAAAATTGAAGTCTGTTCAACTCAGGGCCCTATTTGAACTGAAACCCAAGGTTCACTCAAGATTGAAAGTCAAAGGCAGCAGCAACATTCAATGTATTACCAACAGAGGAAGTCTAGGGTAGTCATAGACTTGAGGAATTTTGAGATGAAAAGGACCTGCAAAATCAGGCAGTAATTCATCCTGGTCGTTTCCAAACAAGCAAACTCCAAACCGCAGGAGACTCAGGAAGCTGTCCCTTCATCCCAGATTCTCTAAAGTAGTGTCTGGGTGGTACCTCAGGAAAACAGGTATTTCTGGCACTGGAAAGCTCCATTTGTAGATTAAACACAAGTCTTTATAGGGAACTAAACATTTTGACGTCTCCAGCACGTCTGCCGAATATTTCCAATAGGTACTTTTGAACAACACCTATTTCTGAGGTGATATGGGTAAATTGCAAAACATTAATTTACTATTAACATAATTACAGGGCTTTTTCTGCTCTCTAGAATTTGTTTAGTGCTTGGGGCCAAATCCCTTTCACTCTCACAATACCTCCTTTGTTTTAAAAAGGAGATACTACCGTGTCTGACTGGTGAGGGTAAAGTGCCCTTTGAAATATCCTGTTATCACAGTCATAAGCTGCCTCTAATCAGAGGCCATGCAATAAATAGACACAAGGCCTTTTTAAAATGCCCACAGTCTGCGAAGAATTAAATGTCTTCCTTTGCATCGTTCCTCAAAATACATTTTTACATACTTGCTCAGTCCTAAGCTTTCCCTAATAAGGTTCCAGTTAAATAAATTTGGAAATATTTTCCTTCTTTAAAAGAAAGCCAATCCATTTGGAAATGTCAGATAAAAATACATGAATATTATAAGGCTATCACCTATTTCCAGCTATGTTTTCCCAGGATCTCCTTTTTCCTTTCTTTCATTCTTTTTTTTTTCTCCTTCTCTTTGCTGTTCCCATTAGCTTCTGGGAGCTTCCTCACCCAAGAGGACAGGGCTCATCAGATCACAAACAATTTCATCTGTTTTCCTGGCTGTAGCCATTATATGAACAAAACTGGCCCCCATCGCCTGATACAGCCCTTCTGAGTCACCCCAGTTCCCCAAATCCCAGCCGAGGCCACGTGACTGAAATGAAACCAACTTGCCCTTAACTTTGGAAAATTAGCTACTCTCCTCCTTGCTGTGCCATGTCAAAATTAAAGAGTAAACAGAGGTCCCCCCAATCCCCCTGATTGCATTAATCATTCAAATGACGTATTAGCATTCTTCAGACTCTTCTGTTGTGCTTCCAAATTAACACCTCCAGGTTCAAGGGAATAGAAATTAACTGAATTATCTGGCAGCCCCAGATGTCCTAGCATGCTCTTCCTTCTCGCTGATTTAATATGCCTGAAGAACAGTTATGAGGCAGAAACACTGCTAATGGTCAAGAAATAATTTATGACATATATAACCGACAGCCTTAGCCCGCCTCCACATTCCAAAGTAACTGGGACTCCTGGAGAGAACCCCTGGCTGCCACTGCCTTTGGGGAGGGCACCTCTTTCAATACTCCTTCTCCCCGCTCCCAGTCCTAGAGTGCTGGGGTAGCCCGCCCTCCTAGAAAGCTAGGACCCAAACTCCCCAGTATGACCTGGGTAGGACCCAGCAGCCCATGCACAGAAATAGCCCACAAGCCTGTGCCCAGAGCAGGACCAGCAGGAAAGGGTGTGAGAGCAGAGCCCTGGAATCAGAAAGGGGCCTCTCTGGTATTTCCCAGCTCTGGCCACTGGCAGCCTTCTTGTCCAGGCATGAAAAGGATCAGCGATTCCTCAGAGCTGTGGAAGGGCTTTTTAGAACATTGATGTAATCCTTCACAACAGAAGCCTATTTCCCTTGGGGGTTAATCCTGTCATTTGGGAGTGTCTCCAGGGCATTAAGGCGTAATTGCTTGCATAACTCCAAGAGGCAAACAGGAAGCTGGTGTTCACACACATTCACAAGCTCCCAAAAGCAGGCAGGTCTTGTCCTTGGCATGGCAGCCCCTTCCAAATCCAAACTCCATCCTCCTTAACCCTTCTGAGGGGCAGCCCCAAGAGGAGGCAGAAGCCTGAGGGGGTCACCCTGGCACATCACCCCTCAGCTCCCAGCTGCCCGGAGCTCCTGAAGCAGGGAGTGGGGATAAGGAGGGGTCACCACAAGACATCACCTGAGCACAGGGCTTCATAATAACAAGCAGGAATTCAAATGCTTTCTCCATGCTTTGGTGGGAACCGAAACATCAGATGTTTATTAAATGACATAGTGGTGGCGACTACTTTGCACAGTGAGCCCAGAAGTGTATGCTGTCACTTTAAAAAAAATTGAGCCTATGCCAGGCTAGTCATGGTAATGCTCCCATGGCATGATTAGATTCATGCCCAGGGTTGTATTTGCATATGATATTCAGGGCATGATTTTTTTATTGTTCTTAATCAGAGCCGAATGTCAACAAAATAAATGAAGTTGCGAGTTGAAGTGAAATTTTTATCACATCAGGGATGTGCTTTTTCTCCCATTTATCACAGCCCATATTGAGAGAGTGAAATTTTTTGAAAATGTGGTAATCAATGGAAGAGCTCCATATGGCAGGGATCAAAGGTGTTACATAGTGTGTGGTTCTGCTTTATTGCCAGCCAGTACTGTTAATTGGACAACAAGATCAGAGGCAATATTAAAATCCAATTAAATTGATATGAACAGATTGCCAAGTGATGTACACTAATGTATAATTGAGTATCAAGCAAATGCAAGTCCCCGTCTTCTGCTTCTACCTCCTGAATAAATGATGGCGCCATAGAGGACAGAAACAAGTTTGCACATTAGCTCCACAGCTCTGGGCTCTCATTTGTTACTTTCGGAGTTGATGACTTTTGGTTTTCCTCCTAGTCTGTCTTAAAGAGACAGACCTTTCTCCTGTACCCCAAGGATCCCCCTCATTTGCCCCCCGCCTGGGGTGGGTTTTCGGTCCCGAAATCATTTTCCCCTTTCGAGACTTGGAAATGAAATCCATGTTTCCTATGCTTCATTACATGTCTATTATACAGCAGGTCCTAAAGAGCAGCACATTGATAATACATTGTGCTAGTTGTAAATGATCTGTCCATCCGGAGCGGAACGCTAACACATTTCTAATGCTGTTTCCCAGATATAAAGTAGAGCAGACTGTTTCTCACCCCAAAAGAAAGCAAGAGAGCAAAGCCCAGAGAGGGCACTGCTGGAACACATCTTCACACAATGAAGGGCCAGAGCAGCAGTGTGGCGGGGCTGTCAGTGATCGTGATGGGGATCCCAGCGGTGGATCTCAAGGCCGGCCTGGCGAGCTGGCCGCTGGGGCTGCCAGCAGGAGCTGAAGTGGGCTTCCATTCACCCTCTCCAAACAGGGCCAGGATGGGATGGAATGGAAAGGAAGGCAGTCCCTCCCACTCAATTAGTGCAATTAGCTCACAGGCCATACCAGGGCCAGGCCTGGCTGAATAGGATCCCCCTGCCCCACGGTTTGTTATCTGAGCTGAGCTCACACAAATTAATGAGCAGGAATGAGTAAAGCCAAGGGCTGTTGCTGGCAAACACTCTGGGGGCCTTGTCCCTTCCTCCTGCAAGAACAACCCCAGATTACCCCCAACAATAAAACCTGTTAACTTATACAACTTTGCTTAAGAAACAAGCCTGATGGGACATTGGCAGACTTCCCCCGCTGCCAAGCAAGAACTATTGCGGGCAGCCGCGGGCTTCTCAGGATTTAAGCCCATGATGGAATGGTAAACGAAGGCGCAGACTGTTTATTCCAGCAGCCAGATTGTCTCTGGCCATAAAGTTCTGTGTTTGGAAAGTTTTTTTCCTCCTCAGTATATTACTAAAAAAAAGAAGAAGAAGAAGAAAAAGAAAAGGATAAAGGGGTAGGGATGAGCGGGTGTTGAGAAAATCATTTATTTAAACTGCTCAAGGAAAAGCACTGACCTTCTTGGCAGTAAGTGACTCCCTAGTACATAAATGCATTCCAGCCTCTCAGAAGGGTAGGAAGGAGCTGGGATGGGATGAGGAGGAGAAATGGGAGAGGTGGGGGGGGAGCTGTATTTAAAATAAAATCTAAAGAATGTGGTGTTAACTAGTTTGAGTTGCAAAAGTAGGCGCATTTCCAAATTTGACCCAATATTTATAGGTCTCTACAAACAGGTACACCTTTTAAAGCTTAGACTTTATTTGTTGGTCTTAAAAAAACTAAGATAGTATCTATGCTCATAAACCAGTCTGAATTTTCATTTCCTGTCTTATAATGGTCAAACAAGTGGTGGATTCCTGGTTAGCAGCTACTCACTAAGCAACTGTTGAATCAAAATGTTTTCTTTTCTTTTTCCCAAACCCTCCTGATTTAATTCCAAACAACCTCAATTTGCAATTTACCTTAAAAGTGGAGCAAAGAGAGGGGCTCTTCCAGGTGGCACAGGGGTTAAAGTCACAGAGCTATCAAGCTACTGCTGCATGAGTTTGATCCCTGGTCCAGAAGCTGACCCACATAATGCAGCAACCTCTCCTGTCTCGCCTGCAGCTCCCCTCAGCAGTGTATCTCAGTAAATCCGCCTGTTCTGTCCCCCACTCTGTCTCTGGTGAATCCTCTCAACACCACCCCCCATCCCCACAAGTCTGGCCATAAATCTTAAAAAAAAAAAAGGGGGGGGAGCAAAGTGAAACTGAGAGTAAAATGAGGGACCTCCAAGCACCCAATGCCTTCAATGCAGTTTGAAACATGTGACCCCACCGACATGAAGCTCAACAGCCGAAGCTGGCGATGGGCAGCGTCCTTCTAAGGGGGAAGAGAGACCAGAATATCTCCAGTCTAGAGCAGAGAGTTAATGCTTTTCAACAAAGCAAGCAGCTCTGGGCTGAGTCCTCTCTGCTCTCACTGTGGTAAGAGTTCCCCACAAATAACAGAAACACAGGCTCCTTGGCACTGGGTATCCACAGGTCGCTTGGAACAAGGATGAAGTCATTTCTAGAAGCTGCTATTGACTTGAATGATTTCTTGGTGCCTACTTAAAGCAGGGAGGAGGAGGCAAAACAAAAGGTCCTGAAATGTATGGTGAAAATTAATATGACTTAATAGTATTTTAGTCAAATAAATTGAGAAGTTACAACAAAAAAAAAAATTGTGTTGTTTATCTTGAAACATTATCAGCCTTACTTGGTAACAGTGTCCCAATATTCCTGGGCCTATTCTGGTGTTGACAATGTGGGAAACCAAAGCACTGGAGGTCAGAAGATGCTAGCCACAGCTGCTCCATGTCCAGGTCGCTGCAAGTTCTGTGCTGTACACATCACAGCCTTTCCTCTCTCATTCATCTTCTGCAGATAGAATATATTGCCCTTGCTTTTCAGAGAAAGAAACTGAAACGCAGAGCAGTTAAGTAACTCCCTCACAAGGGAGAGACAACACTGGAGTTTAAACCTAGACCTGACTGAATTTAATTCACATTTCATTTTCCTATCTCTAGCCTCCCAGAAAATAGAAGGAAAAAAAAATCATTCTAAACTTTACTTACACTACAAACTCCAGCCCATCGACACATAAGAGACTGGGATTTAGGACGTTTAAGGGAATGAGTGTTACTCCTGAAAAGGTGAAGGAGAGCTGGGACGGTGATTCTGAAGACAGTGAGAGCATCAGAGCTGCATTAGGAGTCTACATGACAAGATTTTTTTCTAGCACATTCTATAGCTCCAAGCTGCTCACTCATTCTCCCTCCGATGTCCTACTTCCTCTAGGAGCAGCAGTACCACCAACCTACCTGCCTCTTGTAAATTAAAACTGAAATCACTTTAAACTGTTCAGGAAAAAAATCCACCGAATCAATATCATTATCACACAGCCATGGTTTGTATTCAGGGCTATTCCACTTAGGCTCATTTTCTTCCTTCCAGGCTATATGCTAGGATTTGAACCTAATAAGGCCATGTGTCTTGCCTTAGCCAAGGAAGAAGGTGATCAGTGTCCCTTCTGAGTAGAAGACTGAAGAGCAGTATAGTTTGCCATAGCCTTTCCACACTATAGCCATGAGGCTCCGTGTTGAAATGGAGACTCCACCAGCTGAAATCCCAGAATAACTATATGAATGAGCCTGCCTGTTTGACCCATGGTGCTGCTTTACATGAGTATAGTCACAGAGATGTTTGGGCTCACTTGTTACCACAGCTTAGTCCACCTGACAGATATAAACTACATGGAAGCCTGTTTCTGGAAAAAGTAAAGTAGACCAGAAAGTAAAGAAACTGAATGAATAAACCTCCATTCATTTAAGAACTTCTCATTAAGCACCTATTTTTGTGACAGTGTGCCAATGTGCTAGAGATACATTATTCTTCCTGATGAAGGAAATCCAAAAATGCATCTGCTATTGGAAAAACAAGCAGTGTTCTTTCAAGAAACAAACTTGAAACTGGAAAAATATTTGCCTTTGATAAATATTTTTAACTACCAAAATCAATTTAAAGTCTTGGGGGAAAATGACCCTCCCCAAAATTATCTATACATCTACCTCTCAAGCAAATATGGTTAGACATTTTCTTTCTCTTTAATTCTCTATAGTTATTATTTGTAAAAGTATAGCTAACCATACTTATATGAAGGAAAGTTTAAGATAGTCAATACGGTTTCTGTAGACTTCTACTACAGGTTAATATTAAAGACTGAGTTTTTAAAAAATAGAAACCAAACCCAACCCCAGTGGGGAGTCAATATTTATTACCACTTACAGCCAAATAAACAAACAAACTTGTGGTTTCCCCATTAATGGGTTTAAATAAACTTCCATTTTGTTATGAGAAAACAATTGTCCATTGTAATGAGTTCACCCTACAGCTTTATTCTCCTTTTCATAGCCTGTGGGCTTATTTCCAAGTGCCAGGAAGGTTTCCACATTTCTAGGCAGTGGCATTCCATAACAAATAACCTAACACTATAGTGGAAATATTAGAAAAAACTTTAGGAGACTTGGCAGAAAATGTTATGTGAAAAAATGTCCAATTCCACAGTCCCATGACATTTTTTCCAAATCTTGTCAACTTTTTAATTGTTTATGAAATTGCCATAAATAAGCTTTTCTGTATATTAGACAGAAATTCATGGTTATAAATATTAATATATACCTACATGTATATACACACATATATAAAATTAAATCTATGTTGAAGATACACATGATATTGGAAGCAAGTCTTAGGATTAAATTACAGAAATGAGTGCTCAGAAGCAGCCCATGTTGGGAAAAATCATCTACTCCAACCTCAGTCAAATCCCTCACCTCACTGCACTAGTGTCACCTAAACAACCAGGAGATCAGACCAAATGACTTCATATGTTCCTCCTGCTCATCCATTCATAGGTCAATTACTGAAGGTGCATATGGTTTGCAAATGTTGTTGGATAAATTAAAAGGCTGTGTAGTTAGCAGAAACAGTAATTCCAAAGGGCACCTGCACCCACGTGTTTATAGCAGCACTATTTACAATAGCTAAGCTATGGAAGCAACCCAAATGCCCAAAAATAGATGACTGGATCAAGAAGATGTGGTACATATACACAATGGAATACTACTCAGCATTCAAAAAAGATAAACACATGCAGTTTGCAGCAACATGGATGGAGCTAGAAGGGATCATGCTCAACAAAATAAGCCAGAAAGAAAAAGAAAAATACCAGATGGTCTCACTCATAGCAGGAATTTAGAAAACCTAAATAAGAGACCAGGAAAAAGACTAATCAATACAAAGTAAAAATCAAAATCAACAAGCAACTGTAAACCAGAGATACACTACGGGGGGGGGGGGGACAGGAAGGGCAGGGAAAGGAAGGACTAGAGTAAAAATAAGAGGTGGGGGGGTGCAATTGTATGGGGAATATAACCAAAATGAAAATGCATACATTGTGCAAAGATGAAAAAAGATGTAAGAATTATATAAAATAAAATATTTAAATTAAAAAAAAAAATTTTAAAAAAAGGCTGTGTAGTTAGGATCCAATTGGGTAGAAATATGTCATCCTAACAGCAAAAAGGAAAACTTTATTTGTTTTAATTTTTTTTATTTTTTTAACATTTATCTTTTTTTTAATTTTTTTAAACAATATTTGCTTCCCCCCACCCCCTCAAATTGAGTCCCCATAGAATTTCCTTCCCCAAGGTACCTGTGCACCATCACCACAGTCATCTGTGCTCTTCCCTCCCTCCCTCTGATCCCTCTTCCTCCTCCTTCCCTGCAGTGTGTCTCTAATTTATAATTATCAGTCTTTGCTTTGTTGTGTTTTGTACTGTTATTATTTTTTTTATACTGATGTCTTATTTGGTTCCCCTATATTCCTATTATAGATGAAACCACCTGATATTTTTCTTTTTCCTTCTGAATTATGCTTATTTCACTGAGCATAATTCAAAAAAAAGGAAAACTTTAAGCACAAAAAAAGTTATATCAGAATAGTGAGCATGCTGGAGATTTTTCTTTTTATTTTCCTCCTTCAAATTCATTTACTATTATTGCTAGATTATTTATAAATCAATAAAAAGTAAATAAATATAACAGTTTACATGAAGAACAGCATTTATAATCACCCTCAGAGAGTGTCAACACAACAATATAAAAACTTGCTTTAAATTTATAGGCCTAACTTGCACCCCTATGTTTATAGCAGCACTATTTACAATAGCTAAGCTTTGGAAACAACCCAAATGCCCAAAAATAGATGACTGGATCAAGAAGATGTGGTACATATACACCATGGAATATTACTCAGCATTCAAAAAAGATAAACGCATGCAATTTGCAGCAACATGGATGGCGCGGGAAGGGATCATGCTCAGCAAAATACGCCAGAAAGAAAAAGAAAAATACCGGATGGTCTCACTCATAGCAGTAATCTAGAAAACCTAAATAACCTAAATAAGGTACCAGGAAAAAAGAATAACTATAAGAAAGAAAAAAATCAAAATCAACAAACAACTATGAACCAGAGACACACTGGGCGGGGGGGGGGGGGGGGAGAAGGGATTGGGGTCAAATTAAGGGGGTTGCAATTGTATGGGGAATATAAAAATAAAATTTAAAAAAATAATAAAAATAAAAATATTAACCAGGAAAAAATAAATAAATAAATAAATTTATAGGCCTACAACATGTACTACATGCAAATCCACAGGAATATCAATTCCAATTTTTCAAAGGCAAAAATTCTCTTATGCAATGCACTTTATTTGTCTAACGGTATCAAACAAACTAGTTTGCCAAACGTTTTCATTTTTCAATTGTCTACTTTGGCGTCATGTTTACCATAATGCATGTCTAATGTCACCCCTACCTCATGGACACATGCTCATAGACATGAAAAGTTGGCATTCTCAGGTTAACAGTCATGGTAAAGGTCATAAAAATCATGTTAGGCATAAGTACCCTGGGAATTTGGGTCTCTCTCTATTACCTTATTCTCTCTCACTGTCCAAGTTTTGACAACATAATATGATTACATAATAACTCAGGCAGGAAGAAAATTAGATAGCATTTAGGAAACCTAGGTGAGGCCCCCATGGAGTTATCTGAGTTAGTTATCCTGCTGCCCATGAAGTCAGGCAAGAAACAAACTTTTGAGCATTCTGGAGCTTTAAGAATTCCTACTCACTTCCCTACTCCACTGCCACCCAGCGAAAAGCAATCTCTTCCATGGGAGAAATTCTGCCACTTAAGAAACAGTATTTCTCCAAATCACACAGTGATGCTAAAGAATTACTTCATTCAACATAATTCTTGGTGGTGCAGAGAAACAAAAGTTAGCTATCTCTTTCTCAGAGGTATTTGAGACATCCTCTTATCTCAAAATAGCCCTGTCTTTTTGACCCCTGGCTATAAGGACCTCATTTCTGAAAACATGTTTTAACTATCAGCACTAAAAACACCTTAAAGAGAGGCCAAGGTTTTAAAACAGCTTTCTCTCTGAATATTCAAACAGTTTTCCCATGAACTCTACAGCCCACAAACCTAAAAGCTCACCAGAAACACAAGCTCACCCAGTGGCTGTAAAACCCTCACCTGCAACTCCCAAAAGTGACATTAACAAAGAAAGAAAATGCAACTGACAGGGACCACCTCACCCTCACAGTGGCACTTCAGTATTGGTATGCCTCCTCTTAGCTCAACAAAACACCAAGCAGGAACCCACAGGCACCCTGGCCAAAAGGCAAAGGAGCCAGCTTCAGCAGCCTGTCCCTCCTCATTAGCTTGGACCTCTCATCTCATTATCATTTTAAAGGAGGTTCCTTTTTTTCTCCTCTAGCTAATAATCTAGTTTTCATAATAAATACCAATTTTTTAAAAAAACTCCCTGTTCTTGTCAAGTTGTAGAACACGCGTTGTTCATTTAAGATTGGGAGAGCCTTAGAAGACAGGGAATAGAGCAGGGAGGCAGTGAACAAGAATTGCCCAAGAACCCTGAAGACCATGCCCTTATCTTACTCAACAAACCACACAGATAAGCACCTAGTCTTTGGAGTCTGGATAGCTGGGTTCTAATCTCAGCTCCACCACTTACACCAGCTCTAATCTTGGGCACTTGATTTCATCTTTCTGTCTCTGTTTCCTCATCTGTGTATCAGATAACAACAGGATTTTTACAGCTTTCTTCGTTGGGCCACTGTGAAGATTAAATGAATACTCATAATTAAGTGAACATTTAGAGTAATAGCTGATAATGGTACCTACTATGTATTTGCTATTATTTGTCACCAGGAAAGCCACTGTGTGTTTTTGGATAAGTAATCACTTCTCTTCCTGAGTCTCCAGGTTCAAAATGAAATTAATAATATCCTTACCCACCCAATTTACCTCACAGGATTATTGTAAAGAGCAAATAATAATCCAACTGATGGGAAAAGTTCTTTGGGATGGAAAAATATCTCACAGTGAGATCAATAATGTTTTACTTTTTAACATAATCATATTATTATTCAGTCGATTAAAACTGAGTCTTCCAAAGAGAAAGAATTAAAAAGAAAAAGAAAACCAATCCTGGGTTTGTAACAGTATAATCTCCATAAAAATGGGAGGTTCCAGGGGCCTCCCCGGTGGTGCAGCGGTTGAGTGCTGGGTTGCGAAGCTGCCCGCAGCCTCTGCAGCGCCGGTTCGATCCCCGGCTGCTCCCCGGCCACCAGGCGAGGGTCCCACATGGCATGCAGACCTCTCCTGCCGCCCGCTGCTCCCCTCAGCAGTGTACTTCATCCATCTGCCTGTTCTGCTCCCCGCTCTGGCTCTGGTGAATTCTCTCACCCTCCCGCGCTTCTGACTATACCCAGTGCTTGTATAAATAAATAATTTTTTAAAAAGAAAAAAAGAAAAGCTACATTTAAAAAAAAAAAAGAGGAGGGGAGGTTCCAGGTTCCCAGTCCCTCATGAAGAGTGGAGCTGAGCAGGAGAGGAGAAATTAGGAAAGACTGAAAGAAGATTGGGACACATCTTGGAATGGAGATTTGGAAGAGGCACAGGGAGTAGAGAATAGGAAGACATACCATTTGCTTCCCAGCCTTGGACTTACACAGGGCACATGTGGGACATGGAAGGAGAGACTTGGAGCTGAGACCTACAGGGACACTTAGAAGAGAAGTGGGTGAGAGACCTGTGGGGAGGCTGACTGGCAACCTTGAACTTGACTTATACTTTGATTTTGCTCCTTGCCAGACTTGCCTGGCCCCTTCTGCCCTTTTCCTGGCGTTTGCTGCCAGAAGGTACCTAGACTTGTGGAAGGCTTTTGAGCCTCAGTGGCCCTACTTTGGGCCAACACTGTTTGGCTGGGCATTTATCCACAAGGGGATCGGTAACTTTGGGTGTTTCACTGGGAAACAATGTGCTTTCTCCTCTTCCCTCTCTATGCACACTAATCTATTAAAGGTCTTACACACTAAGAATATGCTTTGCCTTTATGTGGTGGATGGCAAAGCCTCTTTAGAGCTTGCAGGTTTGGGGGCCCTGGGGTACCATCACTTCTGCGCTCTAACAGTTTGACAACAAATTCCATCATAGGCCAAATTAGGGGGAGACTGGTAAGGGAATGTGCCAGTCTAGATTTTACTTCCAACAGTATATTTCAATCCCAATTTATGGAATGAATCTGAGGGCTGTGATGATAAATCTGCATTGCCAAACTAGGTGGCAAATCATCTGTGTTTGCTCAGAGCAGCAAGACAATATATTTCTGATCAATTCTTACTACAAGAGGACTCTAAAATCAGAAACATTTTGGGCACTGCTAGTAATTGCTAAGCAATGAAATTTCTGACCCTAATAACTGTCCTGGGGGGACTGACAGATGCTGCTGTCAGAATTGCTCAATCCCAGTAGCCAGCAGGCCAGATGATATGGAGTTTGGGCCTCACAAAGGCAAGCCACAGCTCTGCCTGTTAGTTGGACTGAACTTTCAGATTGAAATAACCAGTCGTGTAGATGTCAGGTGTACAAAGTCAGGAGCAGCCAAATGTCAAACTAGTCAGGTCCATTTCACTCCCAGTCAAAGGCTGAATGTATCCTCCACATTTTTTTTATTATTGTTATTATTTTGTCATCCCAAGAACTTGTTCACACACACCTCTGACAGGATGACTCCAAGTCTTCTCCACACTGACCCTCCTATTTTTCCTCCTTGTGTCCTGGGTTATCAGTCTCATTTTAGCTACCTCAGAGCCACTTCATTCCATGCAGCCCAAGTGGTGTCCAATCACTGCAACTTTCCCTCCTCTGAAAAAACTCACTCCTCTTTCATTTCTTTTAACTCACCACACTTGCAAAGACAACTTTACTATTAACTATTATGGGAATTATAATAATAATTGACACTGAGTTTATTCCCAGGTAGGCATTGATTGACCTCAGTACTTTACATGAATCATCTCACTTAATTCCAAAACAAGTCTATGAGGTGAGGATTGTTAGTACTCCCTTTTACAGATGAGTAGACTAAGCCACAGAGGTGGCAAGTATTGTTCTGAAAGCCATACGGCATTCATGTGGGACATCGAGACACAGGGCAGGAGTCCAGGAATCCTATTTCAGAGTCCAGATTTCAGCAAAGTACAGGACACATAACACAAGCACACAGGCATATGTGTCCTCCCAAGGGTACAACCCAAAGTCATTTCATTTCATATTGGCCTCCCTGAGACGTGACTCACTTAGGCTGGCTCAGATCTTTTCAAGGGCCACAAGAAAGGCTCACTTTAAATTTCTTTGAGTGATAGAGCATGGACTCTTAGGTGACTCCAAGAAGCCAGCTTTCACATTTGTGTAACTATTTGTAACAACATGAATATTCCTTCTTGCTGTGTACAAACTTGCAGGAACATAATTACACCTTTTAGGTGGGGTGCCATACCTTTGTCGATTAAAATGTAGTCAGTAGATGGTCAAGAAGTTATTGTGCCTTCCCCAGGCAACACTGGGTGGAAACAGCACTCACAGGCCCTGCCGGGTAGAGATTTTTATAGTCTAGTAGAGAAGACAGACATCGAATGAATAATTGTAAATAATTAAGGGCACCATGACAAAAAAGCATAGTGTTCTAAAGAAAATGCAAGGCGCTTTTGAGAAAATGGAGGGAAGGAGAGAGGTAGCTAATTTCCTTTAAACCCACAGCATCCTTCTTGGAATTTGAACTGAATGCTTTGAAAATTGCCCCAAATCCTGAAATCACTTAATAAATATTTCTGAATTAATATCCTAGACAAGGGAAATGAGGTAATGCTTGCAAACCAGAGAAACACGTGGCAGTTTCTTTATACTCCCAATGTTGGGAGAAAGTTGAAATGAGCTTGAGCAGAGAACAAGAAATACAGGGCACACTTTGCTGTGGTTACAGCACTAGCCACACTAGCTGGATTGTTCAGGGCCTCACTTTCATGAGGCTTAATACAATCAGGAAGGGCTTAGACGCCCAGCCAGGATAAATACCCCACCAGGAGTCTGATCAAGGAGAGAACCAAAACCCAACCATCCTGGGCTCCCTTGCAATGCCCAGACACACATGTGGGCTGCTCTACCAGCCAAAAATGTTAGCCCCCTCTGGGGGCTCCCCATCCCCCACCAATCAACACATTCTTGAAGTAGCCTCGGGCTGCTGAAGCTCATAATCAGACCTGGATTGGATTGCAAACATCTCTATAATGCCAGTGCTAGCTAACATGATTAGGCACAGAGCATTAGCCAAATAAAAGGCATGGGGGACAAGGAGCCAGAAAAACAGGGAGATGGAGAGAAGAAAAGGAGCATGCAGTCTGCACAAGGAGGGAAAGGAAGTGGAGAAAAGGCTGTGACTTTCCTGAAGGAAGGAAATTAACAGTCAAAGAAGCACCTGAATCCCAATTATTTGCTGCTTAGCCAAATAGCTAGGCAAGCAGTTAACCCACACTGAGCCCCTGTATGCTGCAGTGAACAGACAGGTATGACCCCACTCCACCGCCCCACTATCACCACCACCCATCCCACCACCTTCATCTGCTGGAAGGCAGACTCAGCAAACACCATTACAATCCAAAGCTTAAGCATCCACCAAGATTGTACACACTGTCATAATAGCTTTTTTGGAGGAGGGAATGAATGACTAAATGAAAATAAACAAAATTAATCTGTCCCACCGTGGTGATAATTCTATGCCTCACCCTGGCTCAACTATGGTGCCCAACTGTTTGGTCAAATGCTAATCTAGGTGTTGGCTTGAAGGTAATTTTTAGATGTAATGAATATTTATAATCAACTGACTTTAAGTAACACATATTACCCCTCACAATAGCAGTAGGCCCATGCCATTAAAGGTCTGAAAACTGAAGGTAAGGTTTCCCAAAGAAAAAGGAATTCTGCCTCAAGGCTGTAATAAGGAATCCAGCCTGAGTGCCCAGCCTGCTGGCCTGCCCTACAGAATGTAGACCTGCCACCCCACAATCCTGTGAGCCCATTCCTTAAACTCTCTCCAGAGGTAGATACAGACACAGGACTACAGAGAGGACGTATGATATATAATAGGAGATACGTGACTATCCTATTGGCTCTGCTTCTCTGGGAAATCATGTCTAATACACCCATTAAATATGTCCATTGCTTGTAAGGCTAGCCTGAGTTCCAGGAATATTCATGAAATAAGTAGGCCCCATCTTGTGCTTCTTAGAGTTAAAGAGACAGGGCGATTATAAGTATTCTCACAATTGCCAGCATACTAAGGATTGCCGAGAAGAAACAGAGGACGCCATAGAAGTGAGTGCAGGGAGTTCCCCAGGAACCCAGGAACTTCTGAGTGCCAGGTCCACAGAATCACAAAGTGAGTTTAAGGAGGCAGGGCAGCCAGAGGACAAAGGGGCTCAAGAGACAGGGGGAACTCTGTTCAAGCAAAAGTAAGGCAAAGGTCGGGCAAAGGACAATGGATGTGCCACCCACAAATTCACCCCCCACTCAAAGTCATGGCCAACTCACATGCCTACTGCCTGAAGCCCAGTGCCCTGCATGAGCCCACCAGCTCATCTCAGGGTCCTGCAGATGCTGCCCCAGGGAAAAGTGTTTCACTCATGGGTTCCAGCCTCCAGATTTCCCATTCTAAGGGGAAAGTCAAGAGCTGTGAGCCTGCACCCCTCTTGCAGAATCCCAAAGGGGTTAATTCCCAACTTCCCCCCACGTAACCTCCCCCCATACACACACTGTAAGTAGTGGCAATTTTTCCTAATCATTTCCATTTCTATTCCTCTTTAATTCTCCCATTCCCCCTCTTTGTTTTCATGACCTGTGGGAACCTGAACTCCAGCTGGAGGTAGAGTCTGCCTTTATACTTAAAGCAGATATTTAAGCAATTATCCTGTCATTGGGCCTTGCCTTGCCTCCTCCATATGGGTTGCTCCCAAGCAAGGCATTCGGTTTCTCCTTTGTTCCCAGTGCATTGAGTAAAATTGTTCCAGAAAGCCCTTGCCCTTGAGCAACAGGGCTGGGAGGATGGGGGCAAACTTAGCTGGGGACCCTAGGATTTGAAAAGGAGGCAGGGAATGGCGATTTAGGCAGCTGTCAGCCTCCGTGGCACTGTCTGCCCACTTCCCTTGCTGGACATGCCATCCCTCAGGTAGCAGAGTCAACAAGGTGATCAGGTCTGCTCCCCAACGCTCAGGTGGCGGGAAAGACAGGGGTGTGGTGATGTAGTGAAATCCGCCTGTTGGCCCTGACATGGGGGTCAGTGATCAGGCAAGTGGAGTTGCGCTGGGTTTGCTGTGACATAAGGTGCCACTGCCAAGGACATGGCACGAGGTTGCCACAGACAGTATCTGGCATTAGCTTCCTGCAGCTGCCCTAACATATTACCAGAAATAGGGTGGCTTAAAGAAACAGAAATTTCTTCTCTCATAGTTCTAGAGGCCAGAAGTCCAAAACTAATGACATCAGAACAAAAATCCCTTTGGGTGGATTAGGAAAGAATCTGGTCTTCTCTTGGTTTCTGGTGATGGCGGGCAATCTGTGTCTTGTGCCACATCCCTCCAGTGTCTGCTTCGGCGATCACATGGCCTTCTCCATATATGTATCAACTGTCTCCCTGCCTCTCACTTAGAAGAACACTTGTGATGCCAGTTAGGTTCCACCTGAGAAATCCCAGTGTAATCTATTCTCAAAAGCCTTCACTGAATCACATCTGAGAAGATTTTGCCATGATAGGTAACATATAAGGAACTGCTCTCCTTGGAGACCATTTTTCAGCCTACAGTTCCTCTCCACAGCAATTTCACATGTGCCTTATCTCAGGGTAAAAGATGGGGCTAAGAAGGAAGGTGGGGTGGGCTTGTTCCTACCTCCCTTTCTAGGTGTTGAAGGGGAGCCAGGATCTTTAACACGTGAGCAGTGGATGGGCTCCTTCATGGTGACAAAGGCCAAAGGGAAGATGTAGGAGCAGGAAGGGCCACAGTGCAGGTTTTCTATGAGTCTATGCAGATGGGGTAAAGGAGAAGAGAGTCCTGGAGCCCTCAGTGGCTTTTCAGGCTTTTATTGGTGTAAAGTCAGGAATGGACCAGTGCAGGTTTTCTGATCCAGCAGACCGAGTAAAGGAGGAGTCAGAGTCCTCAGTGGTTTTTTGCAGGTCTTTTATTGGGATTAGCAGGTACACAGCAGGCAGTGGTGCTGGGGGGCCGGGAGGCTGGCAGGCCTCCCAGCCCCCAGCAAGTCTTCACTCTGTCTGGGCTCTCGGTGTTCTCTGCTTCTGCTACTTCTTTCTCGGCTTCTCTTTCGGCTTCTGCTGCTGTTGGCGTCCCCGTGACGCTGCCCTTAAAAAGCACAGTCTCAGCCCAGGTGAATCTCATCTACCTATGCCCACACCCTATTCCAGGTGTCCTCCATCAGGCATGCATTCAGGACCTCAAGGATCCACCATCTATCTTGATGGCAGGAGGGCAGAAAAGCCTGACATTTTCCCTTACCCTACAATTGGGATTTACCAGCAGGCAGGGGTGCTGGTGGCCGGCCTCCCAGTCCCCCAGCACCCCTGCCTGCCACGTACCCGCTGAACCCCAATAAAAGACCTGCAAAAAACCACTGAGGACTCTGACTCCTCCTTTACCTTGTCTGCATGGGATCAGAAAACCTGCACTGTGGTCATTCCTGCCCTTCACAACAAGTTAAGCTAATGTATCTAAGCCTCAGTTCCTGAATCTGTAAGATGGACACAATAATCCCAACCTCAGTAATAATTACTGAGTATTCTCCATGATCTAGATATCATGGTCAGCACTTAGCAATTATTATCTATGTCAATCCTTACAGGGATGTGTAAAGTAAGTATTAATAGCCCCATTTTACAGATGAGTGAATGGAGATTCAGAGAAGTTATATAATGTGCCCAAGGTCAGAGAGCTTAAAATAACAGTAAGGGCCTTGCTCTTGTAGTCAAGTCTGATTCCAAACCATAAGGCAATCAGCGTAACAGAAGGTTTAACACATCAGTACCACAGTCACAGCTCACGCTCCCGTAACACTTCACATGGATTATCACTTAATCCTCACAATAGCCCATGAGACAGTTCTTACTCGTTATCTCCATGTTATAAATGAGAAGACCAAGGAAAAAAGAAATTTAACAATTCATCCCAGATTTAATTACTAATATATGGAAGAGCCAGGATTTGAATCCAGGTAATCTGACCCGAGAATCTGCTCTTAACCCACAGGAGCTAATACAGTACTGCAAGATTTTTTTTTTCTCAGAGCTGGATTTCCACAGAAGTGTATTAATACCAATGTTTTTAAGCACTCTTCAAAATTAGGGGGAAAAAGAGGCAAAATGTAACCAAATTAGCCCTTTAAAATGTAAGTAATGGTGTGCTGAAATTCCTATTGGAAACTCCACCAGATGTAATGTGGTCATCATTAGATACACAAGTTTGAGTGTGTGTGGAGGGGGTGGGGGTTGTGTATGGGTGTGTGCATGTGCACACACCTGCGCACACATGTGGACACACACACATGCTTTTGTGGAGGCACACACTCATGCTCAAAAGCTTACCCACATAGAGTAAAATGAGTGACAGAGCCTCCAGATGGTTTGCCAGAAATCTTACATCAGGGCTTTCCAGTGCCCCTTCTCCATCAACGGGACTTTGCATTTGGAGTTTGAGTAAATTAACAACATCCCTGTTCTTTCTTTATCTCCCTCCTGACTGTGATAAATAGCCCTGGGGAATCCTTCCTATTTCTGGGTTGAGAGGAAAATGAAACATCCCTGCCTACTTTCCACACCAACAGGGCTAGTAGGGCGTTTATTGCAAGCTAGCTGTATTCTAGGATTATAGTACATGTTTTCAATCTCCCAATAGTAACAAAACGTGCTCACCACCATCATTCCAAAGCTTTACGAGTTACTTTAAGCAGGTGTGGCAGGATGACAGTAGTACACAGGAAGAAAGCTTTCCCTATAAAAACTTGACAGTCTAACCCACATATCTGATGCACACAGTCTACAGATCAAGGATACTGCTACCACTGGCTGAAAGATGGATTTGGAGAGGTCTTCCAATCTAATCCTTTTATCACAGAGATGTAAAAACTGAGGTCCAGAGAGGGAAAATGATTTTTCCAGGATTACTCAGCAACATTATCTACTCAGCAGCAGTATCTAGGAAATTTGGACAAAACTTCATGCAGAGAAAAAAAAAAAAGAAAATCTAGGCTATATAAAAAAAATATTTGGCACTGGAGATGTTACAACACATGGATGAATTATAGAACCTTAACTGAGAGATACAAAGGAAACCCAGAGAAGTCAATCTGACATTTAAGGCTACTTTTCCCAAACTCTAGGGTCTCAGACAATTCTAATTCTAGTACAGGTGGGTGAGAGGTGCACAGCTTAATGGACCTTTAGGTAGATTGTCTTGCAGAAAGGGGGAAAAATTCAAGTTCAGGACCACTAAGACAGAGGGGCTAATAATACCCTAAGCTTTGGATTGATATGTAAGAGAGATATAACCTTATGAGAAGTAAGACTGAATCAAAACTAGACTAGTCTCAATAGGGACTAAAAGTAGAAATTGAGCTGTCCATTCCTGGTTAGGGTAAGGTACTCTAGTATTTCTAAGGGTCCCTAGATTGCAATTAGAAGTAAATTAAATCTTTTCCAAGGGAAGACACACTTCTGCTAAACCTAAAATTATCTCTATTTTTTTTTTTCATAGCCATCCTGGCACTCAACAAAAGTAACGAGGCATACAGTAGGACCCAGATAATAATGTTCAGATTCAGATTTTAGGAATTTGAAGCCAAGATGTAAAATGCTTACGATCAACTATAAACTATTTTTAAATAAAGGAAATACATTAAAAATACAGTGTTAAAACTAAAAAACACAATAACTAAAAAAATTAAATCACTGAAAGTTTTTAATAACAGGTTAAATATAATGAAAAGTTAACTGGTGAACTAGAAAATAAGTCAGAAGAAAATGTCCAAAACAAAGCACTGAAAGATAAGAGAACAGAAGATATATAACACAGCATGCAATAAATCAAGATTCCTTGCACAGGAAGAAAAAGTCTAAGTAATGTAATTGTTGTTATAAAAGAGAAAGAATGGAAGAAAATCAAAATTTAAGAATATTTCCAAAATTTCTGCAACACAAAAAGCATAAATTCAAGAAGCAATTTTCCTGAATAATCAAGGAGAATAAATACCAAATTAAAAAATTAGTCTTACCTAATCACCAAAAAAAGATGATTTTTAAAAAGGGAGGGTCTTTGAGTTAAAACAAGAAAAATTACAGAAGCAACAACAGAACTCACATCTGACTCGCCCCAGAAGTAGCAAGTCTGACAATAACAGCAATATCATAAAAGTGATGAGAAAATAAATGTCATTCTTAAATCATATACCCAGCCAAAATATCCTTGATAAATGTCAGCGAAATCAAGATATTTCTCACACAAACACTAAGAGAATTTTTCAGTAGTCTTAAAAGAAAGGAGATGTCTAAACACACAGGAGGAAAATGATCACAGGCAGAAGTTTAAAATGTAACAAGACATAAAAAGCAAAAGAAAAGTTAAAAGTGGGTGAGCTAAAAGAATAATTACTATATAAAATAATAATATTGTAAGATTCAAAATATTTAAAATTAAAGTTCATGATCACAGTAACATAACTTGGAAGGGAAAAATATACACAGTTTATATCGAGTCTCCAGGATCTTTGCTTTAACCAGTAAGTAATGAAAATTCTTATTTATAATTGTTATGTCAAGGATGTGCATGTAACTTTTTTGAGTGCTTGCTATAATTATCACCAAAAATAACTATAAATTATGAAAAAATATAATAAGCCAACAGATAGAAAATGAAGTAATAAATTAATAATAAATCCAAGAGGAAGGAGAGATTTAAATTCAAATAAAGGTTTACCTCATCTTCCAAAAAAGAAATGTTCCCTTTTGATAGGTTATTTTTGGGGTCTGAAAATACTATCACTATCTATATAAAAAGTTTTTTGAGTATTCTAGACCCAAATGTAACCTACCAAATCATAACAAATTCCTACTTTCCAATAACTGGGGGTGGGAGGGGTAATGGCCTATATATATCCAAATATACTTTAAAAATTAAATGAACAAAATTCTCTAATTAAAAGAGAAAAATGGTGAGAGACAGGGAAAAAATTCAAAACCCAGAAATACATGCTGCCTACAAATCACTCGCATTGAATATAATGATACAAAAAGGTTGAAAAGATGGAAAAAGACATACAATACAAATACTAACCAAAGTAAAGCTGGCATAGCTAAATTAACATCATATGAAAGAATTCAAGACAAACAGGGCCTCCCTGGTGGCACAAGGAGTTATGTCTCAGCACCCTGAGGTTATCGACAGCCACTGCAGCACAAGTTCGATCCCCCACCAGGGAGATGACCCGCATGGCCAGCAGACCTCTCCTGTCTTGCCTGCTGCTCCCCAGAGTATTTTAGTCAATCAGCCTATTCTGCTCCCCACTCTGTCTCAGGTGAATTCTCTCACCCCCAACCCTGTGCCTCTGGCTTATACCCCAGCTCTTGTATGCATAAATAAATACAATAAATCTTAAAAAAAAAAAAAAAAGAATTCAGGACAAATATCATCCACTGAGATAAACTGGGACACTTCGCAGTAATAAAGATATTCAAATGAACAGGAAAGCATATCATTTTAAAAGTATATAGGTGTTACTATAACCAGTTGCCACAGGCTAAGCTCAATGTGATGAGAAAAGAATTTCTCTGTCTTCCTAAACCATCTTAAATGAAGGCAAAGAGAAAAAAAATGCAAGGGACATAAGATGAAACATGGAGATAATAAGGAAGGAGGTAGAGAGAGAAACTAGAGAGCCTCCTGGTTATGATAGGAAAAATCTAGATAAAAGTAAAACAGAAGAGAAATGAGGAGGAAAAAAAAACAGAGAATATCAACTGGAAGTAAAATGAAAATGTGTTGAGAGAAAAAATATGGAATCAGAGATTCCACGAATATATCTCCTTCAAGGAAGTTCAGCTTTTTTACCATTTGAGCTCGTATCAGTCATGCTGTTGATGTCAGATTTTCTAAGAAATCTTTACCTAACACTGGGTCAAGAGATGCCCTCCTTCCTTCTAGTTCGATATTTTTTAAGTTTGATATTTATGGCAATGATCCATTTTGAGGTTTTTATGCATGGTATAATGTGTAAGTTGACATTCCGATTGTTTTTTCTAGCTTTTTTAAATATGCATATACAATTGTTTCAGCACCATTTGTTGAAAAGAAAGAACATTGTTTTTCCACTGCATTGTCTTTGGTCCTTTTCAGAAATCAGTTGAGCTATACGCATGTCAGTTTCTCAACTCTCTTCCACAGACCTGTTTATTTGCATGCCAAATTGTCTTACTTATTGTACCTTTATAATAAATCCTCCAACACTGTTCTTTCTCAAAGCTGTTTTGGGAGGGCCTGCCTGGTGGCGCAGCGGTTGAGCGCTGGGCTGCGAAGCTGCCCACAGCCTCTGCAGTGCCATTTCGATACCTGACCGCGTGAGGGTCCCACATGGTACGCAGACCTCTCCTGCCGCCCGCTGCTCCGCTCAGCAGTGTATTTCGTCAGTCTGCCTGGTTCTGCTCCCCGCTCTGACTCTGGTGAATTCTCTCACCCTTCTGCGCTTCTGACTGTACCCAGTGCCTGTATTAATAAATAAATAAATCTTTAAAAAAAAAAGTTGTTTTGGGAATTTTAGGTCCTTTGCATTTCCATAAGAACTTAAGGGTGCACAATTTTTATCAGTTGTTCAAAGTATTTCAGATTTTTATGCTATTGTAAATGGTATTTTCAATTTCAATTTCTGATTGTTGACAGAATATAGAAATGTAATTGAACTGTGTATATTGATAGTTTATCCAAAGACTTTTTGAAGTCTTTGGTTATGATATCGCTGTCATCTTGTCACATAGATTTTGCTGAAAATATTTTCTCCTCTTCAATCTTTTGAGAAAGATTGTGTAGAATTCTTATATTTTTTCTTTTCTAACTGTTTGGGAGAATTTCTTCACAAATTCTTCTGGCCCTGGAAGTTTTTTTTGTGGGAAGGTTTTAAACTATAAATCCAATATTTTTTAAACCCAATTTCTTTTATATAGGATAGTTAAGGTTGCCTATTTCCTCTTGAATGCGCTTTGGTAGTTTATCTCTTTCAAGGAATCTGTCCATTGACTATAAGTTGTAGAATATATCAGCATAAAGTTTTCCTTTACTGTTCTTTAAAGGTCTGTAAAGTCTTTAGTAGTATTACTTCTCTCATTTCTGACACTGGTTATTTGTTTTCACTTTTTTTTCCTAATCAATATTACTAAAGATTTATCACTTGCACTGATCTTCTCAAAGAATACCTTGTGGTTTCACTGATTTACCTTTGTTGTGTTTCTGGTATATTTTAAGTTGATTTCCACTGTGAAGTTGAATATTCTCTTCTTTCTTGGAGTTTCATTTGTCTCTTTCTTTAAATTTCTAAAGGTCAGTGGTTTGTAATTTTTTTCTGCCTTTTGAATGGTGATTTTGGACCCTTTACATTTACTATGATTAATGATATGTTTGAATTTTAATCTATGAAATTGGCTATTATTTTCTATTTGTCCCACTTGTTCCCTTTTTACTTCTTCCTGGACTTCTTTTGGATTAATTGAATATTTTTTATGATTCCATTTTACGTATTTTCTGGATTATTAGCTATGTCTACTAGTTATCTTATTTCAGTAGTTTCTTTGTTTTGCTTTATTCACCTTTAACTTTTGCTATCTACCTTTGTAGATATTGTAATACTAATATTGTACTACTTCACACATAAGCATCTCACAACTATATACTTCCATTTACCACTAAGTTTTTCATTTTTAATGGAAAATGATAACCATAGTTTCTTCAAATCTTTTTTTCCTGTCCTGTTTCTCTCTCCTCTCCTTTAAGGACACCAACTATACACAATTAGATTATGTAGAATTGTCTTACAGTTCACTGGTACTCTATTTTGAATATGATTTTTCCAGTCTATTTTCCTCTATCTTGTGAATAGTTTCTACTGCTGTGTCTTCAGGTTCATTGATATTTTCATCTGCAATGTCTGATATAATGTCCATTTCATTCTGTGTATTTTTATCTCAAACATTGTAGTTTATATATTTTCAGTATTTCCACTTACCAAGTTCAATCATAATGCTAGTTTATTAAAGTTAAAACTGTTTTTGTGTCCTTGCCTAAAAATTCTATGTAATTTTTTAGTTTCCATTAATAAATTTTTCTCTTCATTGTGGGTCATATTTTTCCTGCTTCTTTTCAGGTCTTACATTTTTTTTTTTAAAGCAAATGCTTAGATATTGGAATTTTACCTTATTGGGTATTGATATTTTATATTCCCATAAATATTTAAAGCTTTGTTTTCTTTGACATAAGTTGGAAACAGTTTGATTCTTTTAGAGTTTGTTTTTTTGAAAGCTTTACTGGAACAATCCAGTCAAAAAATGGGTGGAAGAACTCAAAACACATTTCTCTAAAGAGGAAACGCAAATGGCCAACAGGCGTATGAAAAAAAATGTTCAACATCCCTTATAATCAGGGAAATGCAAATCAAAACCACAGAGATACCACCTTACACCAATAAGAATGGCACATGTCAAAAAAACAAGCAACAACAAATGTTGGCGAGGATGCGGTGAAAAAGGAACACTCCCACATTGCTGGTGGAAGTGCAAGCTGGTTCAACCACTGTGGAAAGTTGTCTGGAGGTTTCTCAGTCTACTAAAAATGGAGCTACCATACGATCTGGCAATTCCACTCGTTGGAATCTACCCAAAGGACACAAAAACAGTGATTCGAACGAGCACCTGTACACCTATGTTTATTGCAGCACTATGTAAATAGGTAAAACTTGGAAAAAACCCAAATGCCCAAAAATAAATGACTGGATCATGAAGATGTGGTATATATACACAATGGAATATTATTCAGCAATCAAAAAAGATAAATTCATGCCATTCACAGCAATGTGGATGGAGCTAGAAGGAATTATGTTCAATGAAATAAGCCAGAAGGAAAAAGAAAAATATCAGATGGTTTCACTTATAACATGAATATAGGGAAATCAAATAAAAAAAATAACAGTACAAAACAGTATAAAAAAATCAGTGAAAAAAAAATAATAACAGTACAAAACACAACAAAGCAAAACAGACAATTATAAACCAGACAATTATAAAAACAGACAATTATAAAACTGCAGGGGAGGAGGAGAGAGAGGGATCAGAGAGAGGGAGGGAGGAGCACAGGTGACTGTGGTGATGGGGCATGGGTGCCTTGGGGAAGGAAATTCTATGGGGACTCAACCTGAGGGGGTAGGGGGAAGCAAATATTGTCAAAAAAAATTAAAAATGATAAATGTTAAAATGAAAAAAAATTTAAAAAAGCTTTATTGGGTGAGATCAACATTTAATCTATGGCTAGTTTTTTTTTGTTTTTGTTTTTGTTTTGTTTTGTTTTACTACTGTGACAACTCTCTTATTCTACTTAATGTCACATGAAGTATAAGATTTTATACTATGAATGACGGAAACAGGAACTATTGTTGGTCTTCTTCAAAGTTGTGTTTCTGGGCCTCCGGGTGACTCAGTGGTTGAGCACTGGGCTGCGAAGCTGCCCACAGCCTCTGCAGCGCCGGTTCAATCCCCAGCCACCAGGCGAGGGTCCCACATGGTACACAGACCTCTCCTGCCATGCCCGCTGCTCCCCTCAGCAGTGTACTTCGTCAGTCTGCCTGTTCTGCTCCCTGCTCTGGCTCTGGTGAACTCTCTCACCCTCCTGCGCTTGACTGTACCCAGTGCTTGTATAAATAAAGAAATAAATCTTAAAAAGTTGTGTTTCTTCTAATCCATTTAGATAGATCTTTCTCTAGAGTATGTCTCAGTACTTCCTAATCTAGAAATAGCACAAGGAAAGACAACTTTCTCTTATCTAATGAGAGTCTGGAGTTCTGGGTTCTGGATCCCACTTCTACCGCTGAAGGATATATATATATATATATATATGTGTGTGTGTGTGTGTGTGTGTGTGTGTAGATATATATATGTGTGTACATATACACACATATGTGTATATATATATATCTACACACACACATGTATCTATAGAATAAAATACATAAGTAATCTCAGTAGTTCTCAATTTGAAATGGAGATAACTTTCCTTGCTGATGTCACAAGATTGCTAGAATGAACTTTTAAAAGTTTGCTTTCTACTTACAGAAATAGAAAACAACATCTTAGTGGATAAAATCAACCACCAAAAGGGTTTTCAAAAGCAGTAACAATGATTCCCAGACCTAAAAAATTCCCAAACCAGGAAAAACATTTTGAAGTTAGTATTTATAATATTTGTAAACACTACATTCCAGAATTGTGAAAAGCTGGAACTTGAAAGGATATTTTCACATTTTACAGATAGAAAAACTGAGGTCCAGAGAAGTTAAATGATCTTTACAAGGTTCAAACAGACAGTAGCACAGCTGGGATTGGAACTCTTCCTATCACAACACAATGTCTTTCAGTTCAAACCAACAATTTTTATATTCATTGATGATTGTTTTTCACTTATTCTTTAATTTCACAATCTCAGTATGGTGCATTTCTATGGACAGAGTGGATTACAATGTCATAAATTTCTTTTTTAATTGTAAAATTCAAAGGTCACTTGCATAATTGTCATGGTAGCCAGTAAGAGGGTGATTTATGGAGGCCAGAAATACTCAGCAGCAAAGGATTCCTCTGGCAGTAAATACTATTAATTCTATGCCACACAGTGGAGTCTGAAGCTGGAATATTCTTAGAGAAAGAAAACCATGTGATTTCACATTTCACTCTTTAACCTGTGTTCACTGGGATTAAAACAAACACCACTGTGTCTTAGGCAAGATTCCTGACTAATCAAGAGCGAGGGACTAGCAGGTGAAAGTAATCCAGGGCAGGAACTGAAAAGAGACTAAGAATCCAGAGGGCCTGGATGTTGGGTGAAATCTACTGAACTCCCCTTATTGGACAGGCCCAGAATTATACCCAAAAAAAAAAAAGGGAAATTCAGAAAACATATCCTCCAAAAACGCAATGCAGCTGTAAAGGCAGGAATGGACACAGTGCAGGTTTTTCTAGGATCCCATGCAGACCGGGTAAAGGAGTCAGAGTCCTCAGTGGCTTTTTGCAGGTTTTTTATTGGGGTTCAGCAGGTACGTGGCAGACAGGGGTGCTGGGGGGCCGGGAGGCTGGCAGGCTTCGCAGCCCCCAGCAAGTCTTCACTCTATCTGGGCTCTCCGGCCTTCTCTCCAGCTTCTTTCTCAGCTTCTGCTGCTTCTCTTTTGGCTTCTATTGGCGTCCCCGTGACGCCACCCTTAAAAAGCACAGTCTTAGCCCAGGTGACTCCCATCTACCTATGCCCACACCCTACTCCAAGTGCCCGCTATCAGGCATGCATTCAGGACAAGGATCCATCATCTATCCTGATGGCGGGAGGGCAGAAAAGCCTGACATTTTCTTTACCCTACAGCAGCACAAGCCCAAAGGGACCTGCATGAAGCCAAGGTTAAGGGGCTGATGACAATGACAGGAAGCCTGGATGTCTCAAGTACTCACATCTTGCTTCAGTTGAGCCAGAAATGAAACATGATGAGGGCCTTCCTCTTATAATTTCCTGGAGGATCTCTGCAATACCCAGGGCATTCTTTAGCATGATAGTAAAATGCAGATACTCCTTGACTCCAGAAAATTTCTTCTAAGCAGATCCTGTCAGAGGATGCCACCAAAGGTTTTGCAAAGCCATTCACATTGTGGTCTTTGACCCTCATGGGCAGCATGTCCTTCCCCTTTGTTGTTCAGTGCACAATCTACATTGCCCCATATATTGCCCCAGGCCTTCTCTGATACCTTGATACAAAATACAGACATAGGACTTACTTCTGTTACACAAAATTTATTAGGATCAAATGACAATGTAGACTTTCCTGTCTAGTGGTAGGGTAAATAATTATCAGGCTTTTCTGCCCTCCCGCCATTAGGATTGGTGATGAATCCCTGAGGTCCTGAATGCATGCCTAATGGCGGACACCTGGAATAGCGTGTGGGCATACGAAGGTGGGTACACCTGGGTTGAGAGACTGGGCTTAAAAGGGCAGCGTCACAGGGATGCTAGCAGAGCAGAAAGAGCAAAAGGAACAGAGAAGCAAAGGCCACGAGAGAACTCCAGAGAGCCCAGGAAGAGTGAAGACTTGCAAGGGACTGGGAAGCCTGCCATGTACCCGGTAAACCCAATAAAATGCCTGAAAAAGCCACCGAAGTGGCTTCACCCATCTGTCCCACCATAGAGATCCTGCTCTGTGCCTTTCTGCCGCTACACTAGTTCAAACCTATAAACTAAAATATTTCTCTTTCTCTTTGACCGGGATGTAGGTTTCCAACTCTTAAAAAGAATAAGGCATCCACTAACTAGACAAAGATTTTAACTCAGAGGCAGGTAAAAATTGTACATTTAAAAGTTGTGGAAAAGAAACCACACACATATGTAGATGAGGATATTTGCGTATCTATATTTGCGTAAGTTAAATTATGCTGCAGTCATCTAAAAAAACAATACTACAGTGGCATAAAAGTATAAAGATTTATTTCTTTTTCACACCTTATGTACATGGCAGATGAACTAGGGGTTCTCACTTAAAGATCCAAGCTCACAAAGCAGCCACTATCTGAAACTTTGCCAGCAAGCATGACAAAAGGAAAAGAGAATGCTAGGTTCTCACAATTTCCCCCCTGGAAGTGATACACATGGGCTTTAGACAACATTACTGACCAAAGTAAATCACATGATCATGTCTGCCAGTACCTGGGAAGCAGAACTCTCCCCAAAGAGAGCTAGCAGTTGGGAAACAATTCATTATCCACAGCATGAAATGAACAGGCTTCAGAGTAGTCAGTCTAGGAAGAAAGTGGTCTAATATTAAGGATAACATAGGGGTGGGGATGAGATGCGCTATTCATCCATTTGTTCATTAACTAGACCAAAACTCTTTGCCAGGGTTTGGGTACTGTCACTTCAGAGCCTGTGCTACTACCCACCACTCTCAGGGGCCTGCCTGAGTACCCATCCCCTTATCTCACCAAGGATCTGGTGTGGAAGTTGAGAAACACAAGGAATCGAAGGGAAACAAGAGAAAGAGGCAAGTATGTCACCCAGGAGATGCAAATGGGACTAGCCACAAAATTCTAAACAGCTAAACAGGCTATGGATTAGTATGAAACTGAATCTTGCTGCAGAAGGCTACAGAAAATCTAGAAGGGAACAGCAGAAGTTGGTAAGAAAAGGAGAACCCAGCAAACTATCAAAAGCACATCCCTGAGGGCCATTTGAGGAGGAGAGAGGACATCAGAGAAGATAGCAGTTTCCAAGACAGGCCCATCCTCGGATAACAGCCATGAGCCAGCCCCAAGCAGGAGTCTAGGCGCAGACCCCTGGGTCAGAAGACACCCAAGCATGCTCACCAACCAACCCGTGTGCTTCTCAGCAAGGCCACAGGCCACTCCACAGTCCTGCCGCCCATCCAGGACAGCCACCATCTTCCTCTCCCTTTTCCATCTTGAATGGCAATTAGGAGAAGGTTAACTGAGTGTCTTTCTCCCAGGAATCCTCTTCCACTTTCAAAATCATAGCGTTAGCAAAAGAAAATCCCAGCTTAGACTAACAGGTAGGAGCGTGGTGCGGCCCTGGGAGCTGCTGTTGGAAGTGGGGAGATTGGGCGAATCTTCCCAGCGGGAGGTTAATACTCATCATTCTGAGTTGCAGCTGAGGCCCATTTGAGTGACAGGCAGCCGGGAGCTGAAAGAGCCGCTTGGATCCCAGAACTGCTGGCATGCGGGCTTGAAAGAGATTTATTTCAGGATAATTAGCTGGGAGTATTAAAGGTGGCCAGGAAGATCCGCAATTACTGTTTAGCAAACAGAGAGACATACACATATGAAAAAAAAAAAAAAAGCCAAAAATGAAATTAAAAGACCCAAATTTTTCTCTACTTGAAAGTTGTTGAATAATTGGAATTTAAAAAAGCTCAAAGCAACTTTTATTGTATTCAGACACACATGCAAAAGTGTTGGAGAAGGTAGGAAGGGGAAAGGAGGGAAATAATGGAGTCATGGGTGACGAGGTAGAAGGCAAAAGGACTCTCGCCGAGTTCGGTATTTGGTGTGTGGAAGCTTATCACAAATTGTTCCTAGACCAGAGAACTTTCTGCATTTCTTATCAATACAAAAAGACCAGGGCCAACACTACCATTCCTTCAGCTTAAAAAAAGCAAAACAGAATCAAATCAAATCATACTCAACTGCAAATATTGGGAATAAGAAGTTTCATATTTGCTAGATATCTGGAAAGAGGGAATGAAAGAAAGCAGGAGGGGAGAGAGTAAGGAAGGAGAAAGGAGGTCCTGCTGCTTCATCCTCTGAGTCCTAGAAGATCTCAGCACCTTCATCTGGGACCAGGACAACTGACAGCCTCTTCTTTTGGAATCAGAGGGCTAGGGCATTTCCTCCTCCCATCTCTACTTTCCCATGCTGGCTGGAAACCAGACTATCTAAAAAGGAAGATAACACCTTTTTTTTTTTTTTAACCTCACTTAATCATGAGGGGACCAAGAATAGGATTTTCCAAATAACCCCATTCAGAGAGTTGTGCTCCTTTGTTGAGACAGCCAATATGAGTAGCTATCTTCATTTCCATGTCTGGTTACCAATGTCAACCAAAAAGAGGGGAGCAAAGCTGCACCCCTCACCTGATATGATTTCACTTTGCTTCCAGAGCACTGCCAGGAGGGGCCCAAAAGGCTCCCATCCACTCTCAGAACTCACTCCCTAGTGAGGCACTCACTTCTGAGTTTTCACATATTCTCTCTCAGTGCCATCCCTGAGTGCTCCTTGGAGAGTGGGCCTTGAAGTCTTTACCAGCGAAGACCTTGGCCTGAAGTCTTGCCAAAGCCTTGATAAATAAATGTCAGGCCCTTGGTGGAGGAATCTAAGGAGCTGGCCACCAGAAGAGAGGCCCGGAGCAAGCATGCTGAAGGCAGGTGAGGGGGCCCCCAGTTTCCCACCTCCTCAATCTGGTCAAGTTGAGTACAACACCCAGGGGCTACCTCTGTTTATCAGGCAAGACCGAGTAATGGCTATGTCATGTTTACATCATGCTGAAAAGAAGACTAAAATTTTAAAACACATAAAACAATATGGGAACATATTACATATATGTGATATAATCTGGGAAGGTTCTGTTCCCATACACACAGAGTTTCCATCTCTTATGATTCCCCAAATTATGTTGTCTGTCCTGATTTCTCACCCTCAGAGGTCTTGCTGCTACAGAGAGAGGTCTCTTGTTCTTTGGGTCTTACTTTCCTCATAAGATCACAGGCTCCAACAGGGAGAAGAGTATCTTCTGTCTGCTCTGGGATCTCTGTCTGTCTGCTCTCTCACCGAGCCTGTCGGAGCTGGGCTCCTGTAGATGTGTGAGAGTGTGAAAGATTCTGGGAGGAGATGAGGGTCAGGTTTTCACGTAATGGGGGATTACACAATATTAGAGGATGCTCATTAATATTATGTATAATAGAAAAATGAAAACTATCTAAACATTTACAAATAATAAATAGTTTACATATACATCAGGAATATGAAATATTACAGAATATTTTAAAATATAAGCTATCCCAGATATAGTAATTTAAAAATGCAAATCCCACTTTAAACACTTTTTTTTTAAAGATTTATGTATTTATTTATACAAGCACTGGGTACAGTCATAAGCATGGGAGGGTGAGAGAATTCACCAGAGCCAGAGTGGGGAATAGAACAGGCAGATTGATGAAGCACACTGCTGAGGGGAGCAGCAGGCACGGCAGGAGAGGTCTGCACGCCATGTGGGATCCTCGCCGGCCTGCCGGGGATCGAACAGGCGCTGCAGAATCTGCGCCACCAGGTAGGCCCCACTTTAAACACTTTAACCCTCAAAAAAAGTAATACTTTGAACACTCAAAACTATTCATATAGTACATATATGATTTTTACATAAATGGTACCATACCTGGAAGACTATGTGTAACATCAGTCATAATTTTGACTTTTATCTATCCCTTACCCTTATGATGCCAAGGTTTCAGGGTCTTACAAATCTTTCCATGGGCTACTCAGTCTTTGGTTTACCAAGGTTATTACATTATCCAAAAGAAACAGGAAGCATGGTATCATTTTTGGGCGCGTATGTCTTTGTAAAAGACTGGTGACTAAAGTGCCTCCTTGGGCACAGAAGACAAACTTCCCCCCCTGAGCTCTATCCTTACCTGGAAAAGATTAAGATTGGACAAGGTCCCACTCCCTAGAATTGGCCCCCAGTCTCAGGGACTCTCCCTATCACCCCATTTCAGAGCTTCTGGCTCGTTTTGCATTCTACCATCCCCCTACTACCAAGTTATGATCTCATCAAGTTGCTGAAGCTTTCCTAAAGAGAAATTAAGGGTGGATATTCCTTCTTTGATTTTATAATACAAGTCTGGCTGCCTTTCTGGAGTGGAGGGGGAAAATAGAAAAAGAATAGAACATAAATAAATAGCTCAATGAATTATTCTGCTGTGGGTGGAAGGATAATGTAGGGTAGAGTAGGATAGGATAGGATAAGATAGGATATGGTACGTAGTGTAGGATATAACTGGGTAGGGAAGGGCAGGGTAGAGTAAGATAGGATAGGATGAGAGAAAGGCAGAATTAGGCAGGGTACTCCTAACACACATTATTTTATATATGTTTTATATATGGATATATATATACCACACACACACACACACATATTTATATATTCTTTCATAAAGAGAGGAAGATTTATTTGACTCCAAGGAATTGGCTCATGTAATTCTTGGAGGCTTGGTAAGTCCAAAATCTTCACAGTAGACCTGCAGGCTGGAGACCCAAGGAAGAATTGCAGCTTTAATCCAAAGACAGTCTCTTTCTTCTTCTAGAAACATCAGTCTGTTCTACTAAGGTCATCAACTGGCTGGATGAGACCCACCCACACTATAGTGGGTGCTGTGTTTTACTGGAAGTCAACCAATTTTAATATTCATCTCATCCAAAAAAGAACTTCATAGAACATCCAGAAATATGTTTTATCAAATATCTGTGCACTATGAACCAGTCAACATAAAATTATCCATTATACATACCTAGATAGATGATAGATTGATAAAAGATAGATAGATAGATAGATAGATAGATAGATAGATAGATAGATAGATAGGAAGGAAGGAAACTGTAGAAATAAATCATAGAGATAGAGATGATAAGAGATAGAGATAGAGATGATAGAGATGGAAAAGAGTGAATTCCCATACACCAAGATGATTATATAGTCTATGGAAAAACACATTCCCATGGTGGTTACTTTGAGAAGAGGGAATATATTTCTTAATTGTTTAAGTTTTTACAATGAAAATGTACTAGTATGTTATATGTGGGTGTATGTTTACTTTTTTAAAAAAGAATAAAGGTGCTGAAGAGAAGAAGCAGATAGAATGCTATTTATGCCTTCAAACTGCTGGCAAAGGAACTCTGCTGTCCTCTACTGCTCCTTTGTAGAAGGGGGTTAGCACTGATGCCCCATTCCAGCTGCCAGGCCAGACCCAGTGTGAGGCCCTGGGTGTGGGAAGGGAGCACAGCTGAGCAAAACCCAAACTCATGAAATTATTTCCATATCGTTTCATTCTACAACACTTTAAAAAGTAAGTATTAATGTCCCATCTCTACAGATAAGAAAACTTGGGTTTGGTGATATCAAGATACCCCTAGGTCACACATGTTCTAGAACCATAGCCTGTCAGTCCTCAAATTGTATGTTCCTCTTGGAATAAACACCAGACTCACTCGGCAAATGGAGTCTGTGTCTCTTAAAAATTAGCACAACAAGCATGCTGCAGCTTTTTCAAAGAGATTTCCATTTCCCTCCAGCAGCCCAGATAAACTTTCCGTTGCCTGCGGACCCTGGCTGAGGCTGGCAGCCGCTCTATCCTAGGCGTGCCAAACGCAAATAAAGTTCGAAGGACAAATGCAGCCAGAAAGCATCAGAGCTTTCTATCCAGCTTCCAGACTTGTTATTTCTTATTATTTCTCGAGAGCGTCCACTGCTCTTTTAAAAACAAGGGGCCTATTTTGTGAGCTGCTCAATGGTCTATTTTAAACTCATGGGCTGTGTTTGTTTACGTTCAATCCAAGGCCTTGCCCTTTGCAATAAACCGTCACTGGCATCGTGTGGAAAGCCAATGGAGACTGCCATATCACTGTTTACAGCTTTCTCACTTCAAGAAAAGGGGTGGAAATCGAATATCTGCAATTATCCAAATTCTGAGAGGGCCCTAGAGAAGAAAGATTGTGCCAAGTCAACGAGTCTTAGAATTCCTGGGGCAGCAATGAGTTGTGAGTAGGTACTAAAATGGAAAAGAGTGAATTCCCATACACCAAGAAAAAGAATCAACATATTCACTTATTCATCAAATACTCATGGAGCACCAATAATGTGCCAGGCACTGTTCTAGGCACCTGAATACAACAAGCAAAACTAAGAAGCTGCCCTCTGGGTACGTATATTCCAGTAAGAGGAAGCAGATGGTGAATGGTAATTAATAATACATTATATATTTGATACACATTATACTAAGAATGTGCTAATAATAATTCCTATGTTGGAGAAACTTCAGGTACTTTACATATAAACTCAAGACCTTTCCTAAAGAGAGGCCCAAAGGCGATATTGGCCAATTATATAGATGTTGTGATATCCAAACTCAACAATGTTGGTCTGATTTTATCTCTTCATCAGTCCTCTTCATCACTTTGACCCAAATTACTGCTCACCAAGGCTAGGCTCCAGCATGATGGAGGAGAACAGGCTGATCCCTGATGCCCACCAGCCAGCCTCTTTGGGGCCTTTGCCCCATGGCAAAGGTACACCCTCTGCACAGACAGCCCCTCACCCTTCCACCCTAGGCCCCTCAGGTCAGGGAGAAAGCTGTTTGATACAGACACATTTTACAACTGAACGGGCTCTGGCATGCCTCTGGCAAATACTGCTTTATAGTTGTGAAGTCCCTCTCTTGCAAGGGCGATGCTTTACCCAAAAGCCATTCCCTGGTGGAGGACTTATACTTTGTGAAACCAGCGAGACTCTTAGGCCAGGGAATCTTCTCAGCACTCTACTGCAATCACAAAACTCTCCCTGCCCCCAGGCATGCCCCTTACAACCTTCACTTGCCAAATTTCTGAAGCAAGTGATGTTTGGTTTATTTTTTTATTTATTTATTTTTTAAAGATTTATTTAGGGCCTCCCCGGTGCACAGCAGTTGAGCGCCTGGCTGCGAAGCTGCCGCAGCCTCTGCAGTGCCAGTTCGATCCGTGGCCGCCTGCAAGGGCCCCACATGGCGTGTAGACCTCTCCTGCTGCACCTGCTGCTCCCCTCAGTAGTGTACCTCGTCAGTCTGCCTGTTCTGCTCCCCGTTCTGGCTCTGGTGGATTCTCTCACCCTCCTGCACTTCTGACTATGCCCAGTGCTTGTATAAATAAATAAATCTTTTAAAAAAAAAAAGATTTTTATTTATTTATTTACACAAGAACCGGGGTACAAGCCAGATGCGCGGGAGGGTGAGAGGATTCACCAGCGACAGAGCAGGGAACAGAATAGGCAGACTGACAAAATACACTGCTGAGGGGAGCAGCGGGTGAGACAGGAGAGGTCTGCCACGCCATGCGGGACCTTCGCTGGCTGGCCGGGATCGAACCGGCACTGCAGAGACTGCAGACAGCTGCACAGCACGGCGCTCAACTGACCTGGGCCACCAGGGGAGACCCAGCAAGTGATGTTTTTCAAGGAACTCAGAATCACTATACAAAATTTGAGTGGGGGCGGGGAATGACAGACAAACAGACATTAGAAAACCTTCACATTTAAACAAGATATGTGTTAAGAAGGCCTTTAAACCCCTTGGGAAGAAGAGCTTCATTGTAGATCTGATCCCAAGGTCTATGTAAAGGGACCTGCACGGCAGTGATGTTTTTGACAAGACCTGTGATTGATTTGCTGGTTCATTAATGAATGGACCTGAAATTGCACATTGCTTTGGCTCTAGAGAAAGCATATGATTACAGCATGCACAGTGGCAAATGCTATAATTAAAGATGCAAAACAGGGCTCATTACACACCCATTTTCAGTGCTTGGAACTTTCTGAAACAGTGTCCTTTTCAGAAGCACCATCTGCAGGTGATAAGCCTCAGGAGGCTTTCCTCTATCCAGGACAAAAAAAAAAAAATTAAAAAAGGGGGTTCTCTCATATCAGTGAAAAAGTAAAAGAAGAATGGTTGCATTTCTCAGTATTGGGACCCAGATAGCTGGATCTGGATCTAAGTCAAAGAGCTGGTTTGCATTTAGAAAGCCACCCTTAAAAATTGTATCACAGCTTTGAAAGATTGAGTCTCCATTGTAAGTTAGGGTCCAGGATGGTTTCTACTGAGTTTGTTAAAAAACGAATAAAGTAACTGTAATTGTAACAAAGACAAAAACACCATTAAGAATGTGTAGCAGACCTTCCCCACCAATAGTACCAAGTACTGCCTTGGATGCACCTGACATCTCTGAATTAGAGCAGGTAGAGGAAATGGCCCTCATTTTCCAGGTGGGGAAAGGAAGGTAATGAGGCACAGAGGGGTTAGGTGAGCTGTCCAGGGAGATAGAGCAGGTCAGTAGCCAAATCAGGACAGATCTAGCACTCCTGATTCCCTATTCAGTGCTCATTCTCCTCAGACAGCACCATCTCCGAAATGTCAAACACATTATGCAAAAAATATCAGGAGTCTGTGTTGAGGCAGAAAAGCCTTGGTTTCCAGTGAATAAAATGCTCAGTACACGCACAGTACAAAAATGCTTACCGCATACCTTCGAGCAGGCTCTGGGAGCCCAGGCATCCCCAGCAGCACATTCCTTTAAACACTAGTTAATAGTGAAACCACGAGGTGCTGCTCCTCTTGCCCCCACCTGTTTGAGGACACAGGAGTAAGCTTAAGCTTGCAGGAACCTCCACATCTGTAGGCCTACTGCAGGGCTGGGGCAGTGGGGACACTGATGCTGGAAGCATCTATGTGACTCAGCTCATTTTTACCCTTTTCTTAATCCTAACATATAAAAGGGCAGGGGTGTGAAATTCAAAAAGAGTTTCTTGTTTTAAGCTGCAAGTCCACAAACAGACATTAAGACTGCAAATTACAACCAGGTCAGGCTAGGAACACCTCATTTCAAACATCCATGCCCTTTGTCCCTACTCGGCCACGTGTGTGCAAATTGTATACATGCATGTACACTCACCACACTGATTATTTTCTGTAACTGTAAAACATAAGGCAGTTGCAACACTACACTATAAGATAATTTCATGGAATCATGGGCGGATAACTCAGAAAGTCATTGGTCAGCACTTCTATCTTGAGCCAACCTGGAGAAGCACCTTCAAAGACCTCCAAAGAGAGGTGCACTGGAATGTCTTCAGTAGCCTACAGAAGAGCTTTAACACTTCATCACTAGAAAGTTTGTCCTTAATAACTTACTTCCTTTAGGTTGTGACTTAAACCAACTCCTTCCACTATATCATTATCAGAAGTACAACTGCTTTCTTTTGGCAAATTCCAATTCATTTCAGCACTGGTAGCAACCAAGAGCCACAGAGCAATAAGAAGACAGCATGCAGATTTACGTGAAAAGAAATAAAAATCATGGATAAAGATCATTTACTACACTCTAGATTTATATTTCCACCTGTAGTTGATACTAAGAGTTTAAATTACCAAGTCCAGATCTAAATTGACTTTTGAGAAAACTTTAGTTATTTCTGCCTAAAATGATCAGTTCAAACTAAAGCTAAATAACTAATAGTGGCTGCAGTTTTGAGCATTCTATTCCAGCACTAATATGAATTTCTATTGTATACCTGGGTAAAACCAAAGATCCTAAATTTGAAGGTGCAATTATCACTTTGCTAAGGCCACTAAAATGTACAGTGTACCACCTCTCTCCCATTTAGCCTCACGTCCCTGTTGTAGGGATCAAAAGACTTGGGCTTTTATCCTAGCATAACATCCATTTGCTGTATAACCCTAGGGAAATCACTAATCTCTCTGAATTTAAGCTTTTTTTCACCCATGAAGGGTAGCAGAATAGATGATCTCAAGGGCACTAAAAGTCTGCCTAATAAGATTGTAATGACGATGAATTGAGATAAAGCTTGTGAACGGCTTAGCTCAATGACTGGCACACAGTAAGTGCTCAATAAATGTTCACTACAATGATCAATGATGTGCACAATCTGGGCTCACCAACTTGAAACAAGTTTCAGTACTCTTTCCTTGTCCTGTGCCACCATTGAGCTCCAAGAGCAAACGACAGGTAAAATCACACTAGTTGTAGAAAATGCTATCTACACCCATACTTGAGTCTGTGAAACTTCAGACTTTATGCCACATTATGCCAGGGGAGGTAGTATATAGAAAAGCACAAAGTGCTCCCCCGAAGTTATTAGGCTGTCCCTTTGAAGCTGAGCAGTATTATCCCAAATCAGACCAATCCTACATCTTACTTGATTGCTATGGTCCATGTATAAACACCCTACCCAGGGTAGGCCTTTTATTGCCTTATGTGGTTTATGTCACTCACTCTGTCCCCATACAATTCCATCTTTCTGTGCACACAGGAAGACTGCATGGTCCAGCCTCCCTTGTATCTGGGTTAGGAACCACTTACGGAGCTCTGGCCACTGAAGTGACAGTGGCAGTGATATGCTGACTTTCAAGTCTAGTCTTTACAGACATCTTTGAGACACTTCATTCCTCCTTTTCCCTTTGGTTGCAATAGTGGCAGCCACATGTGGCAGTGACAGGAGTAGATTCAAGCCACCTGAATCCCACATAGAGAAGTGTTTCTTTGAAAAGCTGCCCAAACCCTGCTGGACTTCACAAAAACAAGAAATAAACCTCCATAGTACCCCAGTTAGGTTGGGGTAGGTTTCTATAGCATAGCTTGTCACTTCCTAATCATTAAGGATTATAGATCTTCAAAATTTTATCAGGGAATGGACATGTAATAAGGACTTACCGTGTTTGTCAAATTCTGCAAAGCAACCCATTATTTGGTCATGAAATCAATTCAGGAGGTTGAAATCACCAGGTTCAATAAAAAGTAGAATACAATAAAATTGTCAGGGAACACTTAGCATGTAAGTAAAAACTCTGATGAGAAGTTTGCTTCAGTTCTGTGTGTGCCACATTGTGATGTAAACCACATTTTTCACTGTTGCCTGTGTCAAAAAAATGAAAAGCATAAGGCCATCTAATGAGGTAGGAATTATTCCCAGTCCATACGTAAGGGCAGCACTCAGAAGATCTAAAGTGATTTTTCAAAGTCACACTGTCACTAACTGGCAACACTGGCATTTGGACTGTGTCTGGTGTGGCTCAGTCTTCCATGCATGCTGTTCTTCATCACAGAGGGGGCAGCGGCAACACGGGCCTATGGCCACATCAGCCAGCCTCCCAGAGGGGCTGGACACGTAACCTCCGTAACCTCCAATCTTACCTGGCCCTTTGCACATTGAGGAGCCACATGTGAGCATTTCAATGGCTCCTATTGGTAAATATTTTTTTAAGATTTATTTTCATTTATACATACAAGAACTAAGGTGTAGGCCAGAGATAAAGGGGTGAAAGAATTCACCAGAGACAGAGTAGGGAGCAGAGAAGGCAAATCTACTGAAATACACAGCTGAAGGGAGCAGCGGGCGAGACAGGTGAGTTCTGCTGTGCCATGTGGGTCAGCTCCCTGGCTGGGGACTGAATTCATGTTGCAGTGGTTGGTGATAGCTTGATAGTGCTGAGACTTAACCCCTTGTGCCACCAGGGAGGCCCCCTATTGGTGAATATTTTAAACAGATGTGTATTAAAAAAAAGAAATCACACAAAGTTCTCAGCCTATCTGTAAAATAGGTCAGTTAGTATTTGATTTCTCCAAAGTAATGCCTCAAATATCACAGAAGGAAAACCCAGAGAAAAAGGTTAGTAATGCCAGGCCAATGATGGCAAAGGGGAATCAGCTATTTATAAATCATGAGTATCGGATGGGGGGGGAAAAAGAAGAAACACTCCATTCTTACAAGCCTGGATGAGGTAAAATGGAAAAACTTGAACTCTAACAAGACCTATCCATCCCACTTATTCTCACTGATTCCTTAAGTGCATCTGTGGACAATTCAAAACTAAAATATGGATAAGGTATATATTGAAAATAAGTTTTTAATATTCCTAGGAGCTTTGTCACTGTAAATACCAACCCACGTGGTTATCATCTTGGCTCCTAAGGAGCTCAAGTCCTGATTCTTTGGAGAAAATGAACATTTTGCTGCCCAATTCAGAAGCTAGAAGCAGCATTCTTTTATATATATATAAACATCATTGTTCATTTTTAAACAACAGTTGCTTTTATCCCCCCCTTCAGGTGCAGTCCCCATAGAATTTCTTTCACCAAGGGACCCAAGCACCATCACCTCAGTCCCCTGTGCTCCTCCCTTCCTCCCTCCCATCCCTCTCCCTCCTCCTCCCCTGCAGGAGGTCTCTGGTTTATAAGTGTCTGTTTTTTGTTTTGTTGTGTTTTGTACTATTATTATTTTTTCCCCTGATGTCTTGTTTGGTTCCCCTATATTCCTCCTATAAGTGAAACCATCCGATATTTTTCATTTTCCTTCTGACTTATTTCACTGAGCATAATTTATAATTCCTTCTAGCTCCACCCATGTTGCTGAGAATGGCATGAGTTTATCTTTTTTGATTGCATTCTTGTGACAACTGTGCCTGCTGACTCCGATAGGCAGGGTGCTGTGCACCCATTGGCGGAGGACGGGGCAGTTTCTATAAGAGCGCATGTAAAGACCAACAACAACAGCTTTTACTTAGTCTGTGCAAGAGACCAGTCAAATTCATCTCTGACCTCTAATAAAAGACCAGAATTCCAAAGGAACCCTGGAAGAGGATTCAAGTTTTGGTCCGCAGCTTTACAAGGAGGGACTGTGCCCCAAAAGCACTATAGGGCCTCCCTGGTGGCTCAAGGGGTTAAGTACCGCACTATGAAGTAATTCGAAGCTTCTGGTGAATCCTCTCACCCCCTGCATCTCTGGCCTATACCCCAGCTCTTGTATGCATAAATAAATAAATCTTTGGGGGGAAAAAAAAAAGGCACTATAGTTGGAACTCTCTAGTCTTTGGGCCAGAAGAGGAGCTTCTGCCCCCAGGTAACCAGGTGTAATACTTTAAGAGGCAGGAAATAAATGAACAGAATTCTGAGTGCATTTCTCAACCACTTTAACTGAGGTCTGTCCTATTTCATCAGAGCTTCACCAAAATAGCGGCCAGATGATTTTTGCTTCCCTGCTGGTCCCATGAAGATCAACAGACATAGAAAGCTAGCGAAACGGACTTTACAACCCCCAGGGCCTGCCCAGACAGCTCCACCCTCACACCCACACAACAGACACACGTGGACCCATCATGACTCCCAATCCCTCTCCTTCGGATAGGCTCTCTCAGCTTGGATATTTCCAGCTCACATGTTCCATCAGAAACGTCTGGGCCCCTCCTGAGCTCACACGTTCTGGCATGGCCTCACCCACAGCCCTCCCCATCCACCCCAAAGAAATAACAGTCTGATGCTCCCTCTCATATGTCTCTTTGGGAAGGAAAGACTTTACTCACTAACCTAACAAGTGTATTTAAAAATTGCAGCTGACTGCCATAGTAAATTCATGTCATGTTTTTTTTTTATGATAGATAATATTTCAGAGACACAGTCCTGAATGGAACCAGAAAAAAAAAATCTTCTTAGAAAAACAATTTCTGCTCAGAAACTCAGCTGCCCGGCTTTCAGCTGTTACTTCTATAGAGAAAACATGTTCTGAATTCTGGCAAAGAGGCAACAAAGCTAACTAGCGACTGGTGCACAGGACTTTGTGTGTAACTTACACCTAACGTGGGAAACTCCAGTCATGGTGCTGCACCTTTAAATCTCATTAAGCCCCTTCTAGGTATCAAAGGTGGACCAGTCATGCCATTTCCTGAGTCCTGTCAAGTACAGGTTACAGGAAATTGACAAAAGAGCTTCCATTAGTCTAGCCAAAATTCACATGGCCCTATTATTAAGATGCTGCCTAGTCTGATCACCCTTTTAATCTATCAAAACTCCAAAAGGATAATCTTTTAAAAGCTTTCCCCTTTCCCGCCCTTCCAACTCCAAAGTCCTTTTCTTTGTTGCTTAAATCAAGGTAAGTTGATTTTTGCGCAAAGTTTGGAAGAAAGACATGTTGATAGCTGACAAAAAACCAAACAGGAGACTTTTCTACCTGGAAACTGTTCCCTTTGATTCAAGACTGAATGTCACCACTTTGTAAACAAAGAAGATGATTAAAAAATGCTGCTTTCGTTTTGGGGGATTCTTTTTTAGCTCCGAGTCTTCTCACAGTACCTGGCACACTCAAAACCCCCCATTAGGCACACCAGAAGAATACTCAAAGGGATTACGTGCTCTTTGCTGGTTTTGTTTTATAAGCCAGGGGCCATTGAAAGAAAATAGAGCCTCCTGTCCAGGTGTCCCTGCTTGGCAAAATAATGGACGCAGATTGATGTGATCTGGAGGTAAAGGATATTAACATCCTCAGACCTCCGGCAGGCACACTGCCAGGCCAGCTCCGGAGAGGCCCTGAAGAGCAGAACCAGCCTCACTTGTACCCCCAGACATCTTTCGATAAGGGTTTTTATTCCTGGACCAGGCTGGAAGGCAGGTGCTCCTCCCCCTGGCGCAGAATGAGCGAGGCACTGAATGGTGAATGGGCGGGCGAGATGGACTGCCTGCATTATTGATTTAAGATGGCCAGCTGACGGTACACTGCGCCTCCTTTTATTTATTTCCACAAGGTACATCTTTCTCTAAACTGAATTGTCTTTGATTTAAAAGCCGGGGTGTCTTCCCCACCCTGCCACCCCCCCACAAAGAAACTGAATCCCATCTCGACACAGCTGCTCAAAGGCAGCCTGGTGGCTGTTACCTACTGAGGCGAGCTTTTGTGCTGCCAAAGAGATGACAAGGCCCGCGCTGTGAACATAATTTTTGATCATCCCTGTTTAAATATGCTGCGTGTCAATCAGAGAAGTTTGAAGAACATTATAATTACAAAATATATCCCTGCTCTATAATCAGTATTGTTTGTTATAGTGGCCTGAATGGTGATAACAGTTTCGGTGTGTAATCCAGGGGACTTACAAATGCCTGCTTTACGTGTGCACTTCAGAAATATACTGGTAAAAGGAGAAAGAATAAAAGGGGGCCACAGCAGTCAATGGCATGTTTTGATGCTGAGTTATCCTCCTGCGACAGCAACAGTGACAGGACATTCAGGAAATGCCCTGAACTTGGAGGCCACTTTGTAGTCAGCGTACCCATGCCTGGAGTACAGGGTTAGGACCCCTGGGTTCATTTGTTCATTCAGTAATGGACTCTTGCCTCAGTTTCACTTTCACCATGTATGGGATCCTGCCATGCTCCCACAGTCACCACCTTCAAGCTGTGTGTGAGAGTGTGTGTGTGTGTGTGTGTGTTCTTAAGAGGCAGGAGCAAGAAAGCCCACTAAGACACCTAGATGGGAGCTGGTGAGCCATGCCAACAGAGACTTTATCTGCTTTACTTTGAAAGTCTTTCTAAGAGGCAGGCTGGATACGAAATCTAAAGGAAGCCCCTCATACACCCTCAGCCTTTCCTTTGTTTTGAAAACTGATTAGAGACCTACCCATCCAACATCTTTAACCTGGCCCAGTTTCCTTCACACCCACTCCTCTCCCCCCGGCATAGCTCTACCACCTCAGCCTGAACAACAGGATCATCTTCCAGTACCCCAGAGCTTGGAGAATGGACTGGATGGAATTGGGAGCCACCACAGAGAGACAAGCTCCAGCTAAGAGACAGAAATTTGCCTTAGCAGGCTTCCTAATACCTACAGGCTCAAGTCCACTTTTCAGGCTGCCATCCCATCCTGCCTACGATCTGGTCTCCCTCCAGAAACCCTCATAGTCACAATCTACCACATCCTGCCAGGGATTTCTAACACCCCCTATGCCAGTGACCCTTCTTCTGCTCTGAGAACACTCCCAGCCCTCCCACTCCAGCAACCTGTATATTACCAGGTCATCCTGTCCCTTATCTACTCAGCCCCCAAGTTCCACCACCAGGACTGACTCTCAGAGTCTCCCATTTGATAGCTGTTGTGCACACTCTTGGGTGGAGTTATAAGTGCTGTAGTAGAACAGAGTCTTATACATCACCCGATGTGGCACCTTCCTACCTGCAGTTGAGGAACCCAAAGTGTAGACTCAGGTTTTCCACTGCACAGACCAGCGATCTTGCCCCTCGGCCAGGCAGCCTCATGGGTATCAAGGGGGTAGCCTCTCCCCACAGTCATGTCTAGAGCTTCTTGTGGTGCTCCTCCCTCTGGAGGAGTGTGAAAGAGCTGGTGAGCAGAATCCCAGCTGCCACATTAATTTAGGTTGCTGACTACTCTGAGTCTGTTCTCTTTTCATTGTTTCCACATTGTATAACTTTCCCCAAAGTAAATTACCTATCATTTAAAAGCTCTTCTCAGCCCCCCACCGCCCGCCGTGGCGCAGCAGTTGAGCGCTGGGCTGCGAAGTTGCCCGCAGCCTCTGCAGCACCAGTTCAGCCCCCAGTGGGGGTCCCACATGGCGCAACAGACCTCTCCTGCTGCCCGCTGTTCCCCTCAGCAGTGTATTTCATCAGTCTGCCTGTTCTGTTCCCCGCTCTGGCTCTGGTGAATTCTCTCACCCTCCCGCGCTTCTGACTGTACCCTGTGCTTGTATAAATAAATAAATAAATCTTTTAAAAAAATAAAATAAAAGCTCTTCTCATCCCACCTTAAATTCTATTCCCCTACATCCACTCCCCTCATACTAATTCTTTCATTATGGCTACAGACATTTTCCTTAATTTTAAGCCAGTTTTTCTTCCCAATTGTCACACCACAGACTTCCAGTCCAAGTTCTGGGTCATGTTTTACAGGCAAAGAAAGATAAACACAAATGCCAGGAGATGAATGGCCAAGGAAAGGAAGCCTTGCAGAGCTTGTCCTTACTTACCAGGCTGCACCACAGCCCTGTCTGGAGAGTCCTCAGTCAGTCATCCTCATTTTCTTTCAAGTATGGCATTAACTTTACTGGATTCTGAGTGCTTCACACTCAGAGTTTGGAATCATTTTTTTCTTTTGAACAAGGCCAAGAAGTGACCACTGTGACTCATCATCGAGGTCATGTGAGAACACATCGGGAGGCACAGAGTGTGTTTTCAATTCAGAGATAATATCAGGTTGGTATGGATGGGAATTCTTCATGGAGGAAGAGATTTGAAATGGGCCTGAAATGACAAATATGGTTTAGACAGAGATTTTCCAGTCAGGGACATGAGGAGACAAAGTCATATCTGACATGGCAGGAGGTGACTAACCAGGTCCAAGCAAGAATTGCAGTGTATCTCAAACAAGGCACTACCAATGTCCATCAGTGACACGAGCAAGAAGTTTCCTCCTGTCACGTGAGTGAGTGGAGAAAAATGAGGTGGACAGGAAAGAAGGATGGAAGGTAGGGAGACCTCTAGGAGGTCAAAGAAACCAAAAGTTACTCCAGGGGCCCCTAGCCAAAGGCACAGGCCTATGAGAAAGCCGCTGATGAGTGTCAGGAAGGGCCCTCGGGACATTTTCCAGCCTGTGTCCCCCTCTCTGCCAGCATCTGCCACAGAAGGAATAATGAAATATTAATTCTATCTGATCTAGGGCCACCCAGGCAGGATCATGTCACAAGATACTTTAATGACCACATTTCAGGCCACACAGCCTGGCTGTAGAGGAAGAACTCCTCTCCCAGCCCAAATCTAAAAGGATACAGCAAGGAACATGAAGTTGGGGCTCTGAAACTGAACACAGGACCCCCTAAATGCACCAGATGCTCGGGAACCTGTTCTTTCCATGCAGGAAAGAAAGGATTAGGAACCTTGTTCCTAATCCACTAAAGTGAGCTGTTCTTCAGGATATGGTGTCACTCCAGAACTAATAAAATGTGAAAGTCTAATTGTATTAGCAATTTCCCATCATATTCTATTAATATGTATCATATTGGTATCCATTTTCACTAATGTGACATGAAAGGCAGTAATGTGATTACTTTTTTAGTGAAAACAAATGCTAATATAATTAAATGTTGACCACATAGGCTGGGAAATATGGGAGCCAGCAGATATTTGGGACTCTCTATCTCTAGAAGAAAGACAGTGAAGAAGAAGGAGGTGTCAATCAGAACAGAGCAAAAATATTTCCATATTTGGTCATGGAAATTCATGGTCAAAACCTATCAACAAAAGATCTTTTCTCTAGGAACAGTGCCTGGTACACGATAGTAACTAGGCAAAGTGGGTGGCATAACAGTACAGAGGTGATGTGGTTGTTCACATCAGAGAGATTTGGCTTCATATTCTGCAATTGTCTAGTAAGAAATCTTTGGGTAGGATAATATCTTCAAGCCTTAGTTTCAACATTTGAATAATGGCGATAACAGCATGAAGCTGTTATCAGAAGTTCTCATTAGAAATCAATGATGTGATCCTGGCAAAGCATTTAGCCTTGTGTCTGGTAAGTAGTAAGTGCTCACTAAATACTAGAAAAATTAGTGTTATGGTAAATGCAGGCACAAAATAAGCTAAAGATTTTCATCCAATAATACCAGTTCATGTTCAGCAAATAACCCTTTGTAATATGACTTTGCTGTCTTGGAATAATCTATCTTCTTTGGAAGATGCAGAAGAAAATATTGCATTCAAACTATAAGGAAAGAAAACATGGGAAATGGAAAACAAGCCTACTCACAGACTCTTTTGAATTCTGTTTACTACTGAGGTAAATATGAGTGAGATTTTAACCTCAAATTTCCAAACAAACCAAGTACCATTTTGAAATGTTTCATCCAGCGCCTTTGTCTATCTTCTCACCTAGTTGAGAAGTGAAAACCCCAAGGCCCTTTTCTGTGCCATCCAGGAAAGAAGAGGGATATTTACCTGAAAACTCAATCATTGCCAGGGACACAGATGGTATGAACAGACCACCAAGTGCCCCTGCCCCAGCCTTTTCACCCACTGGGAGGTAAGTTCTCCAAATGAGGTATGGCCTGAGGGTCTTTCAGAGACTCTCCTCAGTCAGAGCTCCTAGAAGAAGAAAAGCAGGGAGAGGGGAGAGGACCAGAGGGCCACCTGCGGTTGCTTCCAGCAGCATCAGCACAAGCCAACACAGGATCTGGTTACTGAAGGCTGCCAGAGAAGTTTCTGCCCAGAGCAACACCAGATCATTTCCAAGTTCCCTCCTCACTGCAGGAGCCGCTGGTTTTGCATCACTTGCCTGAAAGAACAAAGTCACTTAGCCATCAACTTTGTCCTCTGAGAAATAACTCAAGGCTTTTCCATCTCCCAGCATCCCGAAACACAACTGTCCCTGGGCTATTTGGAAAGGGCACTAATGAAATGAGAAGGACTTGCCCAGGGTACCTGGTATCTTCTGGGCCAGGACAAACCAAAAATTTCATTTTCTGCATCAGAGAATTCCATGTGCTTGGAGCTTTATGTAATTTAGAATTACATTGGACTGGGCATTTCACAAAAGGTGAAACATGAACTTAGTATGTATTTCATGTTTAGAATGAAATTTAGTATGAAAACATAGTATGTTTTACGTTCAGCACTCTCAGAGAGACATTATTCCCCCCATTTTACAGGAAAGGAAGTTGAGAAACTGAGTGACCCGCCACAGGCCAACAACCAGTAACAGGCAGCACTAAGAATTAAATCGAGTCTGATCCTAAATCCATTCTTCTCCAGAGAACACCTGCCTTTGTGGACAACACCTTTTCTTGCCAAAGTTACTAGAAAGTCACTAAGGTCAGGAGTTGTCTTTCACCAAATACAATGAAATTAGGAGTGCTGGATTTGATCCCTGCCTCCTCCTTCACCAGCTCTGTGAACTTGAACTATTATTTCACCTCCCTGAGCAGGGTAGTCGTGTAAGTTATAGTCTAGACCAGGACACTCCTGAGACAGAAAGGGGAATCGGGATGCTGGAACCACAAACATACAAGAAAATGGAGACCTGAGGTCCCTCAGAGTCCCACACACTCATGTGTGAAATAGGGGGCTGGATGAAACCTCAAGATAACCTCCAGGGCTGAACACAAGAGTTCCACTGAGTATAGTAAAGGGAAGAAATACACCCACCTGGAGAGCTAACCAGGAACACGTAGTAGTAAGCAGTAGGGGCCCAATGAGTGCACAGAAGGGAAGTGCTACCAGAAGTACATTTGTTTTGTATTACTTCAATTCTGGAAAACACTAAAAAGACACATGAAAATAAAACCATTGCTAATCTCACCACTATAACCCTCTTGAGAGTTTGGTGCATTTTCTTTGCCTTTTTTTTTTTTTTTAATCTATGTTAACACAAGGTAGCTACATAGAAACATAAATCTTCTCTTTAATCAAAAAAGTATGTGATCGGGCTGTGCCTGTCAGCCTGTCAACCTGTGCTTATTCTCATGTCAACATACAAAGATTAAAGATTATCTAATAGGTTAATAGCAGCATAATATTCCATCCCATGGATAAAACTTGCCATTTCCCATTACTAGGTATTCAAGATGCAACAAACTATTTCACAAACCAACTAAAAAGAATGTCTTGGGCCTCCCCGGTGGCACAGCGGTTGAGCGCTGGGTTGCGAAGCTGCCCCCAGCCTCTGCAGCGTCGGTTCGATCCCCGGCTGCTCCCAGCCACCGGCCACCAGAGGAGGGTCCCACATGGCACGTAAACCTCTCCTGCTGCCCGCAGCTCCCCTCAGCAGCGTACCTCGGTCCTTCTGCCTGCTCTGCTCCCCGCTCTGGCTCTGGTGAATTCTCTCACCCTCCCGCACTTCTGACTGTACCCAGTGCTTGTATAAATAAGTAAATAAATCTCTAAAAAAAAATAAAAAAATAAAAAGAATGTCTTATACATATGTCCTCATAAAAATACAATACCCTACTGTTATTACATTCTTTCATTGGATTTATTAGAATTTAAAATGCCTTCACCTAATACCAAACTACTTACCAAAATGGACCCATTTATGCTCCAAATCCCACCCCCTTCTCTGCACACTTGCCAGCTTCAAGTTGTGTTCATTTTTGCAAATCTGCTAGATGAAAAAAATAGATGCTACTTTTTAATTAATACTTCTTTAATAACTAGTAAGGATAAGAACCTTTTCAAATGTTTATCTGTCACTGATACATATTTTCCCATTAATTATTTGTACTTTTGTCCATTTTTCAATGGGTTGTTTGTATTTTGTTTTTTTTTTTTCATAAGACCTTTTGTTTTTGTTTCATAAATTGCATCATTTATATATTAAGAATATTAATCCTGGGCCTCCCCGGTGGCGCAGCGGTTGAGCGCTGGATTGCAAAGCTGCCTGCAGCCTCTGCAGTGCTGGTTCCATCCCCGGCCACCAGGCGAGGGTCCCACATGGCAAGCAAACCTCTCCTGCTGTCTGCTGCTCCCCTGAGCAGTGTACTTCATCACTCTGCCTGTTCTACTCTCCGCTCTGGCTCTGGTGAATTCTCTCACCTTCCCACACCTCTGACTGTACCCAGTGCATGTATAAATGAATAAATAAATCTTTAAAAAATATTAATTCTTTAGGGGCCTCCCTGATGGTGCAGGCGGTTGAGCGCACCGCTGTGAAGCTGTCCGCAGCCTCTGCAGTGCCGGTTCGATCCCTGCTGGCCGCGGAGCAACCCACGTGGTGAGGCAGACCTCTTCTGTCTTGCCCACTGCTCCCCTCAGCAGTGTATTTCAGTCATTCTGCCTGTTCTGTTCCCCGCTCTGTCTCTGGTGAACCCTCTCACCATCCCGCACATCTGGCCTGTACCCCAGTTCTTGTATAAATAAATAAAATCTGTTAAAAAAAGAATATTAATCCTTTAAATAGGAAATTACTATCTTCTCCCAGTTGGTCATTTGTCTCATAGTTGATATAAAGTGTTCTTTGTCATACACAAAACTTTTTGCTTTTGATTCCTATTTCCATTTTTTTTGCCATGGAGTTTCTGTCCTGCCCCCAAGTTTATCAGCATAGGAGCCACAGTGGAAGCTGAGGCTGAGAGTTTCCTGGTGTCATATAGGTCTCGCCTGCCCTATAGACTTGCTGAAATTTTCCCACTATTCTCCTGAAATGTCCCAAAGGAAAAAGAAAAGTGAATCCACTGGGCTCTGGGGGTCCAGTTCAAAACTGTAGTGAAAGGGAAAGAGTTCCTAGAAACCCCATATTTTATCATAGGAATTCATCAGTTTTGTTTTCTACTCCATGATGTACTGATATTTATTTTGCTATAAAAGTACTATTTTGATTATTGACCAACTAAATTATTGAACTTCCCCTACTTAAAAACATCCACCAGGGGCCTCCCCGGTGGTGGCACAGCGGTTGAGCGCTGGGCTGCGAAGCTGCCCGCAGCCTCTGCAGCGCCGGTTCAATCCCCAGCGAGGGTCCCACATGGTGCGCAGACCTCTCCTGCCATGCCTGTTGCTCCCCTCAGCAGTGTACTTCGTCAGTCTGCCTGCTCTGCTCTCCGCTGATTCTGGTGAATTCTCTCACCCTCCCGCACTTCTGACTATACCCAGTGCTTGTATAAGTAAATAAATAAAATTAAAAAAAAAAAAAAATCATCCACCACGTTTATGGGGCAACACTGGGAACTTCCAGTGGTAACTGAACCCTAGTTTCAGGCATTTTGACTCTATTATTAAAATGAGAGCAAAGCAGAGAGGAGGGGTCAATGTCCAGTCAACAAGTCCCACAAGTCATGGAACTCTGACCTGAGATCCTTACTGGTGGTAGGTAAGGTCTGGGTTTCCAAACTTTCTGGCTGATGCTTCCCCTCCCCCCATCATTCCGCGCTTCCTCCACAAATGCATCCCAGCTCCTTCCCCTTCCTTCTACTCACTCCAACATTTCCTCATCATTCCCAAACTCCTCCAGTTGCCCCACAATTTTCCAACAGGGCTGCTTACTCCTGCCCACTCTGGAGTCACAGATCAGACCACAAGAAGCCACGTGAAAGGCCTGGGCCAGAGAAGCCCTCCTTGACTGAAGCTCAGCAAGCAGGGAACATGGTTCTTGCACTGAACACTGAGGGGCAAGTGAGTCACCATCAGTCTCCTGATGTGTGAAGCAGGACAGAAAACCAGAACTCCATCATAAGGCTCCAGGGGGAATTAAATGATTTAATATAGACAAAGTCCTTAAAACGGTATCTGTTGCAAAGCAAACACTCAACAAATATTAGCTGTTGAATCCTTTTTATGCTACATGTAAGTGCTCTGTTAGGGTTTGTGAACTAAATGGTCCTTGTGCCAGTGCTTCCATCCACAAGAATAAGCAATTCCTGCCCTAAAAGCTAGAATGAATGGAGATGAAAGGGAATAGGGGGGCAGGATATAGCGTTCATCAAGCAGACTTGTTTGTTGCCCTTTGCCTGTCCTGTGGCACTTGCATCCTAGGCTGTTCCACAGAAGATCATCAGGAGATGTGTGTCTTGGTTGGCATCATGTCCAGGAAGAAAAAATAAAATCTAGATGAGAAGCAACAACCAACCTCTGGAGCCTGATTTTTCAGATAGATTTACCTGGCCTAAGTTCAGAGTCCTCAAAGTCTTATATTTCTTCTCTCTGTTGATCCCTAAGTGGAGCTCCCCCTCGCTTTTACTCTCCTTCCAGTTCCGAAGCAGCATTGTAATTTGCCAGCGCTATACCGTTTCCATTCCAACTGCCCGTGGGGTCCTATTCCCAGCTTGGCCCTGCCTTGTGCTAAATGACAAAAGATCAAAGCTTTCATAAAGCCACAGTGAGAGGGAAGGGGAGCTCAGGTTATCTGGGCCATTCACTGTAGACATACGCATGCATGTGAATGCTTGCAAGCGCACAAGCGTGCACACGCACACGCACACGCGCGCGCACACGCACACTGCCAGATTATAAATTGCAAAGCCAAACAAGCCATAAAGTCGTATGAGGGACAAGGGGGGAAAGCCATGCCAGAGAGATAACAACAATGTCACATTTCAGACATGAGCAGTTTTGTGTGCGTGTGGGCTCCAAAACAGGGGTTTGGGATGGAAAAGCTGACAGCCCCTCAGAATGAAGCAGCTCGACTGGGTGCCACTATAATAAATCAAAATCAGTTATGTAAAGTGTAAAATTATCATTTGGAAATCACTCTCTCTGAATAATTCAATCATTGACTTTCACATCAAACAACCATTTCAACCACCCACACACACAGTTCAGTCTCACACTGGTCTTAAACTCTCTTTAATTATCAGCATTAACCTATCACATTACTATTTCATTCCTATTTCATCTTGGGGGAGGGGTCAGTGATTATGATAAATCACAATGAACAAGAAAGACTTTCAGCTGTCCTTCCACACAGTTCCAGAGTTCCCTTGATCTGACGGTGACAGGTCTGCCTTTGTCCCAGGAAGGGACAAGGACAGATAAGCAGTCTCCCTCTTAACAAATGCATTACGGATGCCAGTCAGAATAAAAAGGCCAAGGAACCCAGCTCCGCAGCTGTGCATGTCCATCTCCCCTACCTACATCTCAGGCTGAGCAGCTCCTTTAACTAGTGGGTAGAATATGTGGACACATGTAAACAAGGTTCCCCAACACCCTAGGCCTCAGAGACCCTACTGAGCAACCTTTAACCTAAAATGTTAACAATAATTTAAAACTTACACGTTTCTGAAACTAATCACTCAATACCCCCCACTTCCAAAGAACAGTTTACTGAGTCACAGGTGAGTATCCTATTTTTCTGAGGGAGCTCTAGCCCTTCTTTTAGTAATCCCCAAGAAGCAGAGCTACACAACGATGGGCATGAGATGAAATATTTCATTTAGGGAGAAAGCATTTCCTTCACTGTAGTTCAGAGTCCAACTTCCTAGTTCTGCTTATCTAGAAGTATCCTCTATTCCTCTTCCCAAGCCCCCTCCCCACACATACACACATTTCAGGTCTTCCAGTTTCTGCATATTTAACAGTGAAGGATCACCATAAGGAAAATCCAACAAGAGGATAAAAATGCTTCTGTATAGATGTCCACTGCAACATACAATAAGAGAGAAAGAAGAAAACCATCTAGATGTCAACCACAGTGCATACATTAATAAACTGTGGCATATCCATTCAGTGGAATGCATTTCAACCACTGAGGATCCTATTGCACTTGTGCATTTAAAAGCAGTGGAAAATTGTCCACAACATATCATAGAAGAAAAAAGCAAAATCAGGTGAATCATGTGGGTTCAGGTGAATATGCTTGATTCTATTTTTTTTTTTTTTCAATGTGTAAGAAGGAAGACAGAGCTTCCCTGGTGGTGCAGGGGTTAAAGCTATTGCCAGCCACTGCAGCAGAGTTCGATCCCCTGCCAGGGAGGTGACCCACATGGCGCAGCAGACCTCTCCTGTCTTACCTGCTCTTCCCCACTCTCTCAGGTGAATCCTCTCACCCCCTTCACCTCTGGTCTACACCGCAGATCAGAGGTATGAATAAATAAATAAATCTCTAAAAAAAAAAAAAAGGAAGACAAATTAAGTTAGGATATATTCAAAATCTTCATGGTGGTTATAGCTTCTGGGTAATACTACCCAGGTGGTATTCGCTTCTCATTTTCTACTTATTACTATCTGTGTTTTCTAAATAGTCTACAAAAGGAGCAGGAGGATAGAGCGATTAATGGCACGGACCTGGAGCCAGCTTTCATGGAGTCAAATCTAGTTCTGCCACATAGGGATATGACCCCAAGTACATTATTTAACATTCCAGCGCCTTGGTTTCTCCATCTTTAAAATGGGGAAATGATTCCAAACTGTCAGGGTCATTGTGAAGATCAATTGGGTTAATTCTGTCAAGTGCTTACAGTCAACTGGCATACAGTAAACACTGTGCAAGTGCTAGCTATGATTATTAAGATAATCATATACTCCCTGCATGATTTAAAAAAAAACCTGGGGCCTCAGGCCAGCTGTCAGATCTCAGGCACATCCGAATCTCCTGGCATGAGTTTCCTCAGTAGTAAAATGAGCGAATTAGATAGATGACCTCAAAGATCTGTCCCCATTCTGAGAATAATTCAATGGGGATGTTTCCATCGGGCCCCGTGCGCAGCACAGAGGGTAAAGGGGACACTTCAAAGCAGGCTGAGTGGGAGCTGGTGGGAACAGGGAGATATGGGGCCCCTGAGATAGATCACAGCAGTGTGCACACAGGGCTGGTGGAGGGGAGACAGAGAACGCCAGCCAAGGCGAGCTGCCTCTACTCTCAACTATGTGATTAAGTGACTGGCTTCTTTCACAAAGCCAGACTCAGCTCACAGAACCTCGGGGACTATTTTAAAGAAAAGTTATTCCTTTGTTTTTAATTGTAATTAAGTAGGTATTTTATAATTTTTAAATGGTGCAATTTACATGTCACTTCCATGATGCGCTGGGTACCCTTCACCAGAGGGAGAGAACGTAAGTTTAAGAGGACTGCTGTGTATTATTTTGTGATTAGCGAAGTGCATTTATGCAATTCTGAATACAACGGAGATACTGGGATATTTCAAGACTTCATTAAACATGCCAGAACTTTAACAAATTTACATGGAGCCAAAGTTTATTCATGTTAAGATTTCATTCATCCTTCTTCCCATACTTTGACAAAATGTTTAAGTTAGTTTCTCATTTTATTTGTCTACTGAGTTCCCTAAGTTAGGGAAATTAGTATTGTGTGTGCGGTTTGATTTAATTAGCAATTGGGGAAATCGGCCTGGCATGTTTCATGGAAGCTTGGGGAAATTGTCAATTAGCATTGTGTTAATTGGTGTCTGCCGTCCTTGCTTTTTAGTTTTTAACCCCTTTTACCTTGTTCCCTCTTTCAGTATGTAAAATCTGGCTGTTTATTATTCTTTAAATAAAGGATTAATTGCCTGAATTCCTGCCTCTGCTCCGTGTCCTTTTTCTCCCTGAGCAGATGGGGAGTTGGGCAGGCCCGTGGCGGCAGCCTGGCTTCTTTCAGGCCTTGGTCCTTCCTGGCACAGAAGGAAGCACTCTCTGCCGCACTGCCCCATGCCCAGCCTGAAGCTTCCTCTTTACTGTCGGCAGTGCCCAGTGGACCTTTTTTAGTCCACAAACACCAAAGATCTTGCCAGGCTCTCGGGAAATGCCCCCTGCTCCTTTTCTCAGAGTCTGTGGCTGGTACACTGGGTCTGAGCAGCTCACTTGTGTTGCCCAAGCAGCACCTTCTTGGAAGCAGGTAGCGCAGCCTGGCTCCCAGGAGACAGCATCCCCCAAAGGGTTAATAGTGCACAGGCTGGGATTTAATTGTACTTTTAGGATGCAAGATGAGTACATCCAGTTCAACAGCGTTTTCCAGAGTCAATGACCCTCCCCCAACTTTGCGATCCATTTGGTTCCTCACCCAACAATACTGGTATCAGCTGGGAGCCTGGTGGAAATGCAGAATCTCAGGCCCCAACGGACCTCCCTCCTAAGTCGGCATCTGCATTTAAGAAACTCTCCAGAGGATTCACATCACATTAAAAAGGAGACACCAAAACATTGCTTGGCCCATGTTAAGCCAAGACCTTGATTCGGTTCCTAGAGAGTGTTTGCTGGATCTGTTGTATTCTTTTTCCATAGTCAAAGAAGATTTGACTGGCTCTTAACTAAGACAAAGAATACATTTCCCAGACTCATTTTGCAGCAGAGTTTGACCATGAGACCAAGTTCTGGCCAACTTCCACTTCCAAATAGAAAATAAAAGCTTCCAATAGCAGTTTCCAATTTACTTCCTTCAGAGAGAAATAGCATTCCACTCACCCTGACGCCACCCCCATCTCCACCCAAACTACTGTTCAGGGCATGGAAGTGATGGCCAGATCAGGATGAGGGCTGTTCTTTGGGGACAGCAGAGCACAGATGTGGCCCCTGGGGACATGAGAGCCCCTAACTTAGCCTCTCCTGACTCCCTAGATTCTAAACTTGGTTAAGCTATCTTTCTTTGGGGCAGAAATGGTGAGGGTCTTGTCATTCAAGGAAAAATCTCATCCTAACTAACAAAGAATCCAAAACCCACACTATCTGCACAGCACCTAGTGCCTCTCACAGTGAAGAGGAGGTGAGGCAAAGAAATAAACTATGAGGCATATCCAGAACAAGGACCCATGGGCAGAAAATCCTTGCAGACAGGTCAAACTCAGAACTTGTAGAACTCAATAAGAGGACTACACAACCGTGAAATGAACTAGCTAGCCCACTGGGTGGCAAGCCTCCTGTCACTGCAAATGTTCAAACAACAGCTACAAGGCCATCTTCCCCAAATGATGTGGAGAAGATTCTGCCCTGGATGGAATATCCGTCACCTTCCAACACCAACTTCTTTTCACTGGAGAAGAGTAAAAAAGCAAAAAGACTTGCTCAGGCCTCTATGGATTTCAGATATTGAATGTGTCCTAGTCACGGAACCAAGTTAAGGAACTTGTCTCTGAGTTTCTACTTCTGCACCTAACTCACAAGAACTGTGCCATTTATTTATCTCTTGCCTCTCATCCTTACACAGTTCCTTCTACACTCTCCTCTTTATCCCTGAGCTGGAAATCTGCAAATTACCCTTTAAACACTCTCAGCAGCTTCTCTTAGGTTCTGCTGAAGTGAGGTAACATTGAAGATGAGAAGTGGGAGAAAGAGAAAAGCTTCCTGCTTCTCTCGGACATCAGAGGCAGCTCTGGCAATGCTGGCAGTTGCCATGGAGGCAGCAGGATGGAGTCATTCCTGATTCCAGTCTCCCCAGAGGATGGTGGCAGCATCTCCTCAGTGGTGCCAGCAGCACAGTCATGGGCTCAGGTGCAGGCTCCAGTCCAGGGGCATTAGCAATTTTCTTATCAGGGTATGGTCTCTTCTTTCTTCTGCTTCTCCTCGACTACCCAACCTTCTTCGTTTTGCTCTTCCAGTAATTCCTACTGACGCCTTTGTAACCAATTCCCTGCACTAATTCTCCTCTGTATGAAATAACTCAGGTGGTTCCTATTTTCCAGGTTGGAACCCAACTGATACAATCACTAGCCCTCCCAGGTCTCTCTTCTCCCATAGGGAACCCCCAGTGCATGCCAGGGGGGGACATGTATAAAATTGGCACTGGCAGCAACAGCACCCACCCTAACCAGCCCTGCCCTGGCTGATGCTTGAGTTGCCATCCATCAGAGGCAAGCAAGACCAGAGGGCTGTAGAGACTTCAACTTAAAACCTAGCAATCACGGTTGATGAGGCTGTACTTTGAGATAGATCTATGGCTTCAATTTCTCACCCTTATTTTAGGTCCCCGGGCTAGTTGTCATGTAGCTGTTCTCATTGAGACGACATTAAGGGACCCATTTTTCAGAAGTTGGCTTATGCTAGCAGAACTTCATTTCAATGTGATATTTATCAACAAGCTCTCAAATGTGTTCCCACAACCTAGTTTCCTAGCAGATTTAACTATTAGACAGCACCCATTTATAAACAAGCAAATGAAATCCTCTCTTTGATAAGCAGAACAGGAAAATTCTCTGCTTCAGGGTTTCTTCAAGAGCTCCACTGGGAGAAAGATAGTTCTAGAGAGATTTGACAGCCCTATCCTCCTCCAGCTTGGGTTACAGAATAAGTTCTGAGCCAGTTGTGGGGAAGGGTGGGATCAGAGAGCCAAGGTGAGAATGCTTATAGATTTTCTACTCAACTCACTCCAGTTCTTATTCCAGAAAAATACATTATCAACAGAACTGCAACATCTCTACCTTTAAGTCAATCCATTGGATTAGGTAAAATTTAAACCCCTCATCAGGATAACATATTTTTCTACATTTCTTTCATTTTCCTATCTTTGTAACAATGCTGACACAAGTCTATAGGATCCCTCAGAGGGTCGAGAGTTAAATCCCAATGTGACCTCAAATTCTGAAGATTCCTAATTCCCTTTGGAGGGGAGATCCAATTGGGCTGCCCCATAGAATTTTAGGGGACACTCCGTAGCTATGAGGTCTACTCTGAGACATAGTCACGAATATTTAAAATACACATATCAATTTGTAGATACAACTTAAATCACATCCCACTAGTACTGGTGGAGAATCAGTGTATATTTGTACAAGTCCCTCTTAGTGCCAGAGCCAACCTCAGGGGGATCTGGGTCCTAGCTCAGCCCACTAGGAAAGTAGATAACTGCCCACATTCAGGTTTCTGGAACACCCAGTTGCTCTCAGGTGAGGAGACAGTGGGACCTGGTGACAGCTAGGAAAGCTAGAGAGTCTGCTGGGAAGACCTGACCCACACCTGGCGGCCATTGTTTCATTTCCAGTGCAGCTCTTCCATGCCCTGAAGGGCTGACCGCCAGGCTTCTGTGAGTGCCAGGAACTGGTGTGGAATAGAGAAAGCCACAAGTGGGCAATTTCCAATGGGTTACATTGGTGAGCAATTCTAAAAATGCCCTGCAGGTATTTCTGTACAAAGAATGTATTACCTTATTTCAGTTTATGCTCATCTCTCCTTCCCTGAAATTCTATACAGGTTGGGAGTATGATCATAGAGTAGATACAATTAGCTCTGAATTCCTGCGCTGCAATCACAGTAATTAGTTTCTCTCCACCCAACCCTCCCCAACACACACACATATATGTGAGAGAAAGTATATTTAAAGGACCTAATGAGGACGAGAATCCAACAAAGACAGGAAAAATATGATCAGAGAGAAAGATAATCATACTAATAAATTAACAGCTAATGTTGACTACATACCAGGCACATTGCTAGTACTTCTATAGGTGTTGTCTCAGTACTTTTCAATTTGTGTCATACCCACATACACAGAGAGCATTGTTTACTAAATGCTTTTTCTGGCCATCTATTTACTTATTATTATTTTAGGAGAAAAATCTCTGTGTCATAATCATGGGCTTGATGTGCTATTTTATGGTAAAATACACTGGAATAAAATATATAACTATAATGTTTAACGAAGAGTTCATCAAACATTATCTACCAGCAGTACCTATAACCTCGTTTAGGGAAATGCCACATTCTACCATTTATTCTTCACATCAAGTCCACGCTATATTACAACTCTCCCTTTTGGATGGAGGAGTCAAGGCCTGAATCCCAAATCCAAGGTAATAAAATCACAGGAGAATTTCCAGCGGGAGAGAGGGGCCAAAAGTATTCAAAACTGCAGTGACATGAAGTCAGCCAAAAATGCAAGGGATACCTTTGGACTTGGAATGTCATGAGCCCAGGTAGTAATGAGACAAGGAGTGGCAAGGTGGGAGCAAAGGTGGTTAAGTGGGTAACTCAGGAACTTGGAGAGATAAGAAGGGCACAGTTTGCCTTCAATGCACAATTGAATCTAACTCCATCACGTCCATAGGTGCTTTTCATCTCAAACCTCAGAATTGTGATTCCTTGTACTTGCATTTCTTCTTGAGCTGAGGAAAGATGCAATCTGAAGCATAGAAAAGATGTCTCAGACCCCAAAAAAAGGAATATTGCACGTTCTAGATCAGGGGGCAGATTGGGTCGGGTGGGGATCAGGAGGACAGCAATGCGTCTGGGTCAGGAAGACGTGCAGAGCTCTCGGCATTTCTCCATCCATGGGAGAAAAGGCCCTCACACTGATGTGCACTGCAGTTACTGCCCCTCACAGCTATGCTCAGATCTACCTCGGGGCAGGAACCCTTCCGAAGCTGGCAGTTCCTCCTTAAAAAAAACAACACCCTTGGGAGGGCAGCAGATGCTTAAGTCCCCGGATGCTAAAGAGAGCACCAGCAGTACCATCACTGGTGGCAAGTTTACAGCCATTTAAAGGAGCATTTAAATCCCAAGAGGAAAGTTTGATGGCATGTCAGGCATCCTCTCCCAGTAACTGTAGCCATGGCATCGGGTCAGCTAGGGAGTGTTTAAGGGAGGTGTTTGAGAACCACTGAGAAAGGCAAAGACTAGGTCCTCCCTCACCCCCCACCAACCCATCCAGATTAAAGCATGGGGAGAGGATCAGGACATAGTGAGAACGCTCCTGTACTGGGGGGACTGATGAGAGGCATCATCTACCATGTAAATCATGTGTGAGGGATGGCCCTTCTCCATAGAGGTGAGGCTCTGATTTCTTGGGCACTATAAAGCAATCTTTGGGAATGGACAACAGAATCAAACAAGTTTGCCGATTTTATTTTTCCTTTCTATGTATTCCCTCAACCCACCTGCCCTCTCCCTCTATCTCAGTCCTGAGGTCTCCACAGAGCTCCCAGCAACACTGTAGCAAGAATCACAGAGCAGGGAGACAGAGACCCTACCCACTCCTCCAGACCCACACTCGACCACTCACCCAGACCCATCCTCCAAGCAGAAGGCACCTCTGCAGAGTGAGGGCTAACCAGGTGCCTCTGTGCCGCCAGGACACTGACTCTGGGAAGCAGAGAGGGCAATCTGGTGGGGAATCCTCCTCTGCACCTTTCTCCTGTGCCCAAGTGAGGGAAAGGAGAAGGTGAACTAGGCCTGCAGCAAGCGGCTTCAGTCAGCTATGCAATAGGTCATCTTGAGCAGGGCCTGCAGGTCAAAGTCAGCTTTAATCTTGGAGCAGGACAGGGTGGGCTTATCAAGTGCAACTCCCAGGTCTAGAATTTTACTTCCAAGAGCCGACTCATGAATTTTATGACGCTATATCCATTCAGCCCTCTACTTCCCAGGGCTCCTGGGAAACCAATAGCCCCACATGAAACCTGGGCTCCAAACATCCACTCGGGGACAAAATTGTTGTTTTTAACAAGTAAGTGACCATTAACAGGTTGACAGTGCAAACCAACAGAGCACAGGGGATGGTTGTCTGGGAGACCTGGAAGCAGAACAGACTGGGTGACCAGGTGAACGCTGGTCTGAGAACTGGCCTGGCCGTGGGCAGCAGGAAACTGTAGGCTAGTAAAAAGGAGACACACAAAATAATAAATGTGGAGTAATAAATAACAAAAAGATTACTGACAGTAACAAATATGTGCAGGCCATATATCACTTTAGAAGTAGTTTCATACCCATTTTCTCTTTATTCTTCAAAGCGATTGCTACCTGGGTGAGCACAGGTGTGTTCCACATGCTCACCTCCACCCCTCTTGTCTGCCTATCTCCCTCCATTCCAGTGCTGTCACAGAATCAACTCTCCCACAAGCCATGCTGCGCAAAATCTGGGAACTTCTAGTTCCACCACCCCTTCCAATTTTATGGCTCACTTCTTTGAAAGATTTCATATCCAGTCTTGTTTTTTCCATCTAATCATTAAATCAGGCCCTTGCCGCCTCTCTCCTGGACAACCGTAATTGCTCTCAACTGTCCTCTTCACTCTGTCACCTCAGGTCTCAGTCCATGAGCAGACAGAGAGTCCTATAGGACTCCCCTACCCACAACTGCCAGGGGCTTCAGCATTCCCATCCCTGGAAGTCTCCTTTAGCTTGACTCTCAAGACAAAATGTTGGTGGCCCTTCATGACGCTTCTTGAGGTATCTTAATGCCAGTGCAAAAGAGAAAAAGTTCTGAAAGTTAAAATGTATATATTTTGGAATTTATTTGATGGTAAAATCTGTCAGGAGGTTATCTGAAATCATTTGAGATTTTTATTTACCTCATTTAGACTACTCATACATTTCACTGGAGAAATTTTAACATTATTTGTACCACAGTGTCTCACTAAGATCTAAAATATTGTTTTCCATGGGCCTCCCCGGTGGCGCAGCGGTTGAGCGCTGGGTTGCGAAGCTGTGCGCAGCCTCTGCAGCGCCGGTTCGATTCCCGGCTGCTCCCCGGCCGCCAGAGGAGGGTCCCACATGGCGCGCAGACCTCTCCTGCCGCCCGCTGCTCCCCTCAGCAGTGTACTTCAGTCCTTCTGCCTGCTCTGCTCCCCGCTCTGGCTCTGGTGAATTCTCTCACCCTCCCGCACTTCTGACTGTACCCAGTGCATGTATAAACAAAACAAACAAACAAATAAATAAATAAAATAAAACATGCCTCTAAAAAAATAAATAAATAAATAAATAAATAAATAAATAAAATATTGTTTTCCAAAACATGCATGATCCAAAGGGTTTCAGGTAATAGATAATAGATTTGGGGTGTGAAATAAATTGTGTTAAAGTAATTATTCTTCTTGTCTATATCTACTTCTCAGTCAGTGAATCCTTAGATTGAGCACATATTACACAGAAGGTAACTTTCCAGGCAACGAAAGCAAAAAACAGTTAAAATACATAACTCTTGACCACAAGTTCTTATAGACCTAAAGTATCACTGACATGCTATGGATTAAATAAAGGAATTTGATAAGAAAGGCGTCATGGTAGACCAGAGGCTCAGGAAGACATTGGCAGAGATTTACCTTACCTAGAAAGGTGAAAGAAGTAGAAAAATAGAGGCTTGACAGGGCAATCCAGGTGTGGGCAGGTTGGCATGAATTCACAGGGTTTGTAATCTAGTTAATTATACTGAACTACCAGACTGATGGACAGTCATAGTGGAGCCGGCCACTATTTATACAATTATACTTCTCAGAAAACGATTCCTTCTGCTCCTATCAATGTCCCTACTACCACTTTAGCCAAAATGTCATCTGGACCCTCAGCTACATTGGGTGAGAAATGCTACTTCTGTTGTAAGTGCTGTTTATGGACAGCACAGCAAATGCCAGGGCTAGAGGAAAATATCGCAAGGGAAGAAGCCAAGGTCAGATCATTAAGGGCCTATTTAGCAGGTGGTAGATTCTAGTTGCTGAGAATATCAGCTCAATATTTAACAACTCACTAACCCTGGGGAATTTGCTTAATCCTTCAGTGTCTCAGTTTCTTTATCTGCACCAAGAAAATGTTGCTAATGGTGGTGATGATGAGCATGATATTATTTAATCCACCCAAGCATTGTAAGGATTCAATAAGAATATGCTTGTAAAGTACTTAGTAAATACTGGGTAAATATTAGTTATCAATATATTATCATTCAAAGGAGCTCATGTCAAAAGAGAACAAGGGAAGGTTTGTGACATACTGAGACAGGCATTGCTTGGCCTCAGGCATAAAGTCTGGCTTGAAAGAGAGGAGGCTGGAGGTAAGGAGGCCAGTTAGGAGGCTGTTGTAGTGACTGAGGCAAGAAATGAGGCAAGGCTGAGTGTGCAATCATGACAGCAGGATTAAAAGGTCAACCATCGGTTTCATACAATGAACATCTGTGAGTCCATGCTGATATAAATGAATAAAAAAAAATCAAACAAGGGAGAGGAAGGGGTAATTATTTCTTACAGCAGAATTCCAATTAATAAATGTAGAAGAAATGATAGAAATAAAAGTCATTACGAAGCAAATGCTTTACAGTAATCATGACAGGCAAATGCCATTTGTGGATGCTAAATGACAAGAAGGGGGAGCCTGCTAGTAATGGAAAGGTGGTCCCCTACCCAAGCTGGGCAGTGCAACAGTGGCTGCACTGAGCCATCTACAGCCAAAGGCATCATGCACCCAAAGCCAAGATGCTGGGGCCTTGGCAGAGCCATTCAACCATCCCTCAGCCCTACCTCCAGGAGCTGCCTATGCCCGACAAAGATGGTTCCAGGCAGCCTCTGAACACAAATGAGTGAATCACATCAGCTGAGTCTCCAACCACATCAACATGCAAACTCCCTTCCCCTCCAAGCAAACGGGGCAGGTGTGCTGGGCCTGGATTTGAGTGCAACATCCAGAGCCAGGCTGCCTAGATCCCAATTCTACTCAACCAGCCTCTGACATGTCCTTGGGTAAGTAATTTTTTCTTGCCAGCCTCAGTTTTTTTCCATCTGAAAAATGGTGGCATTAGTCCACGTAAAGGCCTGGTCACAGCGAGTGGGCTGTGTTCAGCCCTGGGGAATACGAGTCATCACATGTCCCCTCTGTCATGGAGCTGTCTGGCTGGGAGCCTCTGCTCCAAGGAAGAGACCGAGAGGATGGCAGCAGATATTTGGTCTTTGTTCTCACACACCGTGACCCCTGACTTAAAAGGCTCAGATCGGTACTTCCACGGCCACCCCTAAAATTAATATAAACTTGGAAGTGCTGATAAATCTATTTTATGTCTAATTTATACCCTGCCAGCTTCCAGAAAGGATGTAAAGCAGCACAGATAAATCTATGGAACCTCCAGTGATAGGACAGGGCCCTCTCTTCCACACCTGCCACAAAAATCAGCCCACCCAAGCCCTTCTGAGCAGATGGGGATAACCAGGGAGCAAATGGGGGAGAGCAGGGGTGCCAGCCATAGATAGAGGTGGCTCCCTGCCTAGCACCACAGCATTAGTACCCCTTCCACACACGGGACTATTTCCCACCCGGCCTGCCTACCTGTCTGCCTGCAGAGCCCATGTCTCCTGTGGCCACACTATGTCCACACCGGCCTCTGCCGTCCCTGAGGGGTTGCGGGAACAAAAGAGAAAAGGGAAAAACTGCCCCCCAACAGCCATCCCAAAAATACAAAAACAGATGCAATCAAATCAACAATGGCTTTGGAGGGAAGCTGTCTGTTCCATCATAAAAGGGCAATCTCACACTGGCAAAAGAAGGGGGTGTGTCACTTGGTAGCTGGAAAGACACTGTCTCCTTCCCCTCACCCCTGCAGCTGCCACATCACACTTGCTTCCTGTTGCTCCACTCCCTGCTCTAGAGGGATGGCCCCAGTGAACTACCCTTTAACATACATCTGAAGAACCTACACCTCTAAATCATAGATCATGCTGTATAACTAATGTCAGCTCAATAAAAACTAATGCAATTACAAACGAAAGGCTCTGCAGCCTGCAAAGCCTCCCTGTTGGCAAGCCTTCCTGGCTCTCTACTCACAGGCCTCTGCCCTCTGAGCGTTAGTGTCACGTGACATGGATCACCTTGGCCTCGCCTCCCCTTGAGCACTTAAGCCTCACTGGCCCTCCCCAGCACCCCCTATCTCCTCCCCATCCCAGGAGTTCATCAACAGCTCTGTAAGCTCCGTGAGGACATGACTGCAGCCTGCAGGGCACACAGGAGGCAGGACCCACTCGGAGACTTTACTAAGATGAATACTTCTGTGTTTTGCCCAAACTACATACAGCTCAACTAGTAGCTCTCAAGTTTCATGAGAGATCACCCTCTTGGCTAAAAGACAGGTTTTGCAGGCCCTACAAAATATTTCAATAGGTTCAAGGTGGGGTCTGGGAAACTACTTTTAACAAGATGCGCAGGGTCTTCTGTCATGTTTTGAGAAGCAGACCCGATCCCAGCACCTTCACTAGGTAAGGAAAACCCTGGTTTGGGAGTCCAATGCCGCTGGAGCTTCACCTCTGAAGCCAAGTAGGTGATCTCTGGCAGCTGAACAGCTGTCTGGGCCTTAAACTCCTCCTCAGTGAAATGAGAGGTAGGACAAGATTCCCAGAACTCTAATAGTACAAAACAACAGCTGTCATTTATTGAGCATCTATCACAAGCCATATGCTCTTCCAAGCATTTTCCGTATATTTTTCCAATTCGTCACCAGTGATATGAGAGTACAATGAGGAACTGAAGAACAGAGCGTGATGTGACTTGTCCAGGGCCACACAGTTAGTGATAAGGGATTTAAGTCCAAACAGTTGGACCCCAGAGGCAGAGCTCATCACCACCATGTTCTGAAACGACTTCTGGTCCAACTTTACAAAACACAAGCAGAACACAGGTTACTCGGGTGTCTGCCATATTGGTTTGCCCACTCCAAGGCTCAGCTACACTTCTGGAGCTGCCCCTGGTCCCTCTAGGGAAATTTAAAAGTAAGTCTTACTGCATGAGGTCAAATGAGCCTCAACACATAGGTGGAAATGGTGCAAAAATCACGGAGGATTTCAATGCTGGACACAGAGCTACCCCTAGAAGCTCCTCATGAGGAGGGACAGACACCAGAAGAGCAGAAAGGAAACTAGGAAAAGTCCCATGAGGCCAGCTGGCCAAGCAATGTTTGCCAGGGCAACAGGACATTGAAGGTCTTTGCTCACATCTTTTCAAGCGCAATAAGTACAGGTTATATCTCAGGTCATGAGCAGAGAGCCTACACTTACCTGGAGGGCCCCAAGGGTAACTGCTACCTCTACAGGAGTCAAGTTGAAGAGAGTTGTCTTAGGGTGGAAGTCACACCTGAGGATGCTTGCCCCAACTTGAGGCAACATGGCCCCAGGCAAAATCCCAAAAAGGAAATGATGGAAAATGAAACCAATGTCAATAATCCTGTGGATCCTTTTACAACAGGGGCCCTGGCTGAAGGTGCCCTCTGCTCACAGCATTTGTGAAGCCTACACATCCTCCCCTATCACTCACTGCCTTCCCCAATCACACTTATTTGTCACAGCCCAGCTGAAAAAAAAAGCTCTTCTTCTATTAAGTATATCCAGACAACTCTTCCTAGCCATCCCAATCCAGTCCACCGTCCTTTACCACTCAGTTTTTCAAACACTGTCTCCAGGAACCCTTCTTCACTATGGACTTGTGATGGACACAGCTTACCCATAAGAGCTGGGCTCCTGTGTCCACCACAGGATAGAATCCAAGTTCTGGGCCTCCCTGGTGGCCTAGGGGTTAAGTCCCAGTGCTCTCACTGCTATGTCCTGAGTTCAATCCCCAGCCAGGGAGCTGACCCACATGGCACAGGAGATCTCTCCTGTCTTGCCCGCTGCTCCCCTTAGCAGTATATTTCAGAAATCTTTCTGTTCTGCTCCCCACTCTGTCTCTGGTGAATCCTCTCACTCCCCACCCCACACCTCTGGCTTATACTCAGTTCTTCTATGCAAAAATAAATAAATAAAATCTTTTTTAAAAAAAGAATCCAGCGGGCCTCCCCGGTGGCGCAGCGGTTGAGCGCTGGGTTGCGAAGCTGCCCGCGGCCTCTGCGGCGCCAGTTCGATCCCTGGCTGCTCCCCGGCTACTGGAGGAGGGTCCCGCATGGCACGCAGACCTCTCCTGCCGCCCGCTGCTCCCCTCAGCAGTGTACTTCGGTCCTTCTGCCTGTTCTGCTCCCCGCTCCGGCTCTGGTGAATTCTCTCACCCTCCCGCGCTTCTGACTGTACCCAGTGCATGTATAAACGAACAAGCAAACAAACAAATAAATAAATAAATAAAACATGCCTCTATTAAAAAAATAAATAAATAAATAAATAAATAAAAAAAGAATCCAGGCCTCCCTGGTGGCTCAAGGGGTTAAGATACAACCTATAAAGCTATCCGCAACCACTGCAGCATGAGTTCAATCCCCAACCAGGGAGCTACCCACATGGTGCAGCAGACCTCTCCTGACTCACCCACTGCAGTGTATTTCAGTCAATCTGCCTATTCTTTTCCCCACTCTGTCTCTGGTGAAACCTCTCACCCCTCCCCCCAACACACACACACATACACCTTTGGCCTGTACCCCAGTTCTTGTATGCATAAATCAATAAATCTTATTAAAAAATAAAATAAAATAAGCCAAGTTCTTCCCTTTACAGTAAGACAAGTCACTGAATTTCTCTATTTCTCAATTTCCTCACCCCTGCATTGGGGAAAGTAATTACGTCAACTTTATTGGGCTGTGAGAATGGAATGACATGTATGTAAAGTCTTAGAAGATAATAAACACCTAATGAATGTTAAGGAATATTGTTGTTTTTTTTTTAACATACATATATTTTAGTTTTTGACCAGCTACTTTATATCTCTATGACAGCAGGTACCTTCACATTTGCTCACTGTAATAAGAAAGCATTGTCTACTTTTTGTTGAGGGGCAAAGTCCTGTGCTAAGTCAATAAATCTTTAAGCTGTCCTGGAGGGTCTCCAAGCTGGAGGCCTCTGCTATCTTATACAAAAGCCATTTTTGATGGCATAAAACTTGCTGGAGTGAGTCTTGGGAAGTTTCTACACTCCCCTCCACCCAATTTGACAGATACCCTCAAAAAAAAACTCCACATGGAGTTCTGTATCTCCTGCAGGAGGCTTCAAGGGTAAAGAAGGGAAACTGTGGATGTGGGGACGGCCCAGATCTACCACCTAACTGGCAACATCACCATGGTCAAAGCTCTAACTCTGTGATTCTTGGTTTCCTCATCTATCCATGGGACTTAGAATTACCTTCACAGGGCTATTATTAGAACAACTTCCAAACATTTCTAGCTACCAAGCTCGTGAGTCACAGGGAAAAAGCATGGCCTTGGAGAAAGGGTCTGAGGAGCTCAGAACACAGAAAAGAATAACCTCTTTGCCCTTTATCAATGTTGTCAACAGTCAGCGTGAAGATTCTTGGGAGAATACAAACTCTAGCAATGATTAAATGCCCTATGAATGTAACAGTATGCACAAATTCAGTTTTCTTCACATATTTTTGTTCCAAGTGCCATATGTAATGTGAATGGAAGTCAAAGTCAAGACAAAAGTCAAGGATATTTTCAGAAGTGAATATTCAAAATGGCGGCAACAGTATGCTAACAACAGGGGCCCTTTGCACTCAGTCCAGAAGGCTTAGAAAATCAATCTCCTCCGCCCACATTCACCACCACTTCAACCAGAAAGAGTGAGAAGCAAATTTATGTTAAATTATTTAGAAATGTAAATTTATTCAATCACTTGAATAAAAAGAAAAGGTCTGTGCTCCACAATTGATTTAAGTCAAAGGTGGTTCCTGACTCTTCTCTAAAATGGGTATTATGAGAGCACTTCCTTCATAGAGTAGCTGAGAGAATTAACTGAGATATTCCAAGAATTCATCACAATACCTGGTACACAATAAGCTTGATAAATGTTAGCTGTCATTACTGCTGCTTTTGTTATTTTTGTTCTTGAATTGTTAAAAATTAAAGCCTTATGATTAGGGGAAAAGGTACACTAATCACATGGTTCAGTCTATGGGTCAGAAATCTTATTCAAATATCCAAACTTCCCCTTCTTCCTATAACATCTGTGACTTAACAACATGCATTTTTGGGCACATCCAACAGAAAACCCTGCCCTGTTCTTTCGCAAAGCCAGGCCTCCTTGGGATGGAAGAAACACACAGAGTTCATCAGGTGGAAAGACAGGTTGAATATTGGAGGAAGAGTGGCTAAAAAGAAAATGGAATTGGTCCAGAGATACAAAAAAATAAAATAAAATAAATGGGGAGTGTGAGGAGCTCTTTAAAGGGTTCACATGCCCTAGGAGAAACCTTCAAAGAAGAAAAGAGTGAGCTAACACTTCAGACCCTTTGAAGTACTTACGTTATCCAGTGGAATCCCTTGGTCCACTCTCTTTCCAATCCTGCCAAGTTAAGGGGCCCCCAACTACAAGCTTTATCTAGTGTGTACCTGAAAAGCCAAATGCAGGGAATTTCTCTCACCATTTAATGAGGAATGCCTGGAATATTCTGGTTGAGAAGTATTTCTTAATTTCCTGTGTAATCTGAAGGCATTATCCAAGGGTTATTTTTGTTTTGTTTTATTCAGAAGTGGGGTTGCTGGAGCATTCCTCTTGGACATGTTCAGATTTGAATTAATTAGAATTCCTGTACAGTTTTCTTCAGTTATAATTATAGCTTAATTTGATTGCTTAATAGCTCTGGTTTTCGTAATGTTTAGCACCTGTTGTAAATTGCACAAGATAAATCACCTTCTACCTTCCACCGTGTTTATGCCTAACTTTTGCCTTTTCCCTTTCAGCTGGTGGGCTGGTGACGACAGTCACGAGCTTTGCTCATCTCTGCCCTTTCCGCCAAAGAACTCTCTTTTGCAAGGCTATTTAACCAGAGAAGAAGTGACTTTTACTTAAATGCCTCCTTAAGACTGTTAGATTTTTTTAAGGGGAAAAATTTGAGGAAAAAAAAAAGAGTATTTCAGAAGCTATAAACTCTGAAGACTGACCTCTGGTATTATGTAGACTTCCACTTAAGGGTCACCTTTTTGATGCACTGGGTGTGCGGGGCTTTTTTCCCCCTTCCTTTCCTTTCTAGGATTATTAGACAGCAGTGGAAGCCTGAATCATTAATTGATTTCGCTCATGCATTGTGCTATGATACAATTTTTCAAGGCTGTGCATAATTGTGTTCTCTGTGCCAGCGTTCTGTGTTCTGTCCTTGTCATATTGTCATTGAAGGCTGTTTCCACCCTCTGTAATTGGAGATGTTCTACTTTTGGACAAAGGTGTGGGGGCAGCTCAGGGGAACAGCGCTGACATTTACTTCATCAATTTATTTTTATTGTTCCTACATTTATTGCAGCTATAACAGCCCTTTAATAGTTATATCTCCTCCCTGTAGGGTATTCTGGTATTTGAAATTTTTTTAACTCATTTGTTCTCATAGATAACAGTAAAGTGCATTTCAGGATAACCTTTAGGTTTCAATCTCCTCTCTTCTTTTGGCTCTGAGGCAGTCTTCGCTTTAAACTTTTACTGCATTGCCAGTCTAAAGGCCAGAGCGCCAAGTTCATTCTAGCACTGGAGTAACCACAAATTAGTGGTCCTGAAAATTTCAGGGAGGTTAGTCCTCAACCAAGAGAGCAGCTATTACCGTAATTCAAAACTGGTCATCCTTTTAATGGTGGGGGTTGGGGGGACTAAAGGAAGGTGGGCAGGAAGGGGGAAAATGAGGGGTGATGATAGAGAAACCCAGTAAATTCTAACTGGGCCTCACATTACAATCTTGGTCAAGTAAGGGTTGTAATTAAATCTTTATGACTGATGAAGCATCACACTGGACCAATTCTGAGTATCTGCCCTTCAACGCCAAAGACAGGGGCATCATTAAGGGGAAACTGCACTGGGATTTACTGTTCTCTTGTCTTTGTATAACATGACCCTTCCCCAACCTGAACCCCAGCCCCATCTCCCTTTAAGAAGGTTATCTTAGGATAGCCTTGGAAATAAATCATTATCCGGAAGCCAAATTTGTTCATTTACAATTTTTACTTTTTACCAGTCCTGTAGAAAAAAATGAAATACTAATTATGTCCACTTTCCTACCACCATCTTTGAAAACATTCAAAAGGGCAAGAAATATTTCTATGCTTATTTCATGATAGTAAGCCATTTATAATAGTTTGTGCTCCAATTTCCAGCTTTAAAACAATCATTTCCTTTGAACACTACCCAGGCACATTTCCAGTGAGAGTTCATTCATGTTTCTACCACCTTGTCTCATACAGATTCATTGATACAGTTTCTCTTCAGAGCAAAATGCCTTGTCCACTATCAATATATCAAATAATTAGCAAATAAAAATGTCTACAAATTCCATACTTGATTAGAGCACCAGGTGCCTTTCTCCCCTCACAACTAACACAAACATCGGCCTGGGAGACGTTTCTTATGCAGCCAGTGCCACCATTTATTAAAAGGGTGGTTGTGTCAAAGCACATAAACTTTCAAAACATCCACTATAGTAGAATGGGTCTAGTCAGTTCCTAAGCAAAGCAGGGTGAGATTGGACACCCAGGGCCCTATCCTCGGGTTCCTTCACAATAACAGAGAAGAGGGACCCCAGACCCAGTCCATCCTGGTAAAGTTTGTAGTTCCAAAGAAGCCTGTACTCCAGTAGTCTCTGCTGACTGACAATCCTTGCCTCCACAATATCCACCTTACCAGCCCCCTATCTTTTCCATTTCTTCTACCCCCTCCCACCACTTCCATTGCAAAAGGATTCTTTTCAGAAGACTAGAGTCTACTGCCATGTTAGTGCATCTATTAAAACTTCAGAAAAGGAAAATATAAGATGAAGAAATAAATCAAGTATGCAAAAGTAAGAGGGGAAAATATCATTGACTAACTTCATCCTGGAACCATAGCCTGGGCAGAGAAGCCACCCAAGTGTCTAATCCTTGGCCTCTGCTTCCCAACATAACTAAGCAAAAACCACCCAGAATGATGCTGCCAAGTTTCTGGTAAGGATAGGATGCTTAGAGGCTTGATTAGGATTTTTTTAATTATTATTCTTCCCCTTTGACTTTATCCCTGGAGAGTTAGAGAAAGATACCATCAGCAGGGCATTAATCCAGATGAAAATATTTTAATATACCCCCACTATAAATCAGGCTCAAAATTCCAGATCTTTCTTATTCAGGTTCCTGACTTCTTTTCTTCATCTTTGAAGACTTACAAAATATGTAAGCCATTGATAGGCAAATACACACAGTTTCACAGCTGGTAAACATGGAGAATATGCCCACTGCCCTGGCAGAGCAAGAGGCCATCAATATTCTTACTTCTTTGCCCAACAGTAAAAGTCATTCTGTACCAGTTATCATCTGAATCACAGGTGTAATTAGAGGCCCAAACAGGCAACTTATCTTCAGGGAGGTTGAGATTAGAGTTGCCACAACCTGCGTAACTAAAATGGCTGCAAGGTAATTTTGGCTAATTCTGCTTTAAATATGCACAAGCCTCTCCGTTAATCAAGTCATGATGCTGGCTACAACTAATGGGAGGTAGCTTGACAATAATGGAATTCCAAGAAAGAAGATCTTATAGAAGGACAGGGATGCCTTGAAACTCAGAGACGAGCAATGAAGACCAAGTATACCCAAGATAGCCTTCTGAGTAGCAGACCAAAGGGTGGTGGAGGGTGGGGGGTGTTGTGGAAGAAATAAAGAACATAGGGAACTCTATACCACTCCTTCAGATCTGAAAGTGTGAGTCCAACACCAGGACAAGGCCAGGAAGAGGAAAAACCACCTGAGAGAGAAAAGAAAGGAGAAAGAGGCCCACACATGGGAGGCCTGACTACACGGTTCTCTAGCCAGCTGTTAGTCATCCTTAGCAAGATCATGCAGACAAGATAGAGGGGCAATCCCAGCTGGTGAAGGACCTTCCTTGCCAGCCCTATCCTCCCTCATCTGATTTGCCAGCTAGAGTTAGAGTCTAGGATGGATAATGAAGAACGTGACCAGTGTTCAGAGCTGAGTTACTCAGATGTCTCTGCTCACTGTTGATCCATGCAAAGCCCATTCACTCAATCTTTTGATTCTCCCTTCACTTTTCTTCCTTAGTCTCCACCCTCACCCACTCCAATAGGCACCTACTGTGTTTCAACTTTCATCTTGGATCTATGAATTCTATGTGATTGGTTCAGGAGTGATGCCATGTTTATTTGCCATTTGACTCTTCAGATTAACTTTAAGCTTTGTTTTTCATTTTGTTTAAGCCTGCCCTAAGAGAGTCTTGTAGAGATCAAGGACTTTATATCTGTGGATCTGACAAAGAAAATACAGTAGTGGATTTCAAGGACTATATTAAAGGACATAGGTCCAGCCATATATGGCGATGCAGATTATTTTCATGAATAATGTCCTCTGGATTTGGAGAATGAACAACCTTTGCACTGGACACAGCCATACCGTTCAAATATTTTCTGATCCATCTCTATTAATATTGCTATCATTGTATTGACATTGGTGTTATTTTGATTTTAGGGATTTTTTAAAGGCAAAATTTAAACGTAACATTTGTTATAAACAAAACTAAGAGTTCAAAGGACTAAGTCAAAGCACTCCTCTTCCTTCACCAACACCCCTCTAATCCCATTCCACATGTAAACACTTAAAATTTCCTTGTATGTATATACTTCCAAAACCATGTTTTACACAAGCAAGGCCACATTATGTACAAATACTTTTTATACAAACAAGACACAGATAAACCCCACTTCTCAAAAGTTTGTCACTTCACTTTTACAAAAGACCTATATAAGTACCTGTTTTCTCTAAGGGAAAGAATCCAAAGAGGATTTTCATTTTCATGACAAAAAAAGCAAAACCTGCATTGAACTGCTTTGCTTTATGCCATTCCAACTTATAAAAGGCTTCATAAGAAAGGTCTACTTTTGGATAGTTGGAGAAACCCATAATTCTATATATACTGTTTCACAACTTATTTCTTTCTCTTAATAATTTCTTTCTCTTAATAATTTTGGACAAGTTTCTATAAAAATATAGAAAATGATTTATTTCATTGCTTTCAGCAGCTGCAACAAATTCCATTGTATGAAAATACCATTATTTATTTAATCATTCCCCTACTGGTGGAAATTTAGGTTATTTCCAATTTTTGCTATTATAAGCCACACTGTACATTAAAAGTTCTTTTATATCCTATATATACACACACACACAGTGTTTGTGTTTGTGTGTTTGTATGTAGGATAAATTACTAGAAAAGGCACTTACATGTCAACAGGACTGCACATTTTGAATTTTGATAGATATTATCAAACTGCTTTTTTTTATAAGTAGTACCAATTTACATGTCCAACACTGTTTGACAGCATGTTATCAAACACCCTGGAAATATCAGCCTTTATGAAACTCTTGAAATTATCAATCAGATAAATGAAAATGATATGTGATTTAATCTGCTTCTGAAAGACTACAAAATAATTTTCCTAGATCTTTATTGGCTACTTATGTCGTTTTCTTTGCACTATGTCATGAGCTCTACCTATTTTCCAAAATGTATGTGTGTTTTTTTAATTGATTTGGAAGAGTTCTTCTCATATTAAGGAAATACATGTTGGAAAGATTTTCTCCAATTAGTCATTTTTTGACTTAGCATGATATTTTTGTTCTGAAGAGTCAGTTAGCCGTATTTCATTTTCTACTTTTATGACATCCTGTCCTAGAGAAGTTTCAGATTTTATATTACCAAAATAATCAGTTTTGGACTTCTTTTAATTTCATGACTGCATATAATACTCAGGAAAGTCTGTTCTACTCAAATGTCACCAAAAAAATTAATTATTTTTGTGATTCTATTTTTATAGTTTAATTTTTCTTTTTAGTGATTCAGGTTTATTTATTTTTCCAAATAACTTACCAGCTGTCTCAACATCAGTTATTGAATAATATCTCAATTATCCATTGCTTTTCAATGCCACCTTTATAATTTAATAAAGTCTCATATTTCTCATTGTATTTCTTGATTTTCTATATTGTCTCATTGCTTTGCCTTTTTCCTGCAGTCGTACTATACTGTTTTATTAGTATAGCTTTACAACATGGATTTGCTCTGGAAGAGTGTATTTTTTAAAACTAGAATTTATAAAAAGTACAAAATTGTCAGGATCTTACCTTAGGCTATATTTTTTTTTCTTTCAGGAAGGATATTCATACAAAGTCTTTGAGTTTATTAAAAAAAAAAAAACATAAAAACAAAAAAAAAAGTATATGCACTCTATGAACCAAAAAAATTAATAAGAAGTTACTATACTAGTAGCTAGGAGAAACGATAGGAAAAGATAAGGCAGAGACCCCAATCTAATGGAATTATTTAGATAAAAAGGTACCAAAACACAAATACCCAGATAGCAAAAGGCAATCCCTTTGGGTTTCAGTGATCAGGGAAGTCTTCCCAGGGAAGACAAGAAATGGGATATAGTACCACTTACAGAGCCTCCGATTGTCATGAGGGGATAGGGTCCCTTTCCCCTGGGAATCTGTTTATGGGGTGTGTGTTTTTGACTAGTAATAAAACTGACATATATCGAGTGCTGACTGTTTACCAGGCATGGCTCCAAGTGTGGTACATCCATCAACTCATTCAAACTTACAAGCCAATGAAATAAGTACATATACTTATTAGGCTTATTTTACAAATGAATGAACTGAGTCACTTGTCCAAAGTCACTGAGCTACTAAGTGGCAGAGTAGAATTTGAACACGGGCTGTCTAGCGCCAGAATGTTCATCCTTAATCATCACACTTCACTGCCTCCAAACCAGAGAGAGGGTTTGATCCACGTACTACCTCGGCCTCAAGCACTCCCCCAGATGATAAAACTATTAACAGTGACAAGCTGCCCTGTTAGCACAGCCTGACAACACTGTGTTCAGGTTGCAGATTCAAGAGTTCACTGGAGAGTCTGAACTTCCTAAAAGGACAGAGGCACCTGGAATGCTGACCCCCTGGCCAGAATTTGCAGTTTACTCCCATCAGCACTTGCAGCTCCTCTCCCACAGAGGAGGCCAGCAGTTCATGCTCCTGCACACTCTTTGGGCCTCCAGTGCAGTCTGGTCACCTGGGTGACCCCTGCCCACCTGGGACCAGGGTGGCCTCTGTCTGACCTCATCCCAGGCTGACAGCTGGCGTTGCACTCATCCAGACAGCTGGCGCTCCAGGCTGGACGGAGCATTGTCTCCTGCCCTGCCTTACAAAGCGGGGAGAAAGAGAGCAGGCCACTCCTGTTCAGCCGTGGCCCCAGAGGGGGGCAGGTCCCTGGAATTAAGGAGATAGGATGAAAACAAAATGCCAGCTGCAAGTATTTCTGACTTTAAGAACCAGGGCCGATGGCCTCCTGAAGTCCGGTGCCAGGAATTGTTGGAAACAAAAGGCCCTCTGGTGGGCAGGGTTAGGCTGGAGCACAAAGCCCCATTGTTCGGCGGCACCAGTGGTTTTCCAACTTTTCTATCTATGTAAGCCACGGAACCATTTGTATCCCCTCCGCCATGCCCTTGACGTCTGGAAGGGCTCTCAGGTAGAGCCCATTACCAGGAAGGAAACAATGGCACTCTGAACCACCACCAGCAGACACAGCATTGAGACAATGGTACAAAATGCCAGTTTTCCCATCAAGTTGCCTTTCAGTCCTTACAGAGACTGTCTCAGACAGACGACTTCTTTCTGATCCACCTCTTTCCTCTCACTGTCCCCCAAAGCTGAAAAACAGCGAGGGCTGGATGACCGTTGCTCCTGCCTCTGTTCTGGAAAAGCAAAGGTAGGCACTGACCCTGCTCATCAGTCTCTCAGATTCTTCTCAGTCAGATAAACCCTCCTCTCACTAATCTCGACAACATCTCAACAGCACAGTTGCTGTGGGATAGGATGCTTTTCCTTCAATCTCTGTGTCTTAACCATCTTCTCACCACTAGACAAAAGAAAGAATAAGAAAGAGACCAGGAAACAGAAATCCTGACCTGTCCCCATTATTTTTTTCAGAGTATCAGATGCAGGAAGCAGGTACTACTCTGGTCCAAGCAGGGGCAGAGCCCTCTCAGTCTTTGAGAATAGAATAAAAGTGAAAGTGCTTGAAATTTAGTATTATTCATGCAGTGAAATATCTTGCATCCAATTCAAGAGGTGCAAGCACCCTCCACAAATTGAAGGATCTCAGTTAAGAACCTCAGGCCTAGCTTTCACACTATCCAGATCCATTTTGGTACAGGGCAAGAGACAGCAAGGTTCTCACCAAGCCAGTTTTTTCTCCTGGTCCCACAGTAAACATTTCCCAGTGCCCTTGCACATTAGTGGGCATGTGTGACTAACATGGACCAATGGAAAGGAACAGAAGTGATGTGTCTCTTCTGGCTGCAGGCACTTGACAGCAGATACTTTCTCCATGCTCTGCTTCATGGTCTTTCAGTGAGATAACCCAGGGATACTTTGAAGCCACATTTAAAAAGACTAAGTCTTTACGAAGAAGAAACTTGGAACAGCATGGGACAGAAAGGTCTTCTCTCCCAACCAACCTGCATAGGACGATGAGGAGGGACATAAAGCTTTGCTGTGGTATGCCACTGAGATCTGGGGAGGGTTTGTGACAACAGTCAGCATAGTTACCCTAACACAGAGCTCCTTCTCAGGAATATCCAGCCCAGACACTGCATGCTGCCTTTCACCTAGTCAAGTGGTTCTCAGCGCTGGCTGATTAGGTGATTAGAATCACCACAAGACTTTATTTTAAAAGAGGAGGCATAGGGAGACAGCAGTAGAACCTGGGCATCATACACTTACAAAAACTCTCTAGGGTGAGTCTAGTGACAAGGAGAGGAGCTTCCAGTTTCTTAGAGGTGCTGTGAGAAACACACTGGGCACTGCTCCTTCTCCACACAAGCTCCTCTAGGTCAACAAGGGAGCTAAGACACCGTGCTGCCATCCGCCCTTGGCAGCCGTGCCCAGAAAGCACACGGGTTGACATTACTGAACACTCCAGTAATGTTCTGGGACCTTTACATCCAGACCTCACATGAGCCTCTCATCACAGCTTATAAAAAGGTTCTAGTCCTATCTCAATTTTAAGTTTGGCCCAAGGAAGTCAAATAAGTATCCCCACACCACACAACTAAAAAGAACACCCAGTCCTAATACAGTTGACCCTTGAACAACACAGGTTTAAACTGTGCAGCCCCACTTAGATGCAGGTATTTTCCATAAACATATTGGAAAATTTTTTGGACTGTATGACAATTTTTTAAAAACTCACGGACAAACCTTATAGCCTAGGTATATGGAAAAAAATAAGAAAAAGTGAGGTATATCATGAATGCATTAAACACATGTAGATAATAGTCTATCTTATCATTTATTACCATAAAATGCACACAAATCTATTATGAAAATTTTAAATTGGTCAAAACTTACACTTAGAGAATGTGATGGCGCTATTCACAGTGGAGAAAATGTGAACATTCATTAGGGGTAATGCTTCAGGTCAACAGCAAGCTACTAGTAGTTAAGGTTAGGGGAGGCAAAAGTTACATGGGGATTTTCAATTGCATGGGGGTGGGAGGGAGTCGGTGCCTTTAACCTCCACACTGTTCAAGGGTCAAACTGTATTTCTAATTGGTCGTGATTTTCCCAACCTCTCGAATCGCCTGATGATGATCCTGGGTAGGGTCATACGCAGAGGTTTCACCAGAGATCATCTTAGTTATCAGGTAACATATGGAATTGGTGGGCACTCGCCTAGGCAATGCGGAGGCCTCGAGCCAGCTGAGGAGGTGGAGAATGGCTGCTGGCTGAGGAGGCTGACAGCCGCCTGGTCCTGACGCTCAGCGCCATCTCAGGTCAGCGCAGGGCCCCCACCGCTCTTTCCTGCAGGCCGCCATTCGACCTTGCGCCCTTGCGCACTTGTAAGTGAGGCGACAGCAGAGGTGGCACAGGGGCTCAGTGTTCAATTTCCAAGCCGAGGCGAGAGGGGAGAAGATCTCTGGATCTCGCACAAACCTCACCCCACGGGGCAGCCCACAGTGACTATGGAGCAGGGAGCCTGAGCTCATGCAGCGGCGGGCCTTGGAGCTGCGCGGGTCTCCTGGGCTTCCCACATCCCACAAAGCCAAGAATGCCGTGTCTGTAAACGGTGTGGCTTGCTCTTGGGAGGGATAACTGGCACCGGCCTCGGTGTTGACGTCTTGCTTAAGTCCACAGCCGGCTGTCCAAATCCTGGCTGCACTCAGGTCGCAGCACCGAGCTGTGCACCCCCAGTCCGTCCGGGAGGCCCCGCCCCATCATGCCTGCCCATTCTCTGGCTTTGCTTACTTTCGACACATTTTGTCATTACTTGCGTTTCTCACTGTATTACACTTTGCTTTGTGCAATTTTTAAAAATCTGTAATTTATGAAAGCTTTCATTCGATAGGGTCTTCACTCTCCCTGGATGGAACTTCTTCTAAAGTACTTCTCAGTAGGCAAGGAATCGCTCCCCTTTGATTACCATGAGATTAGTTTGTTCAACTGATGGCCTTCCTTCTCTAAGATACTCATTGTGTCTTCTGCCTCTTATGCAGTTCTTAAGAATTTAAATGAGCCATTTTATTTCTTCTTCCAAGCCCGGAATCCACACACCCAGGCCCACCCTTCAGCCTTTGAGTGTGCCTAATAAACAGCAGCACGGTTTCAGAGGGCCCCCTCTAATGGGGGATTTTATGTTACTTCTGACATTGTTTGTTGTGCTTCCCACAAGACTGAGAGCTGCTAAAGATTGAGAGACAGTGACATAAATGTCAGGGAAACGCCTCGGTAGTGTCAAGCCTAATTAGACGCTTGCACTTGGGGGACAACTATGGATACCATAAAACTCAGAGCTCATCCTCTCTCAGCACATGCCTGCAGCCAGGCAGATGGGGCAGGGCGCGGGAGAAGGCCCAGAAACAGGATAAAAAGGGAGAAAGAACAGTTTTTCTGGGATGCTGAATTTGATTTTAATGCATTTTCTTGTTCCTTTTAGACTGGAAACATTATCCTGGAAGCTCCCCCTGGCAAAGTCATTGTATGCATCAGGCACTGCAGGCCCAGTGCCCAGAGCAAGGGGCTTGTCAAAGACTAAGAAAATGGTTAAGATGGGGAAAAAAAAAAAAAAAAAAAAAAAACGAGGTTTTCCAAATTACAAAATATAAGTTGTGAAATTAAAATGTTAATTGAGGTAATAATTTAAAAAGCAAATGACCGAAATTATTTTATAGCTAAGTTCTGTGTGTACACACGCACAAACACACACATACACACAAACACAACACGGTGCAAAGTGTATGTACATTTTAAAGATGAACATAAAGTAGAGTGAGACTTCCAAAAGTAAGAGTGCCTTCAGGCCATGAAGGTTCTAAAGTGGCCACATCTCCCAATTCAAAACAATCATGGGAGAGTGTGTCTTGATTCACATAAGTAACATCGCAAATAATCAAGCCTTCAGTACTGCGCCAGGTTCACTGAGGAGGGGCAAGAGAAAGATCAGCCCCTGCCCTCACAGCTATTAGAACCGCTAAGAAGTATGACTAAGCTCTGAAGAACAATTAATTCACTTATTCATCCACTGAATATTTCTTGGGTTCCTGTTATGTGCAATATTCTCAATACTGAGAATAACGCAATGAACAAAGGATACCAAAATTCCTGCCCTCATGGAGCTGACAGTTCAACAGTCTAGTTCAAAGTCAGAGCCGGTATAGAAATACTAAGCAAGCATTTTTAACAGAGCAGTTGAGGAGAGGAGGAGAAGGTACTGCCGGGATGATCAAGGACAAGTGTAAGCAGAGAAGGCTGTGGCGAGGCCCAGTTGCTCAGCCTGTGCTCCTCCTGGGTGTGTACAGAAAAGCTAAAAGTCTGTCCTGGTCCACACAGAGATAACACATACATGGATGAGATAATGTGTGTAAATAGCACATGGGTTTTAAGTGAAGTATCCACCTCAGTTTGAATATGACACATTCTGTTTATTCACCTGAGCAGAGACACTGAAGTCATTGTGGAGAAATCCTTGTTTGATCATTTTCAACTCTCCATTCTTACCCAGATATTCTTTCCCTGCTAAGTTGAATCAGCGTGTACATAAGCATCCCAGATCCTCCTGGGACATGGAGGCACTGAGAACAGTAACCACGCAGACAGCCAAAACAATCTAAGAACTTATCCAAAGGGCTTTCCCTGTTGAAAGGAGGAGAGGGGTCTGTTTGGGAGATGAGTTCACATCCTATCAGTGTCCAAAGCATTCAAGACCTGGATTTCCAAAACTATGTGGAACAGCTCCAGGGCATTTTGGCAAGACAAAGTGTCCATTTCCTTTAGTAGCATAAGAAGTTTACACTGTTTCAAAGAGCCAGAGTATTGTTCCAACTTACAGCTCAAAATAAACCCACATAGTAAATAAAGTGATTATTACTAAGCGCCATTTGACAGATGCAAGAAAGTGAGACAAAGCAGACTTCAGTGAGTTGCCCAAGGTCACACTGTCTGGCCACAGTCCAGGAACTCAGCTTTCTTGGCACGCTCCAGAACTGCTCTAACCATGCTTCTTGCTAAGGCCCTGGTGCCAAACGTGGCAGAAGACCCTCCTCCTTAGGGGAGCACCAGGCCCTCTTCCTGAGAGCATCAGAATTATTTTATCAGTAAATATTCATCATTAATTCCCCCATCAGACTTTTCCTATAACATACATTTGTCCAATTGCCCAAGAAATTCCTTCCTGGTCAGACACATACAATGTAAATCTTTTCAAAGCCCATTTCTCAGGTGTCTACCTTCTAAAATTGCCAGATTTAACCAATAAAAATATATTTGAATTTCTTGTAAACAATGACAACATGCTTAGTGTATGTCCCAGGCACACTTATACAATTGGGATATATTTACGGTATAAAAATTTTCTTTGTTTATTGTGCTGCTCAAAACTAGTTGCCCAAATGGAATCAGAGTCTATAAGCCTCCTAATCCAAAAACAAATGCTTTCTTCCTCTACTTGTAATCAGCTGCAAAGATGAGAAGTCTGAACTCACTTGTTCAATTGTCAAAAAATCTGAGGGTAATAGAAAAGTTAAAGGCAATTTTGTATCTGACACCCATGAGATTACACCTAAAGTAATCAAGACCAGAGGAAACTGAATCTACATATGCATAGGGAACTCAGAACCCTCCCTGGGAATGCTGCCAGTGTCAAAAGTAGGAGGTTGTTTGCAGCCAGTATGATTCCCACTGGCTGTGAATATGGTCATTCCTCTATAGCTTTCCTCAGAACTATCCAAATCCCCTGCTCCCCTGCCTCAAGAACTCTCCCCTAACAAACCCACGCCCTTGTTAGCACGTAATAGCCACAATCCTAATTTGTGGGAAGACTAAAATGCAATGCATATTGAAAACCTGTTTCCAATAGAATGGCCTGAGTTTCATAAAATTGTGAAGAATCAGAAAAGAGAAAGATCTGGGGAAAGGCAGCATTATTTCCTTTAGGGGATGGAATATTTTAGAGGGGCAAAGAGAAAGGAACTCTAGCACCCAAAAACAAACAAACAAAATATTTACAAGGCAAATGCCACCTTTTTCCTTAAAATACAGAGTAAAAACCCACTCACTAACACATCTCACAGTATAGTGAAAAATAGTTAGCCCAGCAGAGTTCCTCTAGGGAGAATTGAAAAACTCCTTGGGCTCATTTGTGTTTTTAGGTATGAGAATGGCTGCAGGAGGCAGGAGCCTTCCAGAGGGATGTTGCAGAAACTTTCAACTCCACCTCCACCCAATTTGGAAGGTAGCTCTCTTGTGTTTTTAATGGGATAGTGTGTGTTTTATAATGAAAGGTCCTGACAACAAGAAGAGTGAGAGAGAATATTTATTATTTATATTTAGTATATTACAATATCTTTAGTGCACACAGCTCCTACCAGCTACAGATCAAGAAACAGCTTTGAGGGTCTGTGAAGAACAGTGGAGACAGACAGAAAACTACAAGGGAATGGATTGCAAGTGCATAGAATTGGAGGGGAAAGGTTCTAGAGAAGATTAAGCCTCACCTCTGCTCAAACTGTCACTAGTCACTGGCAAGGTCAGTCAAATATGGTGGGGAAGGAACCAGTAGGAGACCAACATGAGCTGGGGCCAACCCAGCTGCAGGAAGAATACGGGTTCTGCCTCACAGGTCACCCAGACACAGACACCGGCCCTGCCCTAGCAGATTCCAGAGGAAAGATGGACCTGTCAAAGACAATGTCACATCATCAGGTGAGTGACGCTGGGTCACCAGGAGTCAAGCTAAGTGCACGCATACACACTCACACACACACAGGCTCAGCAAAGCAGGGGGGCAGGGGGGAGAAAGTCTTGAGAGAAATTTCTGTTGGATTTTTTTCCAAAAGAACATCAGATAGAGAAAATCAGAACTTTATGGAATTTCCTTAGTCTATGGCTAAGAACAGATTCTAGAGCAATTTGGTCTATATTTGAAGCCCAGCTCTGCTATTTATTTGCTGTTTATTTGCTCTATTTATTTGACCTAGGACAAGTTCCTCAAACATTCTGATCTCAATTTCCTAAGCTACAAAGTTGGGATAGCATAGAGAATATCAGACAATTTTTAGTTTATTGTGAAAATGAAATAATTTCAACACAGGTGAAGCACCAGAGCCTGGTGCCTAATAAGTGTGCAGTAAGTGTTGACTGCTTTTACTATGACACATATAGTTAAGTATTGTTTTTATTTGATTTTTATTTAATTTGATTTTATTGTTTTTGCATATCAAGATGATGTTTTTACATATCAAAATCCATTCAGAGTTTAGAGTGTCTAAAATTCTTAGTATATGAAAAAGCCCTGGCCACAATGTTAAATACTATGGTACAGGTGTGTCTGGAGTAATTTGCTTAGGATGTCCCCAGAAGGAACTCCTCACTCAGACACAGAGGGTAGTCAAAGAGGACTTCCTGTCAAAACTCCTAAGCTAAGTCTTAGGGTTTGTCCAAGTGAAGATAAGAGAAATAGTTTGTGCAAATACCAGAGACAAGAAATGGAAAAAGCACACACACACACAGAGGAGGGTAAACAGCAAGACCTGGGCAGCCTAAGCTTAGGTAAGAGGCTCTGACTTGATAGTACAGACAATTTCTCTATAAGTGTAATCCCTAGAAGAATCTCCTCTCCTAAAAGGCTCCCTCCCTAACTGAGGGAATTGACAGGACTTGATAACTGGCTGGTCATGAAGGTGAAGAGAAATTGACTTCTTCCCAACTGTTGGTTTAGACAACTGCAAAGATGTTGACACCATTAGCTGAAACAGGAAACGCAGGAAGAGGAGATGAGTTGGGGGCAGGAAGGGTAAGGGAGGTGGAGAGAGCACTGGAAATGAGCTCAGGTCATGACTTCTACTTGGAAACAGATTTCTGCAACACAGCTAAGTGCGAATGCTGGTAGGTAATTGGCTACCCAGCAAAAGTAATTAAAAATTCAATAACCATCCCATACTTTATAGAGAATTCTTCTGTAGAGTGAACCATTCCATAGTTTGTTACAATTCCCATGAGAGGAGAGTAAGTATTTACTGTGCTGAGCATTATGTATACATTAATTCAAGCCATCCTCACATCAATCCGCGCAGCACATACCGTTAGTAACCCATTCTACGGTTAAGGACTGAGGGCTTCGAGCTAATGTCACACAGCTGGTAAATAGCATGGTCTATGTTCCCTTTTGACAGATGCAGAAGCTGAGGGCCTGGTAGGACAAAGGACTTGCCCAAGTTTACAGACCCAGGAAGTTATGGTGCCAACTCTAGCACCTCAACCTGCTACTTCAGGAGGCCCGTGCTCTTTGCATCACTTGGTGGATTCAGGCTGTGGAAGTCTTATGTGCATGGAGCAGGAGGGAGAAGATTATAGGGGTAGAACTAACCAGTAGTTATGTTCAAACAGGGCAAGAACTGCTTATTTTCCTGTGCAGCCTCATAAGAGCAAGGTACTTCATACCTGCTGCTGCTGATGATGTCGATGATGATGGTGGTGGTGGTGGTTGGTGGTGGTGGTGGTGATGATGGTGGTGGGAGTGATGAGGGGGTGATGGAGCCCTGATGATGCTGAGAGTGGAGTTTGACTGATGCCGACACTTGCATTAAGACCCAAAGACTTTTATGACCCTACAGTTCTTGAGGACAAACTTGAGTCTGAGCATTAGCTTTTCTCTGTAGATTATTCAGGAAGGAGGAGTCTGGATTGGAGTTGTGTTTGTGTTCACTCATTCAACAAATATTCCAGTGACTGAGCCACTCCTAAGTGTCAGGCACTATGTGAGGCCACAGAGCACAGTGATGAACAGGACATTCTCCACATCCTCGTGTAGTTCATGGTCTTATATTCCTCAGCTGCTCACACCTGCTAGTTGGATGGTGAGTGAGGAATGGTGTCCTTACATGAAAGCTGCCCATGAGAAACCGCATCTGTGGCTTTTGTTGGGCCCCACTGATGGAGGGACACTAAGATACTCGCTGAGGACAAGGCCTGCATTTCCAGGTCTGGTCCTGCCAGTGGTGAGCTGAGGGACCCTGCAAGGTTTTTCCAGCCTTGATGTAAAATGGGTAGAAGAAGATGAAAACCCTAGCTCCATGGTTTTGGAACTCCTTTGAAGCTGTATGTTTTGTTATTTATTCACTTAACAAATATTTACATAGAGCCAATTTGTGCAAATAAAATGAACAATGCAAACGTGGCTCAGGCCTCAGGAGCTTGAGGTCTAGCAGAAACCTTATGCCAAACACTACCATATGAAACATGAAAATGAAGCTAATCCTGAGGTCACCTGGGGCTCTATAGTAAAAATAATAATAATTAAACAACAATACTAACAAAACTCAGCTGGCTAATCTCTCAGGTTCCTACCTACTCTGAGATGCTGAGATCTTTTCTTCCAGACTGTACATCGCATTTCCAATCCTACGTTTTCTGTGATTTTTGTCTGACAAGCCCCAAGCACTCAAGTTTGTCCAGGTAGTGCTGCTTTGCTCTATTGGTCTGTTTTGGGGAAAACAGCTATTTGCATGAGGCTCTCAAAGTGTCTGGTTCAAACTGGGCAGGGGAGGGAAGACTATATTTTTATCTGGAGGCAGGAGGATTTTTCACATGTTACTCCCCAAGCACAGAGGGAGCACTAGAGAGGTTGCAATGGATATTAGCAAAGGCAAATCAACGGGGCACAGTTACCAGTTGTTCCTTTCCAGAGAATCCTTTTTTTTTTTTTTTTTAAGAAAAGAAATGAAAACCCCACCCTCCTACCCTCTCTGGTTTTGCAAAACAAACAAGAGGAAATAATTTTCATTCATTGACTTTGTTCTTCCCTTCCAAAGAAATCTCTCCATCCTCTAAGGAAGACTGATTTGAGGTTTACTGTACACTTCTGTCCACGTGGTGAGAAGGGATTTGATTCTTTTTTCTTTCTCACACCATTCTGTGCCAACGTGAGCCTGACCATTTCCAGATGAAACGCTGCCTTTACCAGAATGAAATGTTTGCGAAAGGTCTTTAATGAACTGAAAACGTTAATTTGCAAAGTCTCCTCTGTGGAAAGAGTGAGACTTGGAGAGGGAAGGAAATGACATACGGCCTGTGGACTGGCAGACGGCTGGTTTCTCTCAAGTTTTTCAAAGAAGGGAGATGGCAAGTGGACTATGTTAGTTTGGGATCCAAAAGGGATTCTTACTTAGAGGGCAGGACCAATCTGGCCAAATCTGAGCTTCATTCACACACTCAGCTGCTTTGTTTTACTGTTTTAAATGTCTTGTCTTTACAGGATTCCCTCTAGTGAAACACAATACATAGTCCCCAGACCCCTGAGGAGTCCTTTACCCGCCACCAGAAATTCCAGCAAATGCCCCACTGGCATTATTTCAAAGGCAATGTCAATGAGAACTATGTTCATGTTAATGGCAACCACCACCAACACCACTACTTTTTTCAAATAGGTGTTATTTTCCCCCACCCCCACCTTCAGTGCCACCCATATCGCGCAGGAGGAGAAAACATGAAAGTTCCAGACTCTCCTAAGAATGCTGATTATAAGTCATCAGGCAGATATAATTACAGGAATTGCTCTCCCAAGCTGAACTGATATTTACTTGAGCAGCTCTGACCCTTCACAAGGATCTTGCTGCCACCCTTCCCCCCAAACTCTCCATGCCCCCCCAAAGGGCTTTTCTAACTGAAAGCAAACCCAAGCCAAGTCCTGCTCATACTCTCGGCCTGGTGCCAGGAAAAGTGTAAATTTTCGTGAGCTCTAGCTATTTTGCCAGAAGTCTGCAATGTGTCTGGACACGAATGGCTGTTCCCTTTTGTGAGGCCAGACCTGAACACCAGGAAGTTCTCAAGGAGGCACACGGAGAGAGGTAGGGTGACCAGGGAAAGAGACCAAGTAAAGCCTGTCTGCCTGGCACGCTGGCTCTCCAGGGTACCCGGCCTGTGTCCAGAGACAGTCACCTACTGCCCTTAAAAAAAAAAAAAAGGTACATTTCTAAGACTCAATATTCCAATCGTGTGTTCACTTTGTTCCCATGGGCAATCTCCCAATTCCCCATGAGGCCTTCACCTTTCATAATGGAAAATGAAGCCAGTTAAGTTTGGAGGGGGGAGGAGGAGGAGAAGGGCGGGAGGAAGGAAGAATATGGGAAAGAGAGAGGGAAGAGGGCAGTGAGGGAGGGAAGAGAGAGGGAGAGAGACTGCTCCTTGACCTTGGCAGAAATGAAAGCAAAAGGACATGTTGAGTCTATTGGAAAGGCCTAAAAATGTAAACAGCAAAGATCACCAAACAAAAGGGGACATTGTTTACTAGTCCTCCAAGTTTGGTAATTCTTGCTGTTCCAAGGTACACAGGCTCCATACACACTGTGCTCTCCAAAGATCCCATGTGTAAATATGAGCACTGTCCAGCCCCAGAGTCCTCTCCCTTGGTGTGGACGTGTTGCATCCCCAATGTGCACCCAGGTGAATTTCACTGCTCAGTAAAAGTCTGTGGTCTGCCTCTAAACCCCCCAGTTTGCATTCCACCCCTACTGAAGGGGCAATAAACTTTTATATGGAGGATGCAATTATTTGGGGCCAGGTGTGACTTAACAAGCTTAAAAGCCTCTGAACAACAGGAAAAACAAACAAAGAAATAAAAGGGAAGGGGAGGATATGTGTTTCAAGTGACTAAAAAGCAGTGCTATTCCCTAGTCTGCCCCCCATCCTGCCCTGACAAAGCGAGGAGAAAATGCAAATCAAAAATACTCGGACTTGGGGACTCCCCAGTGGCGCAGTGGTTGAGCGCTGGGTTGCGGAGCTGCCCGCAGCCTCTGCAGCGCCGGTTCGATCCCCGGCTGCTCCCCGGCCACCAGAGGAGGGTCCCACATGGCGCGCAAACCTCTCCTGCCGCCCGCTGCTCCCCTCGGCAGTGTACTTCGGTCCTTCTGCCTGCTCTGCTCCCCGCTCTGGCTCTGGTGAATTCTCTCACCCTCCCGCGCTTCTGACTGTACCCAGTGCTTGTATAAATAAATAAAAATAAATCTTAAAAAAAAAAAAAGATTCGGACTTGGACTTGACTCACCAAATGAATGTATGTGCACTTGCCGCTAAGTTTCTATCAAACTGGCACTGGCTAGGATGGATCAAGGATAAGGTTGAGTGAATGAAATGAATGGGATGAAAAATCCATAAAGGAACACAGACTTAACTCAAATTACACATAGACATGCTTCTCAAAAGTGAAATATAAATTATTTTAATAAATGGATTCCTTGTCAGTGTACCAGCTATTGTTCTTAGAGGGAAATCTTTTGTAATTTGAAAAAGAAAAAGTAGCTGCTATTTATCTTTCAGGCCAATTTGGGTTGCAAGGTATGATATGGAATTTTTATAAAGGACATCAAATTCCACAATTTTTAAAATATGAAGTTCTAGTCAGAAATGTAACTGCACGTTACATGCATTGACATAAACTCAGAGCGAGAAAGAGAAAGAAAAAGAGGAAAGGAGAAAAAGTGAGAGAGAATGTCCCCTTGGATTCAACAAACAAGATTCCATGAATTAAGGCGCCTGTGCCCCATCTTAAAGGACGGAGATGAACAAAGGCATGCAGGAAGATGAACTGCAGAGCTGCAAACCTGTAGGGGACCTGGAGTTAGTGAAGGGAAAGCAAGGAGAAAAGTGAGGTCAAGGGAGTTAGGAGTCCTGGGAGAGATCAGATGCCCCAGCCAAGTATTTGAAATCACTCTGGCTGGGCAGGAGATGGTGTGTATGAAGAGGAGAGTAGAAGAGGAGGATTAGAGATATGCAAGCTTCTTTCTCTAGGAAAGAATTTTCCAGAGTGCCTTGGAATCTCATGGACCAGAGGTCTATTTGCCATTCTTCAAACCACAATACCCATCCTTAATGGAAAAAGGAAAAAGGTCAAGTTTATTTTCCAGCTGCAAAAGACACCCAAATCTTCCCAACCTTGGGGAAGTAATTCCACAGGCATGAGACAGAAAAGAAAAAGTTATGTAGGATTTAACAGCAGAACAGGAAAGCACTGAAGTGGTTAATTCCTAAAGAAATAAAGTTAATTTCAAATTTGTGGCATTTTAAACACTTATGTTTTTGTGTTTTGTTTAATTTGTTAAAGAGGGAAATTCAGAGAGATTTGGTACTTTCTTAGATTATTTCAAGATATTTGCCTCAGTAATGACATTATTCTTGGCTACTCCTTCAGTCACCGCAGACAATAAGAGCCTCTCAGTGGCCAGCACCCAAGAAGCTCCTCAGGTGTGCAAAGCCAGGCCCATGGGAGATCTGGCTGCACACACAATCAGGAATAACCAGCGCCATTTCCTAAGTGCCAAGCCTCATGCCAAGAGCTTTGCCTACTTCATCGTAAGTAACCCTAACCAACCCTAACCCACTGAGGTACAGACAATTGCCTGTAGCTCACAAAGGAGGAAACTGAAGCTCAGAGAGGTAAATCCCTTGCCTGAGCTCACACAGCTAGTAAATGACTGAGTCTGGGTCTGAAGGAGTTTGAGTGTCAAACGGTGTACAACTCAGCATCGAAGGTGTACAGCCAGGCTACAGTGACGAGCCAGCTGGAGCTATGGCGGGGATCTGCGATTGCAGGAGGATCCTGCCAGCAGGGAAGGGTGGGCAGGACGGCGACCTGTTCACTTAGGGATTCTTGGAGACTCTGGCTAGTCACATGGGTGACTTTCAAAAGAAAAACTACCCTTTACCAGGTCTATAAAGGATACCCGTTTTTCTATCTTTTGGTCATTCTGTGTCTCCACAGCCATCTGCGGGGATGGAACGTGGTTTCATTAAACATGATATTTTTGTCAGCTCTCTTATGCTTTTGTGTTTTGTTTTCTCTTGCTTTCAATTAAAGGATTTTTTTCCCCTCCCAGAAATTCTTTGGGGATTTGAAACCCACTTCAAGGAAGAAAAAAAAAGAAAAAAAAGGAAATCCATCTTACAGTATTAGTCAGAGATGGGTGTGAAGACAACGGACTCTAAACTGAAATCAGCTCCGTCTCTAAAAGCAAAGAACAATCTCCAACAAACTGCTTTAAATTTAAAGAACTAGAAATAATGCTGGCAAACTGGTTGCTTTTCTTAAAATGCAATTTTTAAAAAGTCCCCAAATTAATTCCCAATGGTTACAACCAAATAAAGAATTAGGCCACATATGGCATGAAGCCAATGCTAGGATGCTCCACCAGAGAAAAATACTCAGATGTGAAGAAATGAACAAAAATCAGCTGGAGGTAAAATTTAAATGACAGCAGAGCAAATCTGGTGGGCACTAAGTGTTACATTTCACCAGAACAGAATCAGCTAGCTGGTGGAGAGCAGGGAAGTCACCAGGTTGTGGGGGGGTCAGGTTGAGTGTTTCTCACTTTGAAATCAAAGAAATGGGCGTGTATGGGTTGTCTGCCTGCATGTATAACTGTCCCTCTCCTCGAAGAGTGGTGATGAAATAATCTCCGTCTTATCATAGCCTTTGATCTCACAATCCCCTTTTCCCACGCTATTAAGATATCCCATGTCTCAGCAATTTAACTTTACATGCTCAACCCCCACCTTTATTTTTTATTTTTTTGTTCCACACCTGCCCACACATCAGTGGCTTTGCTTTGTTCCATGCCTTGTCCTTCTTGCAATGTTTTCATTAGGCAGGAGCCATAGCCCAGGCCAAGTGCCACCCCCACACGGGAGCCCCAGCCAGCATCCCTCCTCCATGCGGCTGGAGAGGGTCATGGACAAGAGTGTCCCCAAGGACTCCAGGCCTCCCTGGGAGAAGACGCACTGACCCGAGGGAAGGGAAATGTCACACTTGCTTAGCAAAGCTCTTCTGGTTCTCAGGACTCTCTCTCTCTCTCTCTCTCTCTCTCTCTCTCTCTCTCTCTCTCTCTCGATTTCTTGGGCAAATGAAGCTGATGGATGCTCATTGGGGGTCTTGGTGAAGAATCCAACGCCTCCCTGTATCTTATCTGTAGCAACCATTTCCACAGGGTTTGCATCTCTGCCCTGTCATCCCAGCCTTCTGGGTCCTTCCTAACGAATCCAAACAGAAAGTCTATGATGCAGAACGCTGGTACCGAAATTTCCTGGCAATCCCCTCCAGCTACTTTTACAATTCTCCCTAAGTAAAAGAGTGAGTTTCTGGGGTCTCCCCAGTGGCACAATGGTTGGGTGCTGGGCTATGAAGCTGCCCGCAGCCTCTGCAGCACCGGTTTGATCCCGGGCCACCGGCGAGGGTCCCACATGGCGCGCAGACCTCTCCTGCCGCCCGCTGCTCCCCTCAGCAGTGTACTTCGGTCCTTCTGCCTGCTCTGCTCCCTGCTCTGGCTCTGGCGAATTCTCTCACCCTCCTGTGCTTCTGACTGTACCCAGTGCTTGTATGAATAATTAAAAAAAATAAATAAAGTGAGATTCTGGAGCCAGGGACACCCAGGTTAAAATCAGCTCCACTGGGGCCCTGTATCTCCTTGAGCCATATTTTCCTTCTCTAAAATGAAGATCAGAGTATCTTCCACTTGTCTTTTGTAGGGAATACACTTAATCACATGTGTCAAGTGCTGGTACTGTCCAAGGGCAGGCACATCATGGGCACTGAACCACCACACCCGCTGCTCTCACTGCCCACACCAGGTTTCTCTTTCCTTTTAATAATAATTGCAATTTTTTCATTGCGTCTTTACTGCTTGCCTGAGTATACCTAAGTATTTTACATGGATAATGTATCACATTTTCCAAAACACTATATGAAGCAAGTACCATCCCAGTTTCCTTTTTATAAAACAAGAAACTAAGGCTCGATGCCAAGGACATTCCCCTAGTAAGCTGCAGAGGCAGAATTCCAATCCAGATGTGCTGAACTGTAAAGACCCTGTTCCTTCCTACACATTTACTGCTTCTTGTGCCCTCACAATCTTCATGAAAATGTTTGCTTGATGTGCCCATTTTGGTCTTTTTTAAAAGTTTCTCACTTAACTTTTTCTATGTATTCATTCGTAAACAAAGCATAGCTTGCTGGAAATAAGAAGTATAACTGACTTTCCCTGTTCCATATTATTTACATGATCCATGGCCGAGCAGCTCCTGGAGTACTAGCAAAGCAGAGATCTCCAGAGAAACTGAATTACCCTTTGCCCAAAGCCAAGTTGTAGCCCCTGGGAGCAAACATATTTCTTCATATTCCTTGAGACAAGAAACCTGGGTCCTCATCCTAAGGCAGCATCCACCCTAGCTACATGCTCTGTAAAGCCATTTTCATTTATCTATCCTAAGGTACCATAAAAATTTTAAAACTTTTATTTATGTGAGCTCAGCCTTCTGCATTCACCCTATACTTTGTTCTCCAAACCCCAGCTCAAATGCTTCTAAGCAGCCTCCCCCTGCCTTTCAGCCCAGGGTGATCTGACACCCCAATGCGTCACAGAACTCAGAGCCTGTTGTACAGACACCATCTAGCACTTAGTTTTCTAAGTGCTTTACCTGTGAATGCCTTGTTGACCTAAGAAGAAAAGGAATTCCTCGAAGTCTTGGGGTCTTGTGCTGCTTTTAAAACTCTTAAAGTGCTTAGCACTTTACTAATCATGAAGTAAATGCCTAGTAGAATGTCCATAGATGTAATTACGGCCAGTCCCCCACCACCACCACCACCAATCACTAAAATCATCTTTCCCCACGGGTTACAAGTGTATATCTGTTTTCCCCTTGGAAGTTAATGTCAGGTCTATCCCAGTGTATAAACCAAACCAAAATAATGTGCCGTGGTTAAGCAGAGACCTATCATCCTATCCCCATGCCCAAGTGAGCAATCCCCCGCCCTGCAACCCAGCCTCTTGTAGCCCTGAGCTCTTCACTTACATGGAAGCACAGATAGAAACCCTTCTTTCCTCCCGTCCTAACTCTGTGGAAACTGTTCTCCTCCCAATACAAACGATGGTTCTGATGAGGGCTGTATAGCTCTTCTCTCCAGCTACAGTGACTGATCCAGGGCAACAAGGATGAGTATCCCATCACTCTGGCAACAGTGACTGGTGGAAGGATGAGCCATGACACAATCTGGGCCAATAGGATCCTTCTTTAAGATTTTTCTAACTGGAACAGAACCCAGAAGAATCTCCTCCCTCTCTGTTTGTAGGTTATCAGCATGAAAGACAGATGTCTGTCCCCCTCTGGGAGAGAAAAAACATGTGCAGTTGGAGCAAAAGAAAGAAACAGAAGACAACCTAAGAGAGTATGGACAACGTTCAAGCCTGGGCTGCAGTGATCCCTAAGGCAGCAGCCCTCCCCCTGCTCTGCCTGGGGTTGATTATGGGGGCCATCTCCTGCACCTAGAGTGTCCCAGAACACACAAAATGAGCAGATAGCATGGGGCCAGGAGCAAGTCTAGATTGGGCCACCGAAGGCATGTGGGTAGCAAGCACCTAGTCACACATTCCTCATTGGCAGGGCCACAGAGGAGCAAGAAGTGCTTCTCAGACCATGGCCTGAATCATGGCCAGCAGCACAAGGGCTCCTGACTGAAGCTCCTGGAAGAAACACCCCTTCCTCCCCTGCTGACTACAGGTGTCAAGGGGCAAAAGGACACTCTAGTCTACTGGCCAGACCTCTGAGGAAGGACCTGATCTCCAGGCTCCAGGAAGACAGGTAATACTGGGTGGCTCCTCAGCAGAGCCTACATTTCCAGGTCAAAATGGCAGCAAGACAAGCAGCCAGTATAAGCAACCTGGTAGGAAATTCTGAACTGGGAGTCAAAGGTTTGAGACCTGGAACTGCTCTGAGCCTCAGTTTCCTCATCTGTTACCTGGATAGAGAAATAATCTCATTGCCTCCTTCCAGGCCTGCACAGGACTCCAGTGAGGGAATAACAGTAACTACAACTTTCTGAGCAGTTGCTTTATGCTGAGCCCACACAGGCATTCTCTCATTAAGTCCTCCCAGCGTGGTCTGGCACACCACCCATGAGAGCACACAAGAAATCTCTGGTTGGATTTTAAGAATAAACCTTACCCAAAGACACAAAGATTGTGAGTGGCAGCACTTGGAATACAAACCATATCTATATTAGCAATGGTTATGCTTTAATCATTATGCTAGCCCTCCACCCAGAGATAGAATTGACAGATTCAGTGTGGGGGAAGGGGCGGGGTGGAGGAAGCAATTTACAAGAGACACAAGTACATTTCAGTTACAGATAAACAATTTTTTCTTTTATTCTAAGTATGCCCGATGCAATATTCTGGATGTACATATATTGAAAGATTATTTGTTGTTTATCTGAAATTCAAGTATTGAGTGTCCTATGTTTTTTCTGACCAAGTTATAGGCGATCAGATTTATAAAAACACTTTGAAAGTGGTGGAAAGCTACACTAAATACAGCTCTTCTGTTACAGTCCTAACCACAGGTGTAACTTGTGACTGGCTCTGTTCCTGGAGGATAGTGTCCACAGTCATAAGATCCTGCTGAGTGCCCAGTCTAGCAGCTTCCCATGGCCCTCATGGAAAGGAGGTCAGCTCTAAGATTAAAAGATATTTAACATTAATTGCGAGTCAGAAAAAAATATATTAACTACCCATATGTCTTCCCCTACCACCATGCACATTCCCTTTCCCAAAGGCTGGAGGAGGGGAGTCTTCTCTCCTTCCCCACCACTTACATACCTTGATGGGAAACTCAACCCATTCACTGAGTTTCTGGCCACCGTCTGCTTGTTTCATTCTAGATTCTGTGGGGGTTTACTGCAGAGATGTGAACCTGCCCTCAGAACCTCACACTGCAATTGAAGAAATGGGCCACCTCCTTACTGGGCATCTCCTACTCATCAGGCACTGTGCTAGCCACCTTCCCAAGAGATGATCTTGTATAAAGACTCCTGCACCTTGTCCAGGAATCATGGGCATCCTGCAACCTGTCCAAGCAGCTGGAAACCACCAGGGAGCCCCCACCCTGCTGTCAGAGGTGCCAAGTGAAGCACTGGCTTCTTATTTGATGAATAATTAAAATCACCAATTTGAGTCTATTAGGATAAGAGGCCCTGCTCTTTTCTGTTTCTCACTTCCCTCATACATATCGCATTAAGACTGATCAAGATGTTCATGCCTCAGGGATATTTAGAGTGCCAAACTGGATTGGGTCCCAAAACATGACACCTGTCAGACACACGGGATTACCAGAACAACTGAAAATGGCTCCATTATCCCTCCTTTGTGGACAGAAGGGGAAAAGACAGTGTCTGAGTTTCCTTTCCCTGATGAAGGTCTGTTGTCCTACCAGCACAGCGGGCCTGCCCTCCTGATCACTTTCACCCACACTTTCACTTCTGTCCAGTTAATGGCTGCCCTGCCCTTGGTAACTAATGCCCTGCTTTTGTCTCTTATGGATTCCTAATCCCTTCTCATTTTTCTCCATACTTCCAGCTGATAATAGTAATCACCTTTCTGTGTTAAAAGAGGCCTTCTGAGAGAATGTAATCCCCTGTATTCATAAGCAGTTGAAGGAGAGCCTACAACAGGGGTTTTCCAAGATCTAAGAAAAATAGCGAAACATAACAAGTTCAAAAGCAACATCACTTCCAATGTCCCACAGCACTTTTTTCAACTCAGCCTGTGGATACACTTCATACTTGGCCTAAGCATTTCAATGGTACCAACACAGCCAGCTTCCTAAGAATGGTTTCTGCTCATCTTTTCCCAACAAGTCATGCTCCTTCGTCCTGCTACTCAACCTGGCCTTGCCCAGACACACAAAAGCCACCTTGAGTCACCTCTCACGTCAGGAATACAATGGAACTCTGTGCTAGGTGAGCTAATGCCACAGAACCAGAAGGATGCTCACGTCAGATACCGCTCAAGTTGAATTTGGCTCTGGAAGCATCTAGTTTTGTGATCCAGGAAACATGATTTGACACCTTGGATAACTGAATCCAGAAATGAGTAAGCAGGATCCTATTGCACCCACGTGGGCTGGTTTTATCATCCTCTCTTCATTTTCTGAAATATACCATTACATTACATCTCCTTTCAATCCCAGAGTCACCAGAGCTTCATAAAGGATGCTCAGTGGGATTTATTTATTTAGCTTGTTATTTCAAGGTCTTCATTATATTCCACCAACTTATTAAACAGGTTATTTTTTATGTTATTTCTGTATTATCTGTATGGATTTTGTTTGTCTATTTGCTGCTTTTTGTTACTATCCTTTAGGGTTTCTAGGATCCTAAATTTGGTTTCAATATCTAATATTTGATCTCATTGTTAGCTTTTTGCCTCATGTATTTCCTTTTCCTCACCCAGAATATTCTGCTTGCCTGGGGTCTCTCTGAAATCCCTGTGCCCCTTATTGCTCTCCAGCCCTCCATTATACTTCCCTTGATTGTGAGTTCCTAAATAAAAGGGTCAGTAAAAGTTTTCCCCTCAAATTGAGATGCATGCCAACAATTCTACATCACTATTTTCATGGTGAAACTCAACTTAAAATTTGAGTAGTTTTTGGAATTTTCTCAGGCTTGAGACCATGTCAGTCATGTTTGTGCTCTTCACAAATGGATGGCTAGGCTTGCCTCACAGTGACTTCCCCTTTCAAATCCTGCTCCCAAAAAACGTTTTCTCCCTGTCAGCTCACCACTGACTCTCTGCAAATCATCCTGTGATCCCATGTAGAAAGGACAAGATACACAAATAAATTTGAGTGTCCTATGCTTGGGGGTTATGGCTGAAAATAGATTGGTAGTCAGAAAAAAACAATGATGTATATATAGCACCAATGTAATATCACATTTGTACTTTATTAGATAGTACATGTCAATAGCCTTATATCCAATACCATAATCTGCAAAATACAAATACAACTTGGGCCCAAAGATGCAAAGATCTTTGAAATGATACAAGCATCTCATAGATGAAAAGTTGTTCAAAATCCTGATAGCGTACAATTATGTCCCGTTTAGTACTCCCCCTTAATAATTGTCTCATATGATATTATTATTATATTTTATACTATAAAATATATCATGATGTTATGTTACGTTACATGATTTATGCTATGATGTTACCAAACCTAACATTTATTGAAGGTTAGCCATGTGCCAGTACTCTGCTAAGCAACATCTGGGCCTTAACTTTTCATTCTCACTAAAACCCCATGAGGCAGCAATCCTTTATCATCCCATTTTTCAGATGAGGAAAGCAAGGCTTAAAGAGAACTGATAATTTGCCAGAGTTCCTACCATGTGTCAAGTGATCTTTCATCCAGCTCCCAGAGTCATCGCCAGAGGAGCTTGGTGTTTCTCCTTCTGAAGAGCTCCCCTGAGAGCTGATGTTTTAAACCTGTACATGGGTCAGGAGTTTGAGGTGCTCCCATCAGACTGTTCACCAAGAGACTAATCAGTCAGCATTGCTGTAGTAAGTCAAACTTTGCTCTCCATCTTTTTTGGAGTATAAAGATGATTAATTACTTACACAGAAATTGATCTAAACACTATTTTATGAAAAATGCAGGATTTCCATATCTTTAGAGGGACTTCTCAAAGAAATCTGAATTACATAACAAAGTAATTGAATTTTTCTGTCTTTCCTGGCACTTTAAGCTACTGATTAAAGTCCTGGGTGTTAGAAAGACTTAGGGAGATCAATAATAATTTAACCCTTATGAAAAGGTTTGCTATGAGAAGGGATGGTCATTCAGGATTTTCAATGAAAAACAAAAGTTAGAGCTCATGGGTGCCAGTTCCACTGGCAGAGGGTGGGGGTTGGGCAGACTCTGTAGCAAGCATGATCTTCAACATTTCCTCAGAACCCTCGCTCTCTCTTGGTCTGAGGGAGATGGTAACACTCTCCTGTAACAGGTAGAGATCTAGAGATCAGGAGGGGAGAAGGAGCTACAGGACTGGCGAGCACAGCCAGGCAACAATATCAGGTCTACAAGTCTCCCTCCCCCATCACCTCTCAGTCAGGCAGTTCTGTCCCGCTCAGAAGAGAGTCCCTTGTCTCTCAGGCCACAGTTGGTCATGAGGATTAACCCCTCCTACCCCCTTATCCCCCAGCACAGCATCCCCCCTCCTTCTAACAGTCCTTTGGGCAGACTTGACTGACAAGAGTACCACAGGCGATGATGTCACAAAGAGAGGGGGCAGTGTGCCCTGCTACACCATCTTTCACTCCAGTGGACTCGCCTTCACAGACAAATTGATTTGCAAAGGTTCAGGCTGCCAGCCCAGCCTGCTTTGCATACAGAACGCTCCCTGGCGACACAATAAAAAGTGGCCAGGCTAACAGAGGAGCACAGCGGGGTCTGGCCGGTTCAAAGTCCAAACTCCACACCCCCTCACCTCAGTCTGGTCTGAAAGGTCACTGTGTGTCTGGGAAAATAGTCGCAGGATACAATCCTTTATTAAAGGTCACTATTTTTCAACAGCACTTAACACACACTTACACACAAATTGAGGCTGGAGGGGGGGATAAAACTGGGGGCTGCGTCGTATTGTATATTGTGCTTGCAAGATTTATGTCTTGTGGTCACCAGCAATAAACACACATCGCTACAGTATTAAAGTTCGAATTAATCCATTGATTCTCGCTCCCCGGAAAATCAGCCTCTTCTTTGCCAGGCAGACCGGCCAACAGAGACTTTTGTTCTCTCTTTTGTTCCTGCCCCATCTTTTCCTTCTCTTGTGACAAGTTTCTAGTTTTTTGTTTTTTCTTTTAATTATGGTGGGCGTGATTATTGCTGATGCGCAGCTACAGAACTTTACGTGCCATGGTTTTCCTCTCCTGCGCAGCCTGGGGTGTGCCTAGGATTTGGACCCAAGACCTGAGTGCTCACCGTGCGGCAACTCTGAACATGCGTCTGAGGGTCTGTGTGTAAGGCTTTGAGAGGCAAAAGTCAAGTCCTCCAGTGCTTGCGAAATTCCAGGGAGCACCGTGAGCTCAGCCCGTGGTCATAAAGCCATCAAGGAGCTGCCAGGGCTGCCTATCCATTCTGTTGCCTATTTTGAGTAAATACTTCCAATACACGCAGAAATAGCAATTGTATTTCTCTCCAGTAACAGACAGTTCATGTTTGGTTCCCAAAGAATGTTAACAATAGCAATTCCTGAATTCATAACAAAAGAGATTATCAAAGAAGTCAGCCAGAGCACTTAGATTAATTTAAGCAAGAATTGCAAAAGAAAATATTTAGGGGAAATTCTATGAATTTCAAATAGCCAGCAAGATATATAATGTTGAGGATTCTACTCTGCTCTGTAGCACATTTTTACAAAGCTTTTGCCAGTGATAGATTTCAGAGCTATCAAAAGCACATTAATTTTTTCTGATTAAAACAGCTGTGAAAATATACAAGTGTAACTGTGAAAAATCCGGGGCTTATTGTAATACTTTAAGCAAAACAAGGATAAAAGATTTTTAAATACGTACTTGCCAAAAGTAAAAAGTCTAACACTGGGAGAACTAATTCTGCGTGTGCTTCTAATATTTTGGCATAAATACTTTAAGCTTCCTGTCCATCCCATTGGCACCTCATCTACAGCTGACTCGTTAAGGGCGAGTTCCTTTGTAATGTCCTCAGCACCTCTCCATAGTTATTGACTGTGCTCTCATTAACACAGCAAGATCACAAGACACAAGAAGTGAGAAGAGGTGGGGAGGAAGCGGGCTCCTCACAACAAAGGTGTCCAGAGTCAAAGGAACCCAAGGAGAAATGAAAAAATATGACAGAAGTGAAACTGTCTTATGAGGAGGAGGAAGGAAAAGGGAGGAGGAAGGAGGAGGGGGAGAGGAAGGAGGAGGGAGAAGAAGGAAGAGGAGGAAGAAGAGAAGGAGGAAGTGGAGGAGGAGGAAGTGCAGGAGGAGGAGAAGGAAGTGGAGGAGGAAGAGGAGGAAGAGGAGGAGAAAGTAGAGGGGGAGGAAGAGGAGGAAGAAGAGGAGGAGGAAGAGGAGGAGGAAGAGGAGGAGGAAGAGGAGGAGGAAGAGGAGGAGGAAGAGGAGGAGGAAGAGGAGGAGGAAGAGGAGGAGGCTGTGAAGGAGGAAGAGGAGGAGGAAGAAGAAAAGAAGGAGGAAGTGGAGGAGGAAGAGGAGAAAGTGAAGGAGGAAGAGGAGGAGGAAGTGAAGGAGGACGAGGAGGAGGAAGAGGAAGAGAAGGAGGAAGTAGAGGAGGAAGAGGAGGAGGAAGTAGCAGAGGAAAAGGAGGAGGAAGAGGAAGAAAAGGAGGACGTGGAGGTGGAGGAAGACAGGGAAAGAAAAGAGATGAAAAGGAGGGAGAAGAGACTGAAGGAAGAAAGAGAAAAGGGAAGAGGAGTGGGAGGAAAGAACTTTCTGAAAGTGGGGCTCGAGTGTGGAGACTGTCCCTTGTCACTGTTCGTTATAAAAATGCACAGGGATCACAAAGCCCAAGCTTAGCTGGCATGTTGCCCGGAGGTATGCGCGATGTGGCCCAAGAATGAAGCTCACAGACACACATTCAGGGTCCCACACAGCCTGTCTCCTCAGCACCTAACAGTCAGTCCATTTTGGAGGCCATGCCAGCTTCTCTTGCTCGCACCCCTGATTTGGGCTTGCCTGGTAATGACTTCACTGTTAAATTAGACTTCCTTCCCTAATCTACTGCCTTGAAAGGAGTGACCTCGTGAATAAAGTTATTGTGTGATTCAAAAGTGCATGGGGAGGGGGGTGCTTGCTTAAACAAAACAATATGCCTTTATGGAGAACCACTCAAAAATATTGCTCTTAATTTTGAAGATAGCAAAAAGATAAAGAAAAGGGGGAAGAGGGGGGCAGAGGGGAGGGGAGAACAAGGGAGGGAGTGGAGGGAGGGGAAGCTGCTAGGAGAGGTATCTGTGATACTACTAAATATAAGTGCCTGGACTCCACGCTGGAGCCCCCAGTGTTCAAAGGCAGTGCACTAATTCATAACATCTGGACTCAGTGGAGGCATCACCTTGGTCTCTGCACTGAGGCTTTCAGGACAGCCCAGGACAAGGAGCCACATCCCAATGAAGTTTGGAAACTGACCATTTGGGATATTCCCTCTCCCTGGTCCTATTTTTGTGCTTTGACTGTCTCTCTGTCACAGCCCTATCCCTCCCTTCTCCCAGCCCTGTTGATTAAACCCAGGCCCCACAAACATTTCTAAAGGGATCCATATTTGCAGCAGTGACACCCAGTGCTAAGGGAGAGAGGAGAAAGCAGAGGCTCCTCTGTTGCCAGGCGCGGCCAAAGCCAACAAGTCTCCTCTGGCCAGGCTGAACGTGCTCTGGTCCCTAGACAAGTGGACACTCTGCCCCTCCAGGATGGGGAGCTGAGGGCAGAGTCTCATCACAGTGTTGGGGTTGATGACACTCTGCCTCCTGAAGGCCCTCCAGCACCTTTTGGACAGCGGGCTCAAGTCCTGTTCTTCTGCTCTGCCTCCTGGTTCCTCCTCCCGTCTGGACCACTCAACCCACATCCACCTCTGCACTTTACCCACCTCTCCTGCCCCGTCCCAGGAAACCTGTGATCAGGAACCCACAGGTATTGCCAACGTATCTTCCTTCCAAAGAAATGTCACCTGTCAACTTCTATAGCTGTCCCTGGATTTCTCATGCACATCCACCTCGGTCATCCTTCCAGGCAGAGAGATTCTGGCTAATGCACGACCTTCCAAAGCACAGTGGACCTTCAGGCTGAACAGCTTGCCAAACTCCTCCAAGGCTCATGGGTCTGGGACATTTTCATTTTTCCTCTTTCTACAGTCCATGGAGAAGTGTCCCAGATACTCTCTCTGCCTTGCATTAAGAAAATCCCTACTGACCATGGGGGAAAGAGTGTCTGTGCCTGTCGCGCTGGGGAAACACTGGTGCAGTGAGCTTTGGCCACAGCGGAGGTCTCAGTGACTCACTGACCAGAAGGCAGGCAACTCTGTGTCTTCGAGTCCAGAATGTCAGCTGCATGAAGGCAGAGATTGTCATCTGTTTTGTACACCACTTAGTCCCAGCTCCTTCAATACTGCTGATCAACAGTCCATGCTTGATAAATATTTTTTTGAAAAAGTTTGCATGATTCATCATGAGAGTGTGTAACTCAGTAGTTTTTGGCTTTTCTTTTCTTTTCTCACTGGTTAAAAAAAAAAAAAAAAACAACCTCCTGTGTAGGAGATAGACATGATCCTTTTTACATTCTGGGCCTTGCTTTCGTGGCCCTCCAAGACAGAGCAAGAGCCCGTATTTCTCTACGCAGGCGCACAGGTGTGTGCACGCGTTAGGGGCTTAGTGTCTATGTGTGGTTTTTCTCTCTTCGCTATGTCTGGTCCACTCAGTCTGCTTGCTTGCTGCCTGGGTCATGCACCTGAATTCTGTTATAATAGTAATTACAATGGTTTTGACAGCCTATGAGTATAGTTCAGAAAGCAGCTGTCACAGAAATTAGCAAGTTTTGCCAACAGCTCAGAATTGAGGTGATGGGAGCCCAGGCCGGGACGGGAGGAGTTAACTGAGACTAGGAGATGAACAGGGTGTTATGCAAAGCACCAAATCCCTAAACTCCTGCGGAAGATCTTTGATGGCCGTGATCAATAGACTCTCAGACCACACTGACATAACCTTGTCAGGCCTCAGCAAGGGTACGGTGGCTAAAAAGGCGTGGGGAGGTGGAGAGGTGGGAGGAGAAAGGAAAGGAAGGGAACAAGGGAGGGGATGAAGATATCACACGCCCTCCCCTCTCCCTCAACCCCAGCACCCCTCCTTCCCACACACACCCCCTCTTCAACAGGCATCACACAGCAAGTGACTGGTAATGGTTCTTTGGCCTTGTACAGCTTTTAAAATCCTTCAGCTGAAGCATCTCAGCTCCAATCGCCAGCAAAGCTGGAGCACCCTTGAGACCCTGGTGCAGATAATCATCATCCACTCAGTGACAAGAAGCTGAGCGCCGCTTCGGTACCAAGGAGACCGAATGTGGCAGGGCACCAAGGTGCCATCTTAAACGCATCCAAGCAGCCGCCATGGGGGCTGCAGCAGCAGCAGCAGCAGCACCAGGGGAGAGGGGTGTGCGTGTGTGTGTGTGTGTGTGTGTGTGCAAGTTGTTGTTTTTCCCCTTTCTCTTCTTCTTCATCTTCTTCTCCTTTTTCCCTCTCACCGTCATCAGAAAATCCTCCTTCTGGAGAGGGCTGCTGTTCCCCCGGCCACTCTTAGCATGCGTCCCCTTGCCCAGCACCTGCCCAACCAAATTGGATTCTGTGGCTGATACTGTTGGAAAGGAAAATGATGTTAATTTGTGTAAAAGTGTAATCAAAAGGTGGTTGGATGGTTTTTCTTGCTCTCAGAGAAACGTGGGTTTGAGTTTACGATTATATAAAAGAGAGCCAGTCGGCCAGCAGCTTCCTGCCCTCCTCCCAGCACTTCCCAAGTGCTCTGTCTGCCGTATGACTGCATTATAGTTAATGGTGTGGCATTATGTATACAATATGCTGTGGACGGTACAGCTGGCTGGGATGGTCCTGGGGACCAGGGTGCTGGCGGTACTTACATGCCAGCTGAAAGGTAGAAGAGCGTGTATGTGGAAACAAACAGTCATCCCTAATACACAAGGACTCAAACCCCCAGCAGTGTGGAACAGTAAACAAATTTCCAGATTGCCGGACCCCTGCGCTTATATTCCTTTCTCCACCTTAGCCTTTGGCTAACATTTTCCATTCACAGAGATCCATGGCAAATTGAAGATGGTTTACACAAGGAATCCTTCCTCCCTTGCACACCTTAAAAACAGCTCTCCTGACAACCTGAAATAGTCTCATTCCATTGTCAACTCTTCATCTCACACCTTAACAAGGGGGAGTCTTCAGAGAGGGACAGCTCTGGGCAACTGTCCTTTGCAGGCATGATTTTAAGGCCACCTCACGAGGCCCGGAGCCCCTGTGCAGAAACAGATCAATTTCAGTATTAAGCAGTCATACAAAGGAGAGGCAGGCATTAGAGGTTTGGGAAAGGCAAGAAGCTGTTCCATTCCCGACACCGTGAGGACAGAGGTGGGCACTGCGTCTGCCGCCGCTCTGTTATCCCCCAGGGGCAAATGAACAATAGGGACTGACCACCACATGGAAAGAGGTCACAGTAATGAAGCCGAGGGCCTGGGAGAGTGGGAAAGGAAACCATCTTTGCCGGAAAGTTTGCCAGGAAGCAAAGCAAAAGGTTTTAGGATCCCAGAGAGCCTGACAAAAGAAAGCTGCATCTTTAAAAAGTTATTTAAGGGATTGGCCTTATGTGGGGGACCTGAGAAGGGGGGAGTCGGTATGTGAAAACCTCAAGACAGCAGTGGCAGTCTCAGCGCCTCTCTATCCCCGAGTCATCTACCCCACCCTACCTCACCCCCTCACACATCCGAGGAAAAGCTGTCCCTCAGTGCTGACCAAAATTTGAATTTGTTTATTTGATTCATTCATTAAAATGGATCCATCACCTACCATATACCAGTTACTGTACTAGGTTCTAGAGGTACAAGTGAACAAAACTAACAGAAAATATCTGTTCCCATGAAACTTCACATCCCAGCCTCCACCAAGGAGGAAAGCGTTCATAGGGCAATTAGAGATGCAAACAGGCTTGGAAAAGACATCAATGACTAAAACCTGTGCTCTATGTGAAATTTTTGGTGGGAGAGGGGAAAGGAGAGCAGGAGACAAGTCGACAGGGAAGAAGGAAGTACATTGGGCTGGGCAAACCATGGAAGGAGGGAGAAAGGAGATGGCTGAAGGCTCTGAGGCAAGATTCACCTACTTTACAATTTTGCTGAAGATTAGCACCGGTAACCAGGAAGTGATTGTGATGGGTTAAATGCCAAGATTCTGCATTACTATTGTATTTAAAAGTGGCAAGAAGCTGGCAAAAAGTCTGCTCAGCTGCCAAAAGCCTTGGGTTCCAGAGCCAGGTCTCCACGCAAAACTCCAGGGCTCTCCAATATTCAGACCTGCAGAGAAATGGCCTCTGATATCTAGGCTGCTCACCTTCTTCTTCTCCTGGGTTTCCGACATACGTCTGTAATGCCTTGGAGCCCAAGGAACTGCTTCAGCATCCTGTTCAATGAAAAAGATCTAGTGATTTGTAAATAATATAGTTCTTTCCCTAAAATTCTGTTGTGCTGTTCAAACTTACTGCAAAACTTGACCTTCATCCTCCATCCCTCTAGTACCTAAGAAAGCCACGGATTTCATCCAAGCCACATGTCTTGCTTGCCCTAGTGCTCAGAAATCATTTAGAATCATCTCTTTGAGTCACAGAAAAGGCTCCTTGACTCTGAATCATCGCAGACCTTATATCTAGTCATGAGAGAGAAGTGTCCAGCAGCTTCCTGGCCATCATGCTATTTCCAGCCCTAACATAGACTCATGTATCTTTTCTTTTTACCCTTCACCTGCATCATGACATAGGACTTTGGCACTGCCCCTATTCCAGAAAGGTCTTTTTTTGAGTAACGGAAGTAGTGCCAATTTCCTTCTCTCGTACAAAGGGAAAAGAACATTCAGATTCCTTCATAGGAACAGAATAGCAACCCCAAAACAAGTAAGTCCCTTTGCAATGCTTTGTGTTTGCACATCACACACACACACACACACACACACACCACTCACTTATTCACATGTAACCAGCCAAAACTACTGGCCTGAAAACCTGGCTATCCCACAGATGCCCCTTTCGACATAACTACATAGAAAGAGGTCAGGTCTCGGTCTGCAGCCTGAGCACAGTCTGTGGTCGCCCAGGGTCACTAAAATAAAAGACCATCCAGAGAGCTCAAAGAACCAAAGTTACTCAGTGTGCACCCCGCCTAGGGGTGCTGAAACAAGGTTGAAAATACAAGATGGTATGTGATGGCCGAGTGGGATATTAGATTGTGCTGGCTCAGGGTGCTGAACGGCTCGCTGATCTATTGGGTGCAGTTCAGTTATGCAGAGAATGGAACTGAAGAGAAAGACCCACATACAGAGAGAAAAAGAGACAGGGAGAGAGATCTAGAATGAAACTGACTGATGGAGGGAGACAGAATGAGTGACAACGAGACAAAGAGGCAGGGAAGACAAAGACGGTGCCCTCTTTTTGTGAATGTTCCCAGAGATTAGAAATGAAACCAAAATGAATAAATCACCTTCCTGGCTGGTGATATTGGAAACTTATTTTTTGTAGTTTGAGGAAAGTGAAAGTGGATAATGTCTTCTCTTTATCCAATTTCTAAGTAGTCTGCAGGGTGCTGGCGGCTGGGGGGTGGGTTGGGGGGTGGGGTAGTACCCACACAGGCAAAAACAACTGCAGCAACAGGAGGGCAGAAAAAAGAGTGAATGGACGATGAATCCACCGTGGAAGTTTCTGTGCCCATCAAAGTGCTGTGTTTTTATGACTTTGGTTTCTCCTTGCCATTTTTTTCTTTTCTCCCCCCAAATTAGTTCCCTTAGGCTCTGCTTTATTAAACCTTAGACAATAGTGACTTCAGTATAGAGACATATCCAGGCAGCCTCTGCCTGAGGCAGGAGATCAGGACGCAAAGGGCAAAGGTTTGACCCTAAGAAAAATTTCTCATGGAGTTGGATCGCATTGGCCTGAGGGTGTGTGTGTGTGTGTGTGTGTGTGTGTGTCTTGATATTTTTTTCTCCCTTCAAATGACTGATTTTCCCAGCCAAATCTTTTACTCCTATGCAAGAGGAGTGATGCTCACCCCTTCTAATAGTGTAAATAGCTGCTTCTTTATTCTTCTCATCACTTTTTTTAAGCTGTCACCTCAAGTCTCAGCCTCATGACATAGGCAGTGCAGCCAGAGCTAGACATTATCAACTCCCACCTTCCTGCAATCCCCTGCCTCCTCCCTCTATCTACCACCCCTGCTCCAAACCCACCTCAGGGGACACAGAATCTCTCAAAACTCCAGGTTACATGTGGGCCAATGGGAAGGCATTTGTTAGTTGCAAATGTTCAAATTAACACTTACTCCTGTTTGAGTCTGCAGGGAAAACCAAGCCTGACTACAAATTACAGCTTTTGGGGGTGAAAATAAATGGGAGTGTGGCAAGTCAAGGCCTTGGCAGTAGAAAAAATGTCTTTATTTAGAAAATATAAAACACTGTTAAAAGAAATAGAAGAAGACACAAAGAAATGGAAAGACATCCCCTGCTCATGGATTGGAAGAATAAACAGATTCAATGCTATTCCAATAAAAATTTCAATGTCATTCTTCAAAGAAATAGAACAATTATTGATGAAATTCACATGGAATCACCAAAAACCCCAAATAGCCAAAGCTCTCCTGAAAAAAAAAAGAAGGGAATGGAGGCATCGCACTCCCAGATTTCAAACTATACTACAAAGCCATAATCATCGAAACTGCATGGTATTGGAACAAGAACAGACACACAGACCAATGGAATTGAATAGAAAATCCAGAAATAAACCCACAGATGTATGGTCAACTAATCTTTGACAAAAGAGCAAAGAATATGCATTGGCGCAAAGAAAGTCTGTTCAATAAATGGTGCTGGGAAAACTGGGTCGCTACATGCAAAAGAATGAAGCTTGACCACTACCTCACACCATGCACAAAAAACAGCTCAAAATGGATTAAAGAACTAGACATAAGACCTGAAACCATAAAATACATAGAAGGAAATATAGGCAAAACACTACATGATATGCACATCAAAGACATCTTTACAGACACATCACCCAAAGCAGTGATAGTGAAGGCAAAGATAAACAGCTGGGACTATATCAAATTAAAGAGCTTCTGTACAGCAAAAGAGACAATAACAAAAACAAAGAGAAACCCCACCGACTGGGAGAACATTTTTACACACAACACTAATGATAAAGGACTGATCACAAAAATCTACAAAGAGCTGATGAGACTCAACAAAAACAAAGAAAATAATCCAGTCAAAAAATGGGCAGAAGAGCTAAAAAGAAACTTCTCCGAAGAGGAAATGCAAATGGCCAACAGGCATATGAAAAAATGTTCAACATCACTTGTAATCTGGGAAATGCAAATCAGAACTACAATGAGGTACCATCTTACACCAGTGAGAATGGCACACATTAAAAAAACTAGCAACAACAAATGTTGGCGAGGTTGTGGAGAAAAAGGAACTCTCCTGCACTGTTGGTGGGAGTGCAAACTGGTCCAACCACTATGGAGAGCTGTGTGGAGATTTCTTGACCTACTAAACATAGAGCTTCCATATGATCCAGCAATTCCACTCGCAGGTATTTACCTAAAGGACACAGAAACATCAATTCCAAAGAGCACCTGCACCCCTATGTTTATAGCAGCACTATTTACAATAGCTAAGCTTTGGAAACAGCCCAAATGCCCAAAAATAGATGACTGGATCAAGAAGATGTGGTACATATATACCAAGGAATATTACTCAGCATTCAAAAAAGATAAACACATGCAATTTGCAGCAACATGGATGGCGCTGGAAGGGATCATGCTCAGCGAAATAAGCCAGAAAGAAAAAGAAAAATACCGGATGGTCTCACTCATAGCAGGAATCTGGAAAACTTAAATAAGGGACCAGGAAAAAGAATAACTATAAGAAAATATCAAAATCGACAAACAACTATGAACCAGAGACACTCTATGGCGGGTGGGGGGCAGGGAAAGGAGGGCTTGGGGTCAAAATAAGGGGGTTGTAATTGTATGGGGAATATAAAAAATAAAATTAAAAAAAAGAAAAAAGAAGGAAAAAAAAAGAAAAATGTTTTTATTTGGTGGCATCATTTTGACATTTGAGGCCCCAAAGATAGAGTAAAGAATCTGGGGCTAGAAGCACACTCCTCTGCCTGGAGGAGAAGCACAGAGCCCTTGGGCCCTGCCATTAGACCCTGGGCCGCAGAGTTCCAGAACCATCTCCTTTGTCTTTGTCAGTTTTTTGATGCTGGCAGGGGGAACTGCCCAGGGGTGGGTGGAAGGGCCATGGGCACCATCATGACTGCCCAAGCCCTCTGAACCCCAGATTCCCTCCTCTGCTCCAAAATTCCCTAACCATGCTGCCACCATCCATGAGGAACTTCCTGGGCACTACAGTCCTTGCAATCTCGTGCCCTTTTTTTCCATGAAACACTTTTCCCTGTCACTCTTGCCAATGCACCTACCCAGTATAGTTGGCTCACTTTTAGCAATACCACTGAGCCCTAAGTAAAATTTTTTTTCAGTCTGGGAATTTGATTCTCGGGAAATTCTCAGCCATTACACACCCAAATGTTGCTCCTGCAAATTGCTCTCTATTTTCTCCTATTAAACATGTTAATCTTTTGCTCTATCCTCGAGATCTCTTAATACTCCTTTCATGTTTTCCATCTCATTAGCTCTTTTAGCTGCATTTTCAGACATTTCCCCAGCTCAGCCTTCCAGTTTTATAATTTATTTATTAATAAATTTTTATTGAGGAAAAGTTGATTTATAGCATGAGTTTCAGGTGGACATTATAATGTGATATCTGGATAACCTACATCATGATCAATACCGAAAATCTAGTTTCCATCCATCAACATGCAATTGACCCTCTTCTCATTTAACTCTCTCTCAGTCTCCTTCCCCTCCTGTAAACTCCCATCTGTTTCCTGGATCTAGGGTTTGTTTTCATTTGCTTATTTGCTTTGTTTCTTTATATTCTACACATGAATGAAATCTTACAGTATTTGTCTTCCTCTGTCTGGTTTACTTCATTTAGCATAATTTCCTCTAGGTCCATCCATGTTGTCATAAATAACAAGATTTCATCTTCCTTTTAATATTAAGTACTTTTCCATTATGTGCATTTACCACAACTTTTTTATCTATTCACCCATTGATGGACACCCATTAGGTGACTTTCGTATCTTGGCTTCTGTAATCAATTCTGCAATGGACATAGAGGTACACATGTTTTTTTGATTAGTGTCCTTGTGTTCTTCAAATAGATACATAAAAGTGCAATACTTCGGTCACAAGGCACTTCTATTTTCATTTTTTGAGGAATCTCCATATTGCTTTCCACAGTGACCATCCCAATTTACATTCCCACCCTCAGTGGGTAAGGTTTCCCATTTCTCCACATCCTTGTCAACACTTGTTATTTCTTGTCTTTTGGGTAATAGTCATCCCAACAGGTGTGAGTTGATCTTTCATTGTGGTTTTGATTTGCATTTCCCTGATATAAGTGATGATAACCATCTTTTCATGTGCCTGTTGGCCATCTGTATGTCTTCTTTGGCAAAATGTCTGATCAGGTCCTCTGCCAATGTTTTAATCAGGCTGTTTGTTTTCTTATTGTTGAGACTTATGAGTTCTTTATGTCCTTTGGATATTAACCCCTTATCAGATGTATGATTTGAAAATATCATCTCCCATTCAGTAGGTCGTATTTCATACTAATAATTTCTCCTTCATTGATCTTTTCTGCTGTTTTATTCTTTCATTTATTTTTATCCTTTTTAGTTTGATATAGTCCCATTTGTTTATTTTTGCTTTGTTTCTCTTGATGTTGGAGGCAAATTCACAAGGACATCCTTATGGCCTATGGCAAGGAACTTAGCACCTGTTTTCTTCTATTTATTTTATGGTTTAGAGATTACATTCAAGCCTTTAATTCATTTTGATTTAATTTTAGTATATGACACAAGAGAGTGCTCTAGTTTCATTACTTTGAATATGCTGACACCCAACATCATTTATTGAAGAGAATTTCCCTACTTCTTTGTTTGGTCATGACCCCTTTACCATAAATTAAGTGTTGATATATATATATGGTTTATTTCTGGGCTCTTCCTCATTTTTCTGTGTGCCTGTTTTTATTCCAGTACCATGCTGTTTTGATTACTATTGCTTTGTGGTATAATTTGAGGTAAGGAAGCATGGTGTTTCTTTGTTTATTCTTTTTTCTCAGGATTGCTTTGGCTGTTAGGAGTCTTTTGTGTTTCCAAAGAAATTTTATAGTTTTTTTTTTTTTTGTTCTATTTCTGTGAAGAACAATGGTGGCATTTTGATAGGAATTGCATTGAATCTGTATGTTACTTTTGGTAAATGGACTTTTTAACAATATTAACACTTTCAATTCATGAGCACAGCCAGTCTGGCTTTTTGTGCCTTCTTCAGTTTCTTTCAACATGTCTTGTAGTTTTCAGTATACAAGTCTTTCACATCCTTGGTTAATTGGTTAATTTATTCCCAGGTGTTTTATTTGGGATTGATTTCTTAATTTCTCTTTCTGCCAGTTTGCAGGAGATTTTTGCATATTGATTTTGTATCCTATATCTGTATTGCATTCACTTGTTATTTCTACTAGTTTTTAAATGCAATCCTTAGAGTTTTTACAATGTATATTATACATTGTAAATATTATACAAATATTATACATTATTTGCCATCTGCAAATAATGATAATTTTCCTTTTTTCTTTCCAATTTATTCCTTTTTTATGTCTTTCTATGCCTTTTTTTCTTTTCTTTCTATTTCTTTTTCTTAGCTAATTGACTTCCAATGCCATGTTGAATAGTAGTGGTAAAAGTGGACATTCTTGTCCTATTCCTTATCTTAGAGGAAAAATTTTCAGTATTACAATCACCATTTTAGTTTTCAGTTTACCGCTGTGTATGATATTAACTAGAGACTGTCATATTTGCCAGTATTATAATGTTATACATTCCTTCCATACCCATTTTATTAAGAACTTTTTATATTAAGTGAATGTTGAATCAGATCAAATAAAAAATAAATGGGTGTTTTATTTGGTCAAATGTTTTTTCTTTTTCTTTTTCTTTTTAAAAGATTATTTATTTATACAAGCACTAGGTACAGTCAGAAGCGGAGGTGGGTGAGAGAATTCACCAGAGCCAGAACAGGGAGCAGAACAGACAGACTGACGAAATACACTGCTGAGAGGAGCAGCGGGCGGCAGGAGAGGTCTGCGCACCATGTGGACCCCTCACCCAGTGGCCGGGAATCGAACCGGCGCTGCAGAGGCTGCGGGCAGCTTTGCAACCCAGTGCTCAACCGCTGCGCCACCAGGCCCTCAAATGTTTTTTCTATGTCTATTAAATGATCATATGATTTCTATTCAATTTGCTGATATGATATATCTCATTGATTTGCATCTGTTGAAACTTTCTTGCCTCCCTGGAATAAATCCCATTTTATCATAGAATATCATCCTTATAATGTATTGTTGAATTTGGTTTGCTAATATTTTGTTGCGCATTTTCCAATTATGTTCTTTTTTTATCATGTCCTTCTCTAGGTTGGGTATCAGGGTAACACTGGCCTCATAAAACGAGCTAGGAAGTATTCCCTGTGCTTCATTTTTTTAAGTTTTGAGAAGGATAGGTATTAAATCTTTGAATTTTTGGCAGAATTTACCAAGAAACCATCAGGTCTTTTATTTTTTTTTTGGGAGGGGGGGCGGTGGAGGCTATTGATTACTATTTCAATTTCCATACTAGTAATTAGTCTGTTCAGATTTTCTATCACTTCCTGATTCAGTCTTGAAGGTTTGTATCACTCTAATAATTTATCCATTTCTTCTAGGTTTTCCAATTAGTTGGTGTATAAATGTTCATAGCAGGTTCACAATCCTTTATATTTCTGTGGTATCCTCTATAACTTCTCTTTTGCTTCTAATTCTGTTTATATAAGGCCCTTCTCTTTTGTTACCAGGTGAATATTGCTAAAGTTGTGCCAGTTGTTTCTTTTCAAATAACTAGCTCATGGTTTCATTGATCTTTTCCATTATTTTTAATCTCTATTTCATTTCACCCTAATTTTTATTATTTCCTTCCTCCTACTACCTTGAGGTTCCATTTGCTCTCCTTATTCTAGTTTCTTTAGGGTTAAGACAGTGTTAATTTGGGATTTTTCTTGTTTTTTTGAGGTAGTATTATATTGCAAAAACATTCCCCTTAGTACTGCTTTTGCTGTTTCCCATAGATACTACTATGTTACGTTTTCATTTTCATTTGCCTCTAGATATTTTTTATTTGTCCTTTGAGTTCCTTGTTAATTCAATAACAAGGAGTTAGTTTGTTAGTAGTTTTGATACTTTTCTTTAGTGTTATGTTCGGATTCCATTCACATTTTCATTTTTGTTTCTACACTGGGATTTTTACATTGGGTTTACCATGAGGTTCACATATAACATCCTATGCATATAACACTCTATTTTAAATTTATATCAAGTTAACTGTGAACTTATTCCAACAGTCCACATTTTTCTCTTCTTCCAGTCACACTTCGTGTTTTTGATGTCCTTCTTTTTCCTCTTTTTATTTTATATATCCCTTAACTGATTTTGGGGGGTTTTATTTATATTACTACTTTTGGCTTTAACATTCATGTAAACTTTTTTTCATGTGATGATTCTCTACTTTTACAATATTTTACTTTTCTCAGTGAGAATTTTTTCCTTGCTTGTATGTGTGTGTGTTTTTGTTTTAGTGGTGGTTTTTTTTTTTTCATATTTTATGGAAATCCCTTTTAACATACCTTATAAGGCCAGTCTAACAGTAGCTTTTGTTTGTCTGAAGAGAATTCCTTTAGCTTTTGTTTGTATGAAGAATTTTTTCTCCTTCGATTCCACATGATAACCTTGTTGAGTAGAATATTTTTGTTAGGGCATTTTTTCTTTCAGCACTTGGAATCATGCCATTTCCTTCTGGTTCATGAGGTTCCTATTGAAATATACATGGGTAGTCTTATGGGAGTTCCCTTATAAGTAACAAAGATTTTTCTCTTGCTATTTTTTAAGATTCTTTTTCTTTAAGTTTTGTCATTTTAATTTTAATGTGTTTGTGTGGGTTAATGTTTGTGTGTTAGGTTAATCTTACTTAGAACTATTTGGGTTTGCTGTGTCTGGATCTATTTCCTTACAAAGATTAGGAAAGTTTTCAGCCATTATTTCTTCCAATAAATTTTCTTCCCCTTTCTCTTTCTTCTCTGATACATCTATAACACAAAATTTATCCCTCTTGATAACTGTTAAGTCCCTTAAGCTATTTTGATTTTTCATCTTCATTTCTCTGCAAATTCTTTCACAGTTTTTCATCCAAGAGGTGAAATCTAATTCCTCTTCCCTTGAGTTAAGGCAAAATTTTATATTTTTCATCTAGTGACTAGAATGTAGTGGAAGTGAGAGTGCATAACTTCCATGACTTGATCATAAAAAGCAACATAACTTCCTTCTTTCTTGCTCTCTCTATGAGTATTTGGTGTAGGGGAAGTCAGCTGCCGTGTCAGGAGGACATATCAAGGTAAGCTATACAAAGGCCCGTATTGGGAGAACCGAGGTCATTTGCCAACTGTACTGTGAGGAAGTCAGCTTAGAAGAGGTTCCTTCAGCACTACTTACACCTTCAGATCACTGCAGATTTGACAGTCATTTGCCAGTCACAGTAACCTTGTAAGAAACCCTGAACCAAAATCAGCCACCTAAATCATTCATGAAATCCTGATACAATGAAGCTGTGAAATAATAAATCATTGTTTTAAGGTAAGTTTTCACTTGATTTATTAACTAATTTACCATAAACTCAGGTTTGTTTTCTTGTGGTGTTTTGGTTTTTTTTTTTTTTTTTTTTTGGTGGGGGGGTAACTATTTCTTCATTTCTAATTTTTATACCTACCAATTATTGTTTTGTTGTGCTCTGTTCTTAATTCATCATCTGTCTGTCCTCCCATACTTTTGAAAATATTTTAACTATTTATTTTAGAAAATATTTTAACTATTTATTTTAAGCATTTGAAAAGACTTTTCTTCTGTCATTTTTCCTTGGGTATTAGTTTACTCACTTGCTGAGTTTGTTATTTGTCTTTTATGGTATAGGACTTCCTGTGAGCGCTGTAATTTTTGTTTGTGAAATTATCATAGATGCTATATCCTGTAAATATCCTGAAAACTCACAGATATCCTAAAGAGGACTTGATACTCAGGTTCTGATTTCTAAGCTCAAAGTAATCTGCTTACCTGCCCTGACCCTGATAATATAACTGGTCCCTAGATCCTCAAACTGGGTGGTCCCTCTCAGGACCTTAACTGCAACCTTAAGCAGGAAAGTAGGGTTATTCTGTTGTTCACAAACATTTAATTGGAAGAGTTTATTTCAGGCCTTAGCTTTACATAGGCTATACAACTCCAGCCCCAGGCTTTCAGGGTAATGGGATTCCAGCCTGAGCCCTTGGATTAGCCAGTTCCATTCCCAGTCCCCACAGCCTAACACTAGACCTGCAAATTCCAGTGTGGCCCAGATGTTAAATTATTTTATAGAAACCTCTCCATTACTGACTAGTGGAAATTTCCTTTCTTGATTTATGCATGGCAGCATACTTGTTAATTTTTCTCTCTCTTTATTTGTAACTGTTCAAGAAAGAAGAAGGTTTTGGCTGTGGCCAATGTATTTGCCTTATACTAGAAGTCTTATTTGCTAACTTTCCAGGTTTATTTTCCCTCCATCCCTAATCATACCTTATGTTTCTAACAGACAGGAACAGGATCATGCCCTTTTTCACTTCTTCTCATTGGAAGAGCAGAATGCCTTCAACATGGGAGCTGCTCTATAAATATTTGATTGTCTGACAGGCGAGGGAATGATGTGATGGGAAGGTGTAGGGGGAAAAAGAACTATAATTTTCCCCATATTTCATTAGGACTTATTGTCAGATTTGGAATCCTTGTAACAAGGTGGTACTTAAGATTTTCTGGATCATAAACACTGTAAAAACCTAATTAAACCCTCTCTGCAGAAATATATTTTTATATAAATATATAAATATAATATATAAATATACATGAAACACACAAATATACAAAACTTTCAAATGTGTAAGTTTTAATTTCTAAAAAATTAATCCTAAAACAAAAAATGTTTTTTCTTTGTGTTCCTTAATAAAATTTCTTCTAGTGTTGTGAGGGTTATTTTTCTTATTTATTTGTTTTGTCACTTACCAAAGATCCTAGTTTTAATCATTAGAAATAACCCTGTCCAGTATCATCTCTTGGCAGACATAGAAGCTTTGTTCTCAAGACCCTATGTGACTTGCTGGAGCAAATCATGGTCAGATACAGCTCTAATACCAGCTATTTCCATGATCTACCCCACTTCTCATAACTTTGGAACTAGGTACACTTCTATGTGGTAGTATTACCAAAAATCAGAATTAACTTTAATCCTGTCAGTAAATAACACAAATTTGTTTCCAGCATGAAACCCATCCTTCACCTTGCTATAATCTCTTTTACCTAATATCTGCTGTGGATTCAGTAAAATCAACTAATACATCTAAGGTACAATCTTAACCCCCTTAGCCAATTGAGCTCAATGTGATGTCTCATCTTTCATTCAAGGTCAATGCAGCCAACAGTTATTGATGCTTGGTATTTACCAGACACTGTTCTTAACACTGTAAATACAGAAATATCCAAGGTCACACAGGTCTCATAGGCAAATGGAATGATAGGCATGTAGACAATAACATCAATAAAATGTACACACGAAACTGGTGCATGCATAAAGTGGAAGACCCTTCTACAAAGAAAATTACAATAAATTTGAAAAATTAGAAATTGTTTAAACCACATTGTCATTTCGTCATAGAGCAGATCTAGAGATTACTTGCAAAAGTGATACCACCACCCAAAAATATGCCCAACAAATTTAAAGTTTTAAAATTCATTCATAAATAATTTTTTGGGTAAGAGGATAAAACAGAGAAGTTCAAGATTATATAGAAAAATTATATACATGAACTTATGAGATGCTCTCAAATCTGTAGTCAAAACTCAAATGATCACCTTTAATGTTTCATTAGTAATTTTTTGAAGAGTAGTTTATTAGCTAAAATTCCAAATCAAATGATTTAGAAAAAGTAAAATAATTAATAAAAGCAAAACAGAAGTTAATATATTAAAAATTAAAAAGAGTTCAGCTTATAAACTTAAAAAAATATTCAAAATTAAAAGTAAAATGTATATTATCCACTGACATAAAAATAGCCTTGCTTATACAAGAATCTCATATGCTACACTACAGCAGATAAAAACCAAAATCTCTTTAATATAGATAATTTTCTAAGAAAATGCATATTACCAAAACTGCATCCAAAAGAAGTAGAAAAGTTGAACAAAAAAAATGCCATAGAGGAAATTGGAAAAGTCTGCCAAGGGATTAGACCCATATGGTTTTATGGACAAATTCTTTCAAACTTCAAGAAATCAATGGTTCTATTGCTATATAAAATGCTCCAAATAATAATAAAATGCTCCAAACATTTTTATTCAAAACTGCTTTGTTTATTTTGTGAAGTTAGCACAATGCCAATGCAAAAAATCTGAACAAAAATAAAAATAACACAATAGATAAATAATCTAACAAAACTTTTGCCATTCTCTATTATATAAGTAAAAGGCAAAATATATCAAAGGCGGGCTAAGAATGCTCATTGTTCTTACTGTTAATGAATATTTTTTTCTAGCTATTTAGCTCATTGCGGCAGGGCAAGAAGAAATAAGAAATGCAAACATTGAAAAGGAGATCAACTTACATCATTTGCGTAACCTATAATCATTAACCCAGAAAACTTTAAAGTAATAAGCCATTAAATCTAAATACCCAGTAAACTAGACAATTACTATATACATATATATGTGTGTGTGTGTATACATATATATATGTGTATATATATATATAACAATAGCTTCTTAAAGCAGCAGTAAAAGCTACTCAGTAAAAATAATGGGTAAATTGTTCCATTTCCAACAGCAACAAAAATACAAAGTATCTTGGAATAAACTTAAGAAATAAATAGGACCTTTATAAGAAAACATCATGCTTTACCCAGATCCATAAACATTATTTGAGAGTAGGAATATTATAGGTTGTGTCTGAAAGATGAGGTTTAATATTGGGGAACTGTAACCTCTGTCCAAGTTAATGGACTTTTACTCAAAATCACAACAGGAATTGTGACCAGCTGGGTAACTATTTGAAATAAAAATGTAATCCTTACCTCACACTACATGCCAGTGGGAATTTTGGGAATATGAAAAAAATAATGGTTTCAATTTCAGAAATTATTTTGAAAAATAAAGAATAATGAGAACTTGAACTTCAGCTGCCAAAACAAATTATAAATCTAGTAAATAAAACAATGCAGAATGGTCCACAAAGAACCAAAATAGGCCTGACCAGATAAGAATTTAGTTTAGGAAAAGTATGACATTTGAAATAACAAGGAAAGATAAAGCAGTTAAAAAGTGTTTGTAGGACAACTATTTGAAATAAAAATTTATCCAACCTCCTATGACATGCCAAAATTCAAAAAAGATTTTTAAAAAATCAAAAGTTAAAAAAAAGAATCTAAAGATGAATATTGAAGAATATTGATCTAATGGCAGATATGGAAAACTAAGAGGAAAGCTACTCAGTAAAAATAATGGGTAACTGCTTCCATTTCCAATAGCAACAAAAAATACAAAATATCTTGGAATAAACTTAACAAGAAATAAACAGGACCTTTATAAGAAAACATCATGCTTTACACAGATCCATAAACATTACTTGAGAGTAGGACTATTATAGGTTATGTCTGAAAGGTGAGGAAGGGTGGAATGAGAGGAGGCAGAAAGAAACAGAGAAACATTAATATTTAGGTTCATTAAAGTTCTTTCTAGAAATAAAAATGACAAACACTGAAGGTAATTATTTTTTTAATTTTTGCATAGAAGAACTGGGGTGTAGGACAGAAGTTCAGGGGTGTGAGAGGATTCACCAGAGACAGACTGGGGAGCAGATTAGGCAGATTTACTGAAATACACTGCTAATGGGAGCAGCGGGTGAGAGGTTTGCTGCACCATGTGTGGGTTAGCTCCCTGGCCAGGGATCAAACTCAGGCCATAATAGTGATAGCACTAAGACTTAACCCCTGGGCCAACAGGGAAGCCCCTGAAGGTAATTATTAACTTGATAAAAAATAGTTACAAATATAACAGATAAAGAATTAATGTTATTCTGATTGCAAATCTATAAGAAAAATAACAAAACTATCACTAAAATAAGCAAATAATATGGAGAAACAATTTTAAAAAGAAAAAAACAGATAATGCGTTTAAAATGTTTAACTTCAATGACAAAGAAATTCAAGTTAAAATAAGGTACCACTAATTTCATTTATTTTGAAAAATTGAAGAGGCTAAGTAATGGGTTTTACATATTCTGTTAACAGAGCTGCACAACCACACAAATACTTCACCTCTTTGACCCAGGATTTCCACCTTTCGAATTTTACCCTAAGAAAATCATCAGAGGCTTACAAAGAAATGTATGCAAGGGTACTCTTTGTAGTATTTCTTCAATAAAAAAGTGTATGACCCTTATGTAATAGGGCCCTTATACGTGTAGGTAAACTAATTAAAATTTTTCCTGTTGATTTTCTAATCAACAAAAAGTGTCCACACAAAAAGTGTCCATGATTCACTGTTAAAATAAATGTTACAAAACTGTATGTATCATATCATTTTAACTGTGCTTTAAGATTTTAATTATGAAATTTGTTAAATGATGTCTGTTTTGTTCACACATGGCTAGAATGTTCTCACCTCTGGCTGTGTGTTAGAAAAGTCAGGGATTCTCTAACAGAATTCCCCATCCTGGGCCCCACCAGCCCCAAATTAAAAGAGAATTTCTATAGGTGAATTATTTGGGAAAAAAAATTTACCAAGTGATTCTCATGCTTAGGCAGTGTTAAAAACGATTACCATGTAAGCAGTGGTTCACAACATGGGCAACTTTGCCCCCAGGGGAGTTTCGGCAATATCTGGACATAATTTTGGTTCTTGGCCAAACACCTGCCCATAGCACTCGGGAAAACGACTGTCATCTAGTGAGGGGAGGCCAGGTTTTACGGCCCCCAAAGCCATATGTTGAAGTCATATCTTCTTGCACCTCAGAATATAACAGTATTGAGAGATAAGGTCATTAAAGGAGTGATGGAGAAGTGAGGGATTTAGAGCTAGCCCTGATTTGATATGACTGATGTCCTTAGAAGAGGAAAGAAACAGCAGGGATGTGGGTGCATAGAGAAAGACCAGGTGAGGACACAGCAAGAAGGCAGCCATCGGCAAGCCAAGAGGAAGGACCTCAAAAGAAAGCAATCCTGGCAGTACCTAGGTCTACCTTGAACTTCTAGCCTCCAGAACTGTGAGAAAACAGGTTTCTATTGTGGAAGCCCCTAGTCTGAGGATTTTGTAACAGCAGCTCTAGCAAACAGGGATGCTATTAAACATCACACAATGCATAGGACATTCTCCACCACAAAGAATTAGCCAACCCACAACAAAAGAGGCAAGGTTCCAAAACTATATTCTAGGGCCTAGCTTGGTGCCTCACGTAGTTAGTCAATAAGCTTTTTCTTGACTAGGTGAACGAGATACTCAGTAGGTAAAAATCAGCAGGACTTGGTTACCTATTAAATGTGGGGAGAAAGGGAGAGGGAGAAGTTAAAAGCAGCAATCAGATTTCTGGTTGGGCCTGACAGGTGAATGGTGAAGGCAGACTGAGGAGGATGGACAGATTGAAGTAGGGGATCAGGTAGAAGCTGAGTGAGGAACCCAAAGAAGGTGTTTAGAGGGCAGTAAGAAATAGGATTCTGGAAATACAATAAGGCAATAGCTACTATATAGGAATAGGCTCAGCCACTGCAAAGAGTAATGCCATCCCAGGAAGTCTCCAAATGAGCAAAGCACCAACAATGGAAATTTGAAGACCTTTAAAGGAGCCAGCTCATCAGATGAAGGAATAAAAGGAAGGGCCAATGGAGAACTTTCTTTCAAGAGCAACCATGGGACCTGTGACAGTTTTATGTGTCAATTTGGCTAGGTTATAATACCTAATTATTCAGCCAAAACTAACCCACGTGCTGTAGAGGTATTATGTAGATGCAGGGTGGTTAATAATCACTACCCCTTTACTTTCAGGATATTACCCTTGATAATGTGAGAGGAATAGGTCTCACCCAGCCAGATGAAAGGCCTCAAAAGCTAAACTAAGGTTTTCCCGAAGAAGTAGAAATCCTTCCCCAAGATGGTGGCATCAGCTCCTACCTGAGTTTTCAGCCTGCTGACCAGCCCCACCGATTTCACACAGCCACTGCCCACAATTCCTCATTCTGCTTCTCTGAAGAACACTGACTAACACAGAAGCCAACAAGGCAAGCGGGAGAAAGTGAGCTGACAGCTCCATTCCACAACCTTGCACATCAGCCAAGGCAAATCTAAGTGACCAAAAGGACAAATCGAAGTGACAAAAAGCAGTTATTCCACACCCATGGTAAGCAGTCAAGGGAGGAAACTTTGGGAAAAAGAAGTCTGGGAAATAGGACACCAGAAGATTTTGGAAATGTTATGTCCATTGTGGAAAGGATAGGAAAATAAGGATGAAGCAAGACAGAACACAGGTGCCTGCCTGTCCCACCCCACCCTGCCACCTCATGATGAGCTCTGCTTTAAGCAGCTTACGTTCATTAGCACTCACTACAAACCTTCCAGGTGGATGTTTCCATCTTTTTTTCCCCTCACAGAGGTGGCAACCCAACCTGAGAGACACTAAGTCATAATTCTAGCTCCTTCACTAGTAGGTAAGGGAGTCCAGGTCCACACAGCTGCTCTGACTCCACACTCCTGCTGCTCACTACAGAAGTGCTAGCTAGGAACAGGTCTGGAGGAAGTACTGGGTGTGAGGGAAATGGAGTTCTACTGCTGACTCTGTCCTGTGACTGGCTGCACAGCCTCTGCAGGGAGGTGCCGGTTGTGGGACTCGTCTGCTCCCATGGAACAGCCCCAGTGGGGTCTGGAGCTTAAGTCTATCATTTACTGCTTGGGAGGCCTTGGACATGTTTCTGACTGTCCTGTAACTCAGTCTCCCCACCTTTAAAAAAATACAAAGCTAGATGACACTTATTTTTAACAGACTGTATTTTCAGAGGCAGCATACAAAAGGCACTTAACACATACCATGTGCTCAAGAAGTGGGAATTCCAGCCCATGCTCAATCTTTCTGTAGCCCTCAGTTTCCTAGGTCTCCTAAGGGGTTGTTGGCTGGTGCATGGAGCTAATACATGCAAATGTCCTTGATAAATCCAGGCACCACCATCAAAGAAGGACAGTATGCAAGCAATTAGCTGCATGCAAAATTCAGCTGCCAGCTGCACAATGCTGAGAAAGTCATGATAAGACCCTGTGCCTCAGTTTCCCCATTTGAAATGCAGGCACAGTGTTAGCTGTTCCACCATCCCCAAAACTTATGCTTATGAGGACAAATGAGAGCAATTTGTAATTATTATAAATTGAATCTCAGGCCATATGGTTATGTCGCACTTCTAAACAGCCAGATGACATTTCCCATTCCCTCCCCCCACTCCGTGTCTCCCATCTCCTATCATGGAATATCTTCCCCCTCAACATCAGCTTACTTATCTCCTCAAGGACACACTAGGTGTAACCTCAGAGAATTTTCTTTTGTTCTTTGAACTCCTAACTCAATGCACATCTCCTGTCTTGCTCTCCCTGTCACTCTCTCTCCTGGAGGTGACATATGGCTGAACAGATATCCTTCCTCTGTTTCCTTTCTCGTTACTACATGTCCAGTGGTATTGCATAAAAGTGCTCAACGGGAAGGGTCAAGCTCAGTTTCAAGCCTGAGGTCTGGGATTACATCAAATCTCTAACGTTTATCTACCCTCGCCATCAGCCAAATACTTCCCAATTTAGGTCTCACTCACATCAAGAGAAGACTGAATTGTCTGGACTACAGCATGCCCTGCTTTCGCCTCCATTTTTCTTATTTAATTCCAAGGGTGCAGCAGCTCCCAAACCTACTTAGGCCCGTGTAATGACCAAAGACAGTGTGGCTATTCAGAGCCAGGCAGCGTTTCTACCTGAGGCGGCTACAGGAGCCGCTGTCAGGGTGGGGGAAGAAGGCCACACAAAGGGCTTTTGTTTCAATTAAATAAGAAGTCAATTTGAGCCCCATTTCCAAAGTCTTTGCTCTCCACACAATGACTATTATAGAACTCCCCCATTACCGAAAGGGTGGGGGGTGAGGGGAGTTTGGTTTGCCCCAAACACCAGCATTCTTGTGGGATTCCACCTGAGATTCCACCCCCTGCAGTGCACATCCCCAGTGCCTAAGACAGTGCCTGAAACCCAGGAGGCATTTCATAAAAATGTGTGTAGTGAAAAAACGAGTGATGTACAAACAAAAAGTTCAAGTGGGGGTTAGAAGGGAATATAGCATTTGGGGTTTTGTTTGGTTTGGTTTAGTTTTGTATTTAAACGAAAGAGGAGAAGAAAGAGCTGTAATTTGAGTTCCAAATTAGAAGGTAACTAGACCCAGGAAAAAGTAAGTCATTTGTTTGACCATTTGGGGGCATAATAGTGAGCCAGCAGGTATCCGTGGGAGACAGCACAAGGCAGACTCTAGAAATCTTCCAGATCCAAAAAGACTCCTTGACCAGATTCGGGGCCGTCTCCCCCACAGCCCCTGTTCTTCACTTCTGACTTGTTTTGTTCGTCCTGCTCCACGTACACAACCTGAATGAGGTTACTTAACCCTGACAGCTCTCTCTGGGGAGCAATTAGAGCCTTTAAGATCTTACCTATGCTTCCCCAGAAGTCTCCTCATTAAAAAGTTGCTAAAATGTTCCTCAGGCCTAAAACATTAAGATTTAAAGCACTGCTTTCTTCCATGCCAAATCAGACCCTTGTTTAACATGGGGAGAGCTACCACTGGGGTTACTGAGGTAGAAAAAGGCGGTCATATGTTGCTGGAGAACAGAAATTTAGAAGCAAAATTAAAACCATGACAGGCTCAGGGAACAAAGTCGACAATATGATGTTTTCAGGAAGTAGGCTTTGCCAGTGAGCAAAACCCAAGAAAGGAATTGGCCTCTAGGACTTCCAGAGTAGCCCTGCTGTGGAGCCATCTCACCAGGTAGCACTCCGGCACTGTGGAAAGATGTGTACCGTAGGGGAGGCTTCGCAGAAGAGGCCCTCGGCCTGCCTAGAGGGATGGCAAGCCAGAGAGGGGACCAGCAGAAGACAATAGCCGGTGGCGTGGGAATAGAGACGGCTTGCCCAGAAGAGACTAATGGCTGGTTTTGAAGCAAGATGAAGTTCTCCTTTCTGATAGTGCCCCACCCTGCCAAGAGAATCTCAGCCTTCATGGGAGAGTGTATGGGGAACACCAGAGTCATCTGTGTCGGGATCGTGTGGGGAGCTCATTACTGAGTCATCTTGGGGTTCTGACGCGTGGATAGCAGCTTGAGATAGGACTTTCAATTGATTCAAAATGTATTCCAAATTTCTAAATGGTATCAGGTCAGATCAAAAAATGGAAATGAGTATCTTCTCCTGCAAACCTGAAGTTCATTAACCCAGGACAGGAAGAGGCCTTCTAAGTGGGCAGAGAAAGACGAGCACATCTGTTTGGTGTCCAGCTCAGGATAAATTGGAAACATTCCTGGGTTGCTCTGAGCACTTATGGGATTCTGTTTACCAGAACCTTCTCAGAAAGAATTCTTCACTTTCCTAAGTTGTGAGTTTATGCAGGCACCAGGATAACTCGGTTATTATTAAGTTCCCACACAAACCAAACTCAGACTTTTTTTTTTTTTTTTTTACTTTCCCCATCATTTCCCATGAAGGCCTTGTTCTCTTTGCAGGGTGGGGTACTGTCAGAAAGACCGAGACCACATAAGCTTGCCTTGGATTCCTTCCAGTTTGCTATGCCATTTCCAAGCTCATGAGGACGCCACGCCCAGCTGGCCCCTCTGCAACACCTCTCCCAACAGTGCCCTGGCTCCTAGATGACTGCTCCAAGACAAAGGTCACCTTCCCGGGCATGTTCTTTCCAGGGACCTGATAAGGTAATCTAGGCATTTGCTTCTAAATGAGATTTTAAGGACCTCTATAGACACTCCTGCAGGCAACACTGGCCATATCTTTAGCAACCCTTTCTAATCCCTTGCTACCAGTCCTGCCTACTTTGGAGCACAACTCAAATTCCCAGCTTTCTTGCAACTAAGATGTAGGTCTGTGACCTAGCTCCATCATTCCACATATCCACAGATGCTGTTCTGGAGCTGAGGGAATATTACCAGGAAACAGGCTGCACCATGGGAATCACTCGGGCTGAGCCTCAGCACAGCAGGGGCATCTAGCCTTGGGGGAGGGGGGCCAGCTCCAGACATAGAGGTAGGAGAAGGCAATAGTGCATGCAGTAGACAAGATGGTGATGATCTCCTGGCATTAAGTTCTCAGCAGTTGCAAGGGTAGTTTCCTATTTAGACCAGTTCTACAGTGGACATTTTTTCTGGACGCTTGACCTTGAACCTGCTTCTCCCCTACATCCCAATGATTCCAGAGGTACACCAATCATTTAATAAATCCATCTTCTGCGTAAAACTGAGTGGTTTCTCTTTGTAACCAAGAATGCTGATAATTGGCATTTGGAGAGAGAAGAGGACAGGAGCCTGGGGGCACAGAGAGATTTGACACTTGTCTATGCTCTGTGAGAGTTCTCTGCTACCTGGTCTTTAGAGACAGGGTAAAAGGGCAGGGGCTATTCCTTCCAGGGCCTATAAGAAACTCATTATTCAATGTAAGGCAACCTCATAAACTAAGAGCAAGCTTTTCTTTGAATCAGTGATGTCTGCCTATTCAGTTCCTTGGACACCCAGTTAAAGCTATACCATAGAAGAGCTTTGAGACATGTCCTCAGACTAGGATTAAGTTCCCATGCTCTCCCTTTGCCTCCCCACCCTCACCAACCCTACCTGTCTTTACCCCATTCCAGACACCCAGTTCCCTCATCTCTCTAATCCTTCTCTCCTAATAACCTTAATCAAACTTGCAATCAACTCTTTTTAAAACTAGCCTAGAAAAATATCCTTTGCCAGAGTATTTGCATAATACAGGAACTAGAGAATTATGTATAAAAGTAAAAAAGCAGCACCTCTTGGAAATTCCAAGCATCAGCTCAGTCAATAAAGGAAATTTGTGCTTGATTTGCTTCAACTTTAATGTGGGTATTTATTTGTTTTTATTAATGGGGATTCCCCAGGTGATAACAAAATTATCCTATAGGAAGGAAGGACTGTAACATTTACCAAAAGGTAGCATACAGGATGTTTTATCCAAAGTTGTCACACTAAGCTGTCACTCTCATCCCTTCGGCCTCACCTATCACTTCTCTGCTCCTCCAAAATATCAAGCATTCAGGCCTCCTGGGTAGTACAGGGGTTAAAGACAGCACTATTAAGCTATCACCAGCCACTGCAGCATGAGTTCAATTCCCGAGGAGCTGACCTACATGGTGTGGCAGACCTCTCCTGTCTGGCCTGCTGCTCCCTTCAGCAGTGTGTTTCAGTGGATCTGCTGTTCTGCTCCTCACTCTGTCTCTGGTGAATCCTCTCACCAGCCCCCCCCTCCCCCGCACCTCTGGCTATACCCAGCTCTACACCCCAGCTACACCTCAGCTCTTGTATTTATAAATAAATAAATCTTTAAAATAAAAATCAAGCATTCCAGTTTCAAACCTTTTCACTTGCCAACCACCAATCTGAGGGCTCTTTTTGCTCAGATAGCTGGACTCCCTCCCTCACTAATTTCAGGTCCTGCTCAAATATCCTTCCCTAACCACCTGTCCCTCACCCCCTTACTTCTGGTATTCTCATGCCCCCTTACTGCTTTATGAGTCTCCCATATCACTGATCACCAGAGGATATACTTATTTGTCCATATCATATTATAAATTCTATATGGACAGGGATTTGGACTTCTTTTCTCATCACCTAAAACAAACACTGGCATATATTAAGTGCTCAATAAAATTTGTTGAATGAATTAAATTGTGTAGAATGATACAAATATCATGATCAGTTTCAGGTAAAAGTGATATTCAGAAAAATTAAGTGAATAATTCAAGGTCTCCCAGCTACTTTATGGTGAAGCCAGGACACAAACCTGAATCTACACCACAGAGCTCAATCTTGTTCATCCCTACCACCCTGGGAAAGTTAATATAAAAGTATTAAGGCCCACTTTCTCAGTTCCTTAGGGCCTTCCATCCCCTGCCTGGTGAGTAATGCTTGTATTACTTAAGGTAACACTACCTGCTGTAGCTGATAAACCTTCATATCTGTGTAGATTAACAACACACAAAAATGTGATTCAGGTGTTCCTGGTAGAAATGTTGTCCTCCAAATGGTGAATTGAGGACATAGGACCTTTCTAACTTATGGATCCATCATCTTTGACACAGGGCTCACAAGGTTGCCCTGGGAGTCACTTTCTTTTTGGCCAGGCAGCAAAGGAAATAAGTATGTAGATTACCTTGGGAAGGGTGGTAGAACTTCTGTTAACACTAAATTAGCAAGCACTTAGTCACAAAACTAATCCAACTGCAAAGGAGTCTGGGAAATGTTTAAGATTTAAGTTCAGGGAGAGGAGAAAAGAAGTGTGTCTTTAAATTACCAGCTTTAAGAAGTTCCAAGCGTCATCTTCTATTAGTAACTCAGGTTTTAGAGTACCCAGGAAAGAGGCACCATGCAAAGGGGTGAATCCCCTACACCAAGAATGCAGACAGTCTTGGGTTCAAATCCCAGAACCACCACTGACCGCTTTTTTCACTTTAGCCAAGTTAATTACCTCTCTAAGTCTTGGTTTCCTCAATTATGAAAAGAGCACTGTAATAGCATCTACTTCAGATCTTAAAGGGGAAAGCTGAGAAAATGCGGTTGGATGTGTGGCATCACCCTGACACATGGCTATTAGTCGGGTTATATATCAGAAGAGACATCCGCAGCTTCTTCTAGTACTTTTACTTCCATGCTTTGCTGGCAGTCCAGAGAGCCACACTGGGTCTCAAAGCTTAAATGAGACAAGCTTTGTCCCACTTGACAAGTGACCTGTGAGTCCTCTCTGTTGCATCCTATTGATGGTTTCTGACAAATTCCACAGTATCGGTTTGCATAAGTAAGTTTGAAATGCCCTTTCCATTAACAGAGGAGCTCTGCTATTAACTAATTACACTTTGGCTTTCCTTGCGTTAGCTGCTGTGCCAGGGAGAAGAGGCCAAGATGAGGTGGCCTCCAGCATGGAGAGGATTATGCAGATTGGGGTGGGTAGAGGTTGGGGTGGGCACCAGGGCTGCTGTTTTCTCTCCTTTTCTTCCTATAAATCCAGTAACTGGAAGGGAGACCTGCTGAAAAGAAGAATCATGGAGGAGCTGTTCCCAATTTTTCCCAGGAGTGTTTTCAAAGGATTAGGTGAAACTCAGATTTTCAGAGAAAAATACTGATGTTCAGGGAAAAAAGCTAAATGAACTGCTCAAGATCACCCATGGATCATGGTTTGATTGTGGTGGAGACCTGAAGAACTCTGGTCTCAGAAACTAGAGTCTCCATTGCAGCACCAGAAGGGTCAGCATCAGGCCGGCCTGGGAAGCAGCAGTGAGCACAGTCCCGTTCTCCCCTATGCCTCCCTCCACAATGGCAAAGAAAAAAGGTCAGTGACTTTTGAGTTCAAATGCTGGCTCTGCCACTTAAGAAAGTTCTATAACCTGAGTCTCAGCTTCCTTATGTAAAGCGAGAATATCTATCTCAAGGGACTACCATGAGGATTAAATATGCAAAAAGGAGACTCAAAGTAGAAACGAAGTAAGTGTTAGTAGGTAGGAATTTCCTACCCAAGTTCCTACCCTGAGATTTTTTCCATCATTGTAGACCTGGTGTCACCAACCTGAACATGTTCTAAGGACACCCATGTGCAAAGTATTCTCATTCCAATGCATTGTAATGTGTGAGTAAGGAGTGAGATAGTTTGCCACAGTTTACAGAGTGAGATACAGATATCTCTGTGATATTGATGGTGTGGCCCCAACAGAAACCCATTTAATGGGGTCTGAAGAGCATGTTGGGGGACAAGTCCTCCTGAAATATGAGTCAGAAATTATGCACTTCACCCAATAGAAAGCCTTTGGTATAGTAGGAATTTAGAGTTGGAGTCACTCAAATTTATCCCTAACTCAGCTGTATGGCTAAGCATTTAGATACTAGATATTAAAAAAAAAAGGAGAAGGAGAAGGAGAGATGGAAGGAAGGAAGGAAGGAAGGAAGGAAGGAAGGAAGGAAGGAAGGAAGGAAGGAAGGAAGGAAGGAAGGAAGGAAGGAAGGAAGGAAAGAGGGAGGGAGGAAGGGAGAGAGAAAGAGAGAAGGAGAGAAGGAGAGAAAGAGAGAAAGAGAGAAAGAAAGAAAGAAGGAAGGAAGGAAGGAAGGAAGGAAGGAAGGAAGGAAGGAAGGAAGGAAGGAAGGAAGGAAGGAAGGAAGGAAGGAAAGAGGGAGGGAGGAAGGGAGAGAGAAAGAGAGAAGGAGAGAAGGAGAGAAAGAGAGAAAGAGAGAAAGAAAGAAGGAAGGAAGGAAGGAAGGAAGGAAGGAAGGAAGGAAGGAAGGAAGGAAGGAAGGAAGGAAGGAAGGAAGGAAGGAAGGAAGGAAAGAGGGAGGGAGGAAGGGAGAGAGAAAGAGAGAAGGAGAGAAGGAGAGAAAGAGAGAAAGAGAGAAAGAAAGAAGGAAGGAAGGAAGGAAGGAAGGAAGGAAGGAAGGAAGGAAGGAAGGAAGGAAGGAAGGAAGGAAGGAAGGAAGGAAGGAAGGAAGGAAGGAAAGAAAGAAGGAAAGAAGGAAAGAAAGAAAGAAGGAAAGAAAGAACTTGTTTCTATTTCCAGTTAAAATGTAGACAATCACAAGGGAATGTTGTTTCTACCATACTAATGAGAATTAGTCAGATTACTTACAAAATCACATTTGTGTTAAAACCATTATGGGGGTGGGTCCTCCCTGGTGGTGCAGTGGGTTGAGCACAGCTCTGTGAAGCTGTCCACAGCCTCTGGAGCGCAGGTTCGATTCTCGGCCAGCCAGGGAGACACCCACATGGCGCTGCAGACCTGTCCTGACTCACCCACTGCTCCCCTCAGCAGTGTATTTCATTCAGTCTCCCTGTTCTGTTCCCTGCTCTGTCTCTGGTGAATCCTCTCCTCACGCACATCTGGCCTGTACCCCAGCTCTTGTATGCATAAATAAATCTTTAAAAAAACATTAAAGGGGTGGAGATACAAATGTGAACTAAATTCCATGCCCCCTCAGATGTATGTTACCACACCCAAAGCACTCATAGCCCTTTACTCTAGACCACTGGGCCCTCTCCCTGCATCCCTCCCACCCTCCCCTTCTAGTAGCCTCAATTCTGCAGTTAATTTCTAGGGCTTATTTTGATTTAGTTTTGTCAGTTACTTTGTTCTGTTTCTTTATATCCCACATATAAGTGATATCATCCAGTATTTTCTTTCTCCTTCTGACTTATTTTATGGATCATAATCCCTTCCAGTTCCATCCATGTTATTCACAACTGGCAAGAGTTCATATTTTTTATAGTGGATGGTATCCCATCATATGTCTCTCTCTCTCTCTCTCTCTCTCTCTCTCGCTCTCTCTCTCTCTCTCTCTCTCTCTCTCTCTCACACACACACACACACACACACATCATGTTCTTAATCAGCTACACTGTTGTTGGGCACTAGGTTGTTTTATAATTTGGTGATTATAAATAGTCTTGCAATGAAAAATGTAATGCATACATCTCTTCAAAGTGGTGTTTTTACATTCTTTTTTTTACAGATTTATTTATTTATGCATACAAGGCTAGGGATGCGGGGAGTGAGAGGATTCACCAGAGACAGAGTGGGGAACAGAACAGGCAGACTGAATGAAATACACTGCTGAGGGGAGCAGCGGGCAAGACAGGAGAGGTCTGCTGCACCATGTGGATAGTTCCCTGGTCGGCCGGGGATCGAACTCATGTGGCAGAGGCTGCAGATAGCTTCACAGTGCTGTGCTTAACCCCTTGTGCCACCAGGGAGGCCCTGTTTTTGCATTCTTTATGTAGATACCTAGGAATGGAACCACCAAGTCTTATGGTAGATCTATTTTTAATATTTTGAGAAAACGCCATACTGTTTCCCACAAGGACCAGGCCAGTCTGAATGTCCACCCTTTTTCCCCATACACTTACCAGCATGTTGTTTCTTATATATATATATATATACACACACATACACACCAGATATATTGGTATATAATATATATGTACTGGTATGTAATATATTGGTATATATTTATATGGTATATATTTTATATATTTTATTGATATGGTATATATACTGGTATATAATATATTGGTATATATTTATATGGTATATATTTTATATATATATATATGCCATTTTAATGACAGTAAGGTGGTATCCCATTGTGGTTTTGGCTTGCATTTCCCTGATGATAAATGATGTTGAACATTTTTTTTACGTGCCTGTTGGTCACGTGTATTTCTTCTTTAGAGAAGAGTCTATTTGGCTTTTCTGCCCCTTTTTTGACTGAGTTCATTTTTTTTGTTGTTGAGCTGTATGAGTTTTTTTGTAGATCTTTGATATTAACCCTTTGTAGGATATATGATGTGCAAATATTTTCTCCCATTTAATAGGGCATCTTTTTGTTTTAATGATAGTTTCTGTTTCTGTACAGGAGCTCTTTAGTTTGGTGTAGTCCCATTTGTTTATATTTGCTTTTGTATACGACACTGCTATTGGATATGAAGTGAAGTCCCCAAAGAGATCCCTAAAGCCAAATGTCATGGAATGTTTTGTCTAAGTTTCTTATATTTATTTGATGGCTTCAGGTCTTACTTCCAAATCTTTAATCCATCTCGAATCAATTTTTGCGTATGGTATATGAGAATGATCTAGTTTCATTTTTCTATATGTGGCTGTCCGGTTTCCACAACACCATTTGTTGAAGAGACTTCCTTTTTTCTCTATTGCATGCTCTTGACTCCTTTGTTGTACGTTAACTGTCCATATAAGTGTGGGTTTATTTCTGGGTTCTAAATTCTATTCCACTGGTTTGTGTGTTTATTTTTATTCCAGTACACCATATTGTGTTGATTACTGTAGCCTTGTAGTATCATTTGAAGTCTGGGCACATTATATTTCCACTCCTCTTCTTTTTTGTCAAGATTGCATTGGCTATTTGTGGTCCTATATAAATTTCAGTAATACTTGCTCTATTTCTTTGAAAAATTCCATTAAAACTTTAATAGAGACTATAGAATCTATATATTGTTTTGGATAAGATGGATATTTTAACACTGTTAATTCTTCTACCCATTAACATGGACTAGCCATTTCCTTGTGTCTTCTTCTATTTCTTTTAGCAAGGTCTTATAGTTTTCATTGAATCTGTCTTCCACCTCATTTGTTAGGAAACCCACTAAAACTTTGGCAAACTTGTGGTTTGTGGGTTGTGGGTTGATGTAACAAGTGAGGGTCCTGAGATGCTCTATCTAAGGTGTGTCTGCACCTACTCACCAACAAGCTCCCATTGTTCTCAGCTAGACCCATAGGTGGTATGACAAGGGCTGAGGCATAGGGTATCAGGGCTGAGACTGAGCCCCCTAAGGTGCCCAGGGCCTTCCCAAAGTTGAAGCTGGGGTAGGGGAGGAGATCAAAGTGGAATCATTCCAGGGTCCTCTAGGTTTCCAACAAATGCACTGCAGCCATTCTTCAAAATATGTGGACAGGAGAACTGGGTGGAGAGAAAACTCTCAAGATGCAGATATCTGGGGGAGGGAAGAATTGAAGAACAGAGAGAATACTCTCCAGTGGGCAAAAAAAAAAAAAAAAATCTGGTAATCAGATTATAAAGCACAAAGAATCTCACCTGTGTTGAGATCAATGCAAATCATGCTAAAAAGCAAATTTTGATTCTTTCCTGAAATTGTGGCAAAATGAGTCTAACTTACATTGTACTCAGTCCTCAATTCAGCTAAACTACTGATGAAATTGACACACTCTCTCTCCACATGCCTTCATAAAGAAAAAAATGGCCCCCTTTTTAGACTATTATTTACTTAGCCTCCACTATTATTCTACACAAAATGTTCCCAGATAGCAAGATATATGAAAGGTGCAAAGAAGCAAGGCAAACTCAACCATTATCAAAAGAGGAAACAGTCACTTGAATAAGGCCCAGAGATGACCCAAATAGGGGTTTTAAAATAACAGCAATAAACATTTTAAAGGATCTGGTGGAAAACATATGCAGGAGCAAATTAAAAATTTCATTGGGGAGAAGAAAACTACTAAAAAATGATCCAAATGAAAATGACAGAAGTGAAAACTATGATATCAAAAATTAAGAATATTTTAATGGTTTTAACATCAAACCAGACATAACATATCAATAAAATTGAAGAAAAATCAGTAGAAACTATGCAAACAATAACAAAAAGTAAAATAAAGAGAAAAAGAAAATATAACAGTGGGCTAATAGCAAATGGTCTAGAAAATATGCAATTGGAGTTCCAGAAGAAAAAGAGAGAGATAACAAGGCAAATATGCTTTTTCTTCTCTTGTCTTTTTTTAAAGAAATATTACCCAAGTACTTTCCAAAATAAAATCATAATTCCAAGAAATTCAGTGAACCCAAGCAGTATAAATAGAAAGAAAACCATACCACACCTAGACATGTCATAGTTAAGCTGCTGAGACTCAAGAAAATTCATAAAGAAGCCAGAGGAAAAAAATACACATCTTATAAGGAACAACCATAAGCATGAAGCCAGGAAACTGAAACAACTTTTCTATAGTGCTGAAAGGGGGAGAAAAAAAAGCTATCAATTTACTATTCCATATTCTCCAAAAAGAGACAACATTCCAACATTTTCAGATAAACAGAGTTTGTCTCCAGCAGATAAACACTACAAGAAATGCCCCCCAAATTTTATGTGTGTATAATGTATATTTGGTTGTATGTGTGCATACATGCATATAATTTAAAGAATTTAGCAGAAAAATACATGCGTGAACAGATTAACAATTTCAGGAGAAGGAAAGAAACTATACAAAAAGACCCAAATAGAAATGGTAGAAATGAAAAGTTTACCATCAAAAATAAACAATTTCTTTAATGGATTTAATGTCAAAATAGATAAATTAACAAACTGAGCCTAAATTTATATGGTGATAGAATAATCCAAACACTTGTAAAAGAATAACAAATTTGGAAGACTTATACTACATAATTTCAAGCCTTATCATAAAGGTATATGGTGTGATATTAACACAAGAATAGACAAATAGATTAACCAAACAAGGCAGAAAATCCATTAATCAAACTATATATATATATATATATATATATATATATATAGTCAATTGTCTTTTTTAACAAATAGCCCTGGTTCAGCTGAATACCTGCATGAAAAACAAAATAAACTTCAACACCTACGTCACTCCTTACACAACAATTAATTCAAGAAAGAGAGATCACAGGCTTAAAATATAAAAGCTAGAACCAATTACACTTTGTGTATCTTGGGACAAACAAAGACATTTTAGGATGATTGCAGAAAGCACTGACCAATAAGGATAAATTGATATAATAGAATTAATCTGGGCTAGAATGTATTTCTCAAAAATGGCTACAGCAATGTATCCAGCCCCACATGTTCTTTCAAAATTTTGTAACTCCCCCACAAAGAAATGGATTCAATTAACCCTCCCCTGGAATCAGGGTAAGCTTGGAGCTGCTCCAATACTTAGAATAAAATGGAAGTGATACTCTATGACTTCTGGAGCTAGATCAGAAAAGGGAAACAGCTTCCATCTGATTCTCTTTTTCAGGAGATTATCTCCCTTGCAACCCAGCCACACAGAGTGGTCCTGTTAAATATTCCCACCAACACATCCACCTATGATCTAAGGTAATAGACAGTATCAATGGCCAGATGTGATTTTTTAAATAAATTTTTTATATTTTATTTTATATATTTTTACATTATTTTTTTCATTTTTGCACAATGTATGCTTTTTCATCTTGGTTATAGTCCCCATACAATTCCCACCCACTTTATTTTGACCATAATCCTGCCTACCCTCCCCCCATTCATAGTGTGACTCTGGATCACAGTTGCTTGTTAATTTTGATTTTTACTTTATTATAATTAGTTTTTTCTGCATCCCTTATTTAGGCTTTCTAAATGCCTGCTATAGTGAGACCATCCGGAATTTTCCTTTTTCTTTCTGATTTATTTGGCTGAGTATGATCCCTTCCAGCTCCATCCATGTTGCTGCAAACTGCATAAGTTTATCTTTTTTGACTGTTGAGTAGTATTCCATTGTGTATATGTACCACATCTTCTTGATCCAGTCATCTATTTTTGGGCATTTGGGTTATTTCCATAGCTTAGCTATTGTAAATAGTGCTGCTATAAACATAGGGATGCAGGTGCCTTTTTGAATTAAGGATTCTTTGTCCTTTGGGTAAATACCTAGGAGTGGAATTGCTGGATCATATGGAAGCTCCATCTTTAGCAGGTTGAGGAATCTCCACAAAGCTTTCCATAGTGGTTGGACCAGTTTGCACTCCCACCAGCAGTGTGGGAGAGTTCCTTTTTCTCTGCATCCTCACCAACATTTGTTGTGGCTAGGTTTTTTTTTTTTTTAATATGCGCCATTCTCACTGGTGTAAGATGGTATCTCATTGTAGTTTTGATTTTCATTTCCCTGATTGCAAGTGATGCTGAACATTTTTTCATATGCCTGTTGGCCATTTGCATTTCCTCTTTGGAGAAGTTCCATTTTAGCTCTTCTGTCCATTTTTTGACTGGATTATTTACTTTATTTTTGTTGAGTCTCATCAGCTCTTTGTAGATTTTTGTGATCAGTCCTTTATAATCAGAGTTGTGTTTCTCCCAGTTGGTGGGGTGTCTGTTTGCTTTGGTTACTGTCTCTTTTGCTGTACAGAAGCTCTTTAATTTGATGCCGCCCCAGCTGTTTATCCTTGCCTTCACTATCACTGCTTTGGATGATGAGTCTTTAAAATTGTTACTGGGCCTCCCAGGTGGCGCAGCGGTTGAGCGCTGGGTTGCGAAGCTGCCCGCGGCCTCTGCGACGCCGGTTCGATCCCCGGCTGCTCCCCGGCCACCGGAGGAGGGTCCCACATGGTGCGCAGACCTCTCCTGCCGCCCGCTGCTCCCCTCAGCAGTGTACTTCGGTCCTTCTGCCTGTTCTGCTCCCTGCTCTGGCTCTGGTGAATTCTCTCACCCTCCCGGCTTCTGACTGTACCCAGTGCATGTATAAACCAAACAAACAAACAAACAAATAGATAAATAAATAAGACATGCCTCTAGAAAATTAAAAAAAAATAAATAAATAAAATAAAATTGTTACTGAGGGGCCTCCCCGGTGGCGCAGCGGTTGAGCGCTGGGTTGCGAAGCTGCCCGCAGCCTCTGCAGTGCCGGTTCGATCCCCGGCTGCTCCCCAGCCACCGGAGGAGGGTCCCACAAGGCGCGCAGGCCTCTCCTGCCGCCCGCTGCTCTCCTCAGCAGTGTACTTCGGTCCTTCTGCCTGTTCTGCTCCCCGCTCTGGCTCTGGTGAATTCTCTCACCCTCCCGCGCTTCTGACTGTACCCAGTGCATGTATAAACAAAACAAACAAACAAACAAACAAATAAATAAATAAAGCATGCCTCTATTAAAAAAAAAAGAATTAAAAAAAATTATAAAATTGTTACTGAGGTGTGTGTCATGTGGTGTTTCGCCTATATTTCCTTCTGTATATTTTATGGTTTCAGGTCTTATGTCTAGTTCCTTAGTGCATTTTGAGTTGGTTTTTGTGCATGGTGTGAGGTAGTAGTCAAGCTTCATTCTTTTGCATGTAGTGACCCAGTTTTCCCAGCACCATTTATTGAACAAATTTTCTTTCTTCTATTGCATATTCTTTGCTCCTTTGTCAAAGATTAGTTGACTGTAAATCTGTGGGTTTATTTCTGGGTTTTCTATTCGGTTTCATTGAGCCGTGTATCTGTTCTTGTTCCAATACCATGCAGTTTTGATGATTATGACTTTGTAGTATAGTTTGAAGACTGGGAGTATGATGCCTCCATTCCCTTCTTTTTTTTTTCAGGAGAGCTTTGGCTATTCAGGGTTTTTGGTGGCTCCATATGAATTTCATCAATATTTGTTCTATTTCTTTGAAGAATGTCATTGAAATTTTTATTGGAACAGCACTGAATCTGTAAATTGGTTTTGGTAGGATGACCATTTTGATAATGTTAATTCTTCCAATCCGTGAGCAGGGTATGTCTTTCCATTTCTTTGTGTCTTCTTCTATTTCTTTTAACAGTGTTTTATATGGGCCTCCCCGGTGGCACAGCGGTTGAGCGCTGGGTTGCAAAGCTGCCTGCAGCCTCTGCAGCACCGGTTCAATCCCCGGCTGCTCCCTGGCCACCGGAGGAGGGTCCCACATGGCACACAGACCTCTCCTGCTGCCCACTGCTCCCCTCAGCAGTGTACTTCGGTTGTTCTGCCTGCTCTGCTCCCCGCTCTGGCTCTGGTGAATTCTGTCACCCTCCCACACTTCTGACTGTACCCAGTGCTTGTATAAATAAATAAGTAAAAATAAATCTTTTTTAAAAAAAACAGTGTTTTATAGTTTTCTTTGTATAGGTCCCTTACCTCTTTTGTTAGGTTTATTCCCAAGTATTTGATTTTTTTTGTTTCAATAATAAAAGTAGTGGTTTTCCCTGATTTCTTCTTCTTCAGATTTATTTTTTGTGTATAGGAAGTCTACTGATTTTTGTGTGTTGATTTTGTATCATGCTACTTTACTAAACTGATTGATTAGCTTGATTCATTTTCCTGTGGAGTTTTTGGGGTTCTCTATGTATATTATCATATCATCTAGCAGATGATTTTTGCACCCAGGCTAAGGGACTCCAGCTGACACCAAAGGGTCGAGACACGCTATCCCTATGGAGAACTACTAGAGCTATAGATCCAAGACTAAAATAAATGGTGTCATTACTTTAATTCCAAAAATTGGGGGATAAGATTTTATGTCATCATCATATATGGAGCATTATCAAAGTAGAAGTAACTTTGTACATCAAAAAGACACTATTAAGAAAATGAACAGGCTATCCACACACTGGACAAAAATATTTAAAACACGTGTATCTAATAAAAGTTGTATATCCAGTATATACTAGGAATATCTACAAATCAAACATTTAAGAAACAACACCCTTATTTTTTTAAGGCAAAGACATCTCACAAAGTAAGATATGACCATTAAAAATGAAAAAGTGCTACATATCTCAAAGTGCTAATTAAAAGCATAATTTCATATCTGTCAGCATCATTAAAATAAAAATTTCAGAACAGGTAAAATGTTTACATAGTGCTTGATATCAGTATAAAATAGAACACTCACTTTGGAGAACTATTTAGCTGTGTCTTATTAAGTTAATACATCTGTCTTATGCTGCAGAAATTTCACTACTAGGTATTTGCACAGAAGAAACTAAAACAGAGGCTTACACAAGAATGCTGATAGCCAATTTATACATAATAGTCAAAAATAGGAAATAACCCAAATATCCATCTAGAGGGGAAAAGGAAGACAAATTGTGGTACATCCATACAATGGGATATAACTTAACAGTGCAAAGAATGAACTATCACAACACACAACATTGTGGGTGAATCTTGAAACCATTCTTTTAAATGGAAGAAGCCAGACACAAGAGTACATATTAAATTATTCCATTTAGATGCAGTTAAACTACTCTAAGCTGATAAAAACAAGAAAGTGATTCCCTGTGAGGAGTAAGGAAATTGACTCTAAAGGGATATGAGAGAAATTTCTGGTATGTTCTATACCTTTTTTTATTACAGGCATATACAATGATTAATGGTCATTGAACTAAACACTGTAGATCCATGCATGAATCTATAAATGATATTCAATTAAAAATTAAAAAGAGATGTTTCTTTAAACCCTGGAATACATCAGTACCCAAGTAGCCCTTCTTGGGAGGCCTGCTAATGAAGAAGATGAAGGCATCCCCCTGCCAATGCCCTAAACAAGACACAGGAGCAAGACATGCAACAAATTTTCAGATCCACAAGCAGGGTGCAAGCTGGTCTACACACAGTGCCTCTCAGAGTGTCCCAAGAGTATTCATATAAGTAGGAAATTTTGCAGCGGGTAGGAAGGGTAGGGGAAGGGGGTCAAAATCATAAGTTATGCAGGTGGGGGTAATAAGACAATCAAATGCATGACTTTATTCAGCCTCATAGGCAGGGATTGAGTTATATCAGAAACCTGAAAAGCTTTAAGAACTTACTCTAGTGAAGCTCACCTTACTGTACTTTCTAAACCACCACTCCTCACCTGACTACCTCCTCCAACCAACTGAAGAGTTTTAAAACTTATTACCACATGTTTTGCATATGTGCATACAACTATTTTTCCAAAAGTGTCTTTCCCATAATGTATGCAGATACTAATCATTCTACTACAAATCCACTTAAGGCATTACTGAGTTGACTGTATCTTTTCAAATATTAAATAAGAACTTCTACTGAATCTTTGTTATTCCCCTTTTTCTATTGAATTTAAAAAAGAAATACCTCAGGGCCTCCCCTGGTGGCACAGCGGTTGAGCACTGGGCTGCGAAGCTGCCCGCAGCCTCTGCAGTGCCAGTTCAATCCCCGGCCACCGGGTGAGGGTCCCACATGGTGTGCAGACCTCTCCTGCTGAGCCCGCTGCTCCCCTCAGCAGTGTACTTCATCTGTCTGCCTGTTGTGTTCCCCGCTCTGGCTCTGGTGAATTCTCTCACCCTCCCGCACTTCTGACTGTACCCAGTGCTTGTATAAATAAATAAATAAATAAATAAATAAATAAATAAATAAATAAATAAATCTTTAAAAAAAAGAAAAGGCAACTGTTAAATAAATAAATAAATAAGAAATACCTCAGACTGGCACTCAGTACAATCCACAGCATGATCTCTACCCAGTGTCCAGTTCTACTGAAACAGACCACTGGCCTGGTCTCCAGAAATCCTGAGAAATCTCAGAATATGCATATCTGTCTTTGTTCACATTCTCTCCATCTACACTGACTTAAAATATGACCCATCCTTTCAGAATAATTACAAATGTTACCTTAATTCTACTGCTTTCCCTAATTTCATTCTCCTTCCAAACCCCTTAGTACCTTTTTTTCCCTCTGGGATTCTTGAAACCTCTTGGCATTCAAGCTAAAGGCGCACATCGAGGACAGAATCTGACCTCTTAATGCACCATGACCCCTGGATCAGCATTGCCCAGTGCATGTCATGAGGCTTAGGAACGCTTGGGTTAGGGACATTAGAAAGTCCATGGGCTGGCATTGTTCAGGTCATGCCAGCACTGAGTGGGAAATCAGACAGAAGAGCTCCTGGAGTCTGTTCCAGGCCTACTCTTCCAGGTATCTGAGAAGGTTCTAGGAAACCTCCCAACCTCTGCCTTTCCTGAACTCCCTTGGCTATTTGCCACCTAATTCAGCATTAGACTGATTGATTGTGTTGTTGTTTACATTTAAATTTTTTGCAAAGACAATACATTCACATAATTCAAAAAGGTTTCTGTAATTAAAAGATACCAAAGACAACACCTCCTTCTCCTGCTCCTGCCATGTGCTGGCTCAGTTAATCACTACTATTAGTTTTTGTATCCTTCCAGATTTTCTTTATGCAAATATAAATATATATTCTTCTATTTTATTACACAAATAGAGCATGTGTTAGTTGCTTCTGCAATTGATTTGGGAGGTAAATTTGCCTCACCAGCTGCAATGACATTGCTGTGAGGTGTGTGCCTTAAAGCTCCTTGGTGGCCAACTATTGCCGGCTCAAGGCAAGGCACACGCAATGCTTAAATAGGTGCTTCTTGGTTGGCTGCCCTTCCACAACTTTCTCTGCTCTGCTTGGAGCTGAGAGCACGTGCCCCACCTATGGTTCCAATGTATGAACAGGGGCACTCTCACTTCCTCAGACACATTTTTAGAGAATGAGTTGAGCCCCAGAGGGATCAGTGCAAGTTTCAATCCATAGTACATCAAGCCTCCCACCCTCTTTCAATCTGGTGGAGGAGAAAGCACAACAGACCAGGAGTCAGCAGACTTGAAGTTGCAGCTGTGTCCCACACTGGCCGTGCAACATTGGACAAGCCGTGGTTCCTCTCCAGGTTTCATTCCTCAAGGAAACTTCCAGCATTTGTGTGGCCTCCATCAGAGTCTTCTGACCTCAGCTCTGCAAACTTCAGGTGCAGTGGGTGTGAGGGCATGTTTGCACCCCAGAGTCCAAGGGAGACACCTGGGGTATTTCCCCTAGACCTGAGTCTGCTGACCTGTTGACCCCAGTTCTGGTGGCACAGTCCTTGTTGCAGTCCCCATACCATCCCTGAACATGTCAGTGCAAAGGCTCCCTCCCCAGGACCCAGGCAGTTGTCTTCCCAAGGCAAGACTAAACTTTTCCTGCCGAAACTTATGCCTCTGGGCATAAATGAGGGGCCAGGTCATTCATCCATGCAGACTTCAAGGCCAGGACTCTTCTCACCAGCACCCCCTGAGCAGGTGGCACCAGAATGGGGAACTGTGTGGTTCCTGAGAGCCTCTGCTGGGGAATTCCTCTCAATTCCTCTCTGCTCCGCTGCCCTCCCCACCTGCCTCCTTGTGCCTTTTGGGACAGGAGAGAGTTGACATGGAAAGACCACCACAGCCATCTGGCTCACCCTCAATCTACAGATTCAGAAACTGAGTCCAGAGAGCAGAAGTCACTCATCCGGGGCTCACAGCTGCCTGAGAACAGTATTAGTAACAAGTCACCTAACAAGCCACAGAGAAACCTGTAGAGGCTCTCTTGCTCCCCTTCCAGAGGCCTCGTCCACTGAGGCAAACACCACACCAAAGCCCTCCTCTCAGGGCCCGGTGAGAGAGTGTCTTAGGATGCAGCCAGCCAGACACCTCACACAGTTCCCTGTTCTGATGAGAACCCAGTGGGTTGATTCCCTTCTCTGCACCAGAAGCAAAGGCCACATGTAGGGGCACAATATTGGTTATAAACTTATTACAACTGTCGTGAGCAGGACAAGCATAGAAAGGAGAACAACGTAACAGTTTTGTCTTCAGCTGAACAGCATTCAGGCTGCACTTGAGAGTTGAGAGCAACCTCAAGTCGGAAAAGTTATTACTAGGTGCTGGAGATCAGCGGGGCTAGTGGAATTCCTCCTCCGTTGGCTTTTGCTGTTTCACTGTCTCCTCCATGAAGCCTTCTTAACTATAACGCCCAAAGGTCCCCATCCTCTGCCCTGGGCCCCCGTACCATGTCAGGGCTGCCCCACAGGGTGTGTGTCTGCCCTCAGAGCTGTGACCAAAGGCTGGGAGTCTTCAGGAGGAGGCTGGAGTTCTGCTTCTTCAGCATCCTTTCAGCCCCAAGCACAGCAGAACACACAAAAAGGTGCACAAGAGCAACTTCCCGGTCAACTGATTCCAGTTTTTTTCTATTGAATGAAAGATGCACCAACCACACCACCCTTGACATACTCGTTTCTCCTGTCAGGCAGCCTGCATGCCCCATGCCAGCACCCCAGGAGGTTCCACAAGAAGCCAGTACCTGGCAGCAAGGTGTCTACAGAGTGTGTGTACCTAGGGTCAGCCTCAGACCCCATTTGGGGCAGACTCCACATCGCCTCTCTGCCCAGGCTTGGGGCAGCTGACTGAGACCTGAAAGTCCCCTCGCCAGTCTTCACGACACAAACACACATGGTGTCCATGTTTTCCTTCCTGTGCTAGCTCCAAAGTCTCTGTTCACCCCATTCATCCTGGATGAATAAGTTAGGGCAGGTATGATTTATCCTGTGGCCTGTATGGACTTGAGGAAAAGATATGCCATGGCCACACATTTCCTGCCACCAAACTCTCCCCCCAAGGACTGCTTCCTGCTCTGGCAAAGCTAGGTATGGGCAGCTCCCCACACCATGAGAAGGATCTGAGCAGTAAAACCGTACACGGAGAGAAAGCAGCAGTAAAAGCAAGCACCACCATGTCACTGGACCTCACAGAGGCCCTTGCCAACACTTAGAAAGACCCTACAATTTCCAGACTGTTCCGCTCAATAATAATCTGGGGACAACCTTAATGCTTGATTTCTCCTTCCCCATGATTTGTGGCTTGTGAAGCTTCAAGATTCTTGAGTCCAAAACAGTATTTTTGCTCATTAGGCAAAGTTGCAGGGCCAGGCAGCTGTGACTCTCTCCAGCCTTCTCCCTCCTGGCCCCAGCCTGAGGCGGAAGAAACCTCCGTGGCAAAAGCTAAGGGTCTCACAGTGATATTAATTTAGCCACATTCCACACCTGTAATATTCCTGAGTAGTAGTTAAGCTTGTAAATCCATTATTTATGATGCAGAATCGCACAGGCAATGCAACATATATATGTTAGCATAACCGTGAGAAACTTCACTTTTGAATGTCCTTGTTTAGAGAGGTACAAATTTTACAACTTTAGCAATGCATCACCAAGCATTTGTTACATAGCCACTTCCATACGTGGCTCAAAGTGGTTGTTATATTTAAATATAGAATTTCCCCTACCTGATGACACTGAACAAATTAAAAATGGCTCAATCATTTGCATCCAAGTTCTGGGTTTCTTACCATCGCCCTCGCTTCCCTATTGTAGTATTGAAATCAGACCTTAATTGTGCTTGTGAAACAAAAACACGGGAGACCATTTCCATTGCAGAACAGAAAGTCAAAGGCGAGCACCTGCATTTCTTGCTTTGTTGGTTAGGGGAGGGCGGGGAGGGGGGAGGAAAGGAATGCTTCCATTTCCACATCTCACCTTCAAGTCGGAGACTGAGACTCCCAAACTGTTGTGTCCAGGCACCCACTTCTATGCCTGGGCCTCGATCACCTGCTCTTGAAAACAGGCATACCACCCAGGCCTCCGCACTGACAGAAGAGAACTAGTCAGTAACTAAGGAAATACCCCCCCCCCCCCCCCCGATAGCACAAGTACTATTCCTTTCTGAATAGCGCTGATCTGGAAACATAATTTACCACCTTCCAGTGTCCTGCTCCATGGAGTTGAGAATTCTAAATTCAAACCCATTCCAGGCTGTTATGAAGATTTATGTGTACAGGCAGAGCATAGGACATACTTATTAGCTTTATTTATAACTTTAAAAAATTTAGACATAGGACGGACAGGCTTAGGTTTCCGCCCTTAACCTGTTCTTCTCCCAGCAGGCAGTGGGAGGGCAGTTGGCTTCCCATTTCCCTGCACACAGTCTTCGCTGCCATCAGAACTACAATCACCTCGATTCATGGCTCATCATTTAATTTACACCATGCTCCCCTTCAGCCGTCAAAAGGACTGCTGTCTACCCTATCCCTTCCAAATACTTCTATCCTTCCAAGCCCCAGCAGTCCACCTACTCCAAAGCATCCCTGTGCCTCCTGCTGCTGACAGACCTCCCTCCTCTGCACTCCTGCAGGGACCCCAGCCCTGCCATCAGCCCTGCCCTGCTTAAAGACTGCTGGAATCACCTGGTGACTTGCGTCAACTTGTCTTTCCACCCTTCCTGACCTCTGGGAAGTCCCCTAGCTAATGTTTCCATGCATTCCAAACAATGCCCAACAGGGTGTTGAGCTGAAAGTTGACATTTGATAATTCCTTGCCCCTTTTGGAGGAAAGTTGGAGTTGCAATCAAAATTTTAGATGCACTTGGCCTCTAACCTTCCACTCCCACACCCCGGTATCTAACCTGGAGAAGCACTTGCTCACTTACACACAGATGCATCCTGAAAGGAATTCACACATGGAAAGGGCCATCCCACCACAGCAAGCACACAGTTCAGGGTGAATGGGAGCTGTTGTTGCTGCTATTGTGGATAGGAGGTTGCCATATAGTAGGTAATAGCAAAAATCTGGAAAGAATTTTTCAAATGGCCAGCAACAGGCGAATCATTAAATGAATATATATATATGTATATCATTACAATTCTATGCAAATTTTAAAAAGGATAAACTGGATTTGTATGTGTTGACATGAAAAAAATGCCTACTTCATTGTTGTTTACTAAAAAAAAAGCAAACTGTGGAACAGCATGTATAGTATGATTTTATATTTTTAATCAAGAACTAACTAAATTATTGTGTGTGTGTGTCCACATTCATGGAGGCAGCATAAAAATCATAATTAAGAGCACAGATTCAGAACTCAGACTGCTTGGGTAATAATCCTGACTTTGCCTCCTACTATTTATATGATATCAAGTAAATTACTTAACTTCTCAGTGCCTTAATTTCATCAAATGTCAGGTGGAGAAAATCATAAGACCTGCCTCCTAGGGCGGAGGTATGGACTGAATGAGTTCATGAGCCAAAAGCACTTAGAACACTGTCTGCCCGGCGCATAGAGGGCTCCCAGTAGAAGTCCACTATCAATGTTATCTGCAAAGCAGAAAAGACAAGAGAGAAACACCAAATTATTAACAGTGGTTTCATCTGGAGCAAGAAATTGGAGGAAAGGAAACTTTCCGTATTTTTACCAAAAGCAGGTGTAATTTACATAACATAAAGGAGCATCCTACTTACCTACTGGCCGGCTGCCTGTTGGACTAGTAAGGCCAACTGCTACCTGAGATGTAGTGGAAGATGTCAGGATGCAGGACCACGAGCCACAGCTTCCCCATTTTCTAAATCCTGATTCTAACTCCAACCCACAGTCAGAAAATAAAAAATGAAAGATGTTAGCACCAGCTGCTGCCCCACACACACCCTGCAACCCCACAAGATGCTAAAAAATGGAGAACATCTGTTTTAAAAACAATTACTATTTTCAACAGGAAGAAAGGGAACAGGAAGTAAATTTGGCAACCAATATATTTTTATTCATACATCTTGACTGCCAAGGTAGGATCTAGTGCTGCCTTAATAATCATCTTCCTGTGGTGGAAGATGGGTCTAAGCACTACTAATTATGATGCCCTCACCTCAAAACCCTCCTCTTCTTAGACATCTTCCCAGTCAACCCCAGGCTGCCACCTCCTCTACCTCCTGTAACTCAGAAATGCTTTGGCCAATAGCTCTAGGAAGCTCTCATCCCAGGCCCACATTGTGAATTAACATCTGCGTCACCCAAGACATTGCAAATGGCGGCCTCTCTACTCTCTCTCCACTGGGCTTCAGCGATCTCCACCACTTCCTCGCACAAGGCCATCAAGACATCTAAGCCAAATGCCCTGGCCCGACACTCAAGACCTCTGCCAGCCTACACATATTCCCTCCCAGCCCTATGTCCTACCACTTAACCCAGGATCCCCTGTCTTCCTGGGGATGCCATCAGGCTGGCCAGCTCCCTCCGACGCAAAGCAAACTTAGCTCTCCACCTTTGATTTTGGGGTCTGCTGTTCTTGTGTTCAGTCTCTCCACGCTGTTATCAGAGCCACCTCCCCTTGGCCGTCACATACTCCCTCCTCGCTTTTCCATCAAGCAGACTCAACACCCCCACATCCTGCTCTCTGACCAGTGCCCAGTGGTCCCTCTGCCCTCCTGTGCTCAGCAAATAACCCACGTGACAAGGGCTACCCGCTGGATGGGAGGGCTTTTCTCCTCAACCAGATTATGAATTCCTGGAAGGCAGAACACCTGGCAAGTTTGCTCTGCTTTCTCATGCTGGGAATTAGGAGAAGGTGAGGTAAGAATCTTCCCCCCAAAGAACTAGAGTTTCAGCTAGTAGTGAAATCTCTATTGACAGCATGCCAACTTCTCATGGCAACATTTTCTTATTTACCTTTTTGTTCATTTTTCTTGTAGGAAAGGGGTGGGGAAAGACAGTTAAAAATTAAATCCAAAATGTTCAGCTCTGATAAGATGAGCTTTCCCAAATGCCAATAATTCCACATGGCTCATCTAAAATTAGAGAGAGAGAAGTGACCAGGATTTTTAATGGATTGGCTTTCATAGTAGATGCAAGATAGTCAAGATCTATTTAAATGTCTTTCCTAGGGAATTGGAGCAGCAGGCAATGCATCAGATGCCAGAAGTCCATTTAAATATTATACTAAGGGAAGAGAATTCATTTGGTCAAGCTGCTAAAATGAACAGGCAGGGACAAAAATGCCCTGGAGAAGTGCTGGGTGTCTCATCTTGAATCCATTTGTAAAATAAACACATTTATTTACCAAGTTTAGTACTTCGACTATTTCCTGGAATCAGTATTTGCACAAACCTAGGCCAGTATGGCCAACTGGAATTAAAAAATGACCAAGACTACAAAATTAATTTGACACCCCTCAATTTCCTTGTTTAAAAACATGAGACAAAATCCTAATCAAATTGGAAGTTTATACAGTGTTTCAGTCTACAGCTTGGAAATGGCCACAGTACACTGGCAAGCAGCAGCCCTTCACGCCTCCAGTCCCAAAGTGCTTGCAGTGACGGTCCAAGATACAGCTGTTAGTGAGCTTAAAATGCAAACACACTTCTCCTTTCTTCTGTGGAAAGAACTTGCATTCCCACTGACACCTACCGCTGTCTTACAGATGGGCCTAGCACTAAGATTTCAAACATTCTTCAGGAAATACACAGACACATATGTCCTGCTCAGGCCCCATGCTACCCAATCACATTTTAAATTGCTTTTCCAGTAGGAACCCAGGAAAAGGTTTGCTTAACTACCACCTACACGTGGGAAGGACACAACTGGTTTGACAATCTATGGCCTCTCCAGTGCTGCAGGCAACTCTACCCTCTGCCTGGTTAACTACCTCGTATGGGCTTAGGATTGGATGTTTGGTAGCCTGAACTTCCTGTGACCAGCAGAGGCAGGAAGACCACACAGCATCAGACATAACATCCCACAAGAGGAGGTGACCCAACAGACCCGCTGTGCTGGCACTGGGGCTGGCTGGTGAGGATGCCATTTAATGGCTCAGCAGCGTGCCAGCCGGTTTTCATAATGAGCACCTCCCTCTCACCTCGCTCTCACCTGAGATCAGAACTCCTACAGGTAGGCCTGGTTCTTCCCCATAGCTCTCAGAGGTTACAGAGTCCCTCTTTCCTTGTAAACTCTTTCAGCAATAGCCTGCCCTGCTCTCACCACATTGTCAACAGTTCATAGCTAAAGCCTCCGTGGAATATCCCATCCAATCTCCCATAAAATGGGACATGAAAATAAACACACATATTGTATGTTGGTTTACATTTCCTGCACAGACCCAGCAGGGGCGGCAGGAAAGACATTAAGGAAACTATTTCTAAAGCAATGGGCTACATTTTAGCAAGAATACTCTCACTGACCCTAAAAAGAAAGCCATTCAGATGGCTAAAATCCCATATAATTCTTTGAAAACATTCTTGAACATTCCCATTTTAATTTCCAAAATCAATATAGCTTGCTAGTGCCCCACGCTCGGTGACAACAATTCATATTGATGGGGAAGGAGGTATGAACATTTTTCTATTGAATGGAAAATTTGGTTATTTTTAAGGACATTATTCCAAAAGAGGAAAAGGTCTTATGTCCACTGCACCTGACAGACTATTGTTTTGTTCCTGGAAGGCTGTTTTCTCTTGACATTTCTGCCCTCATTAAAAAAAGCATATCGCAGTTGTCATCTTTATGTTTTCAGTCATGCGTTTCAAGGCCCCAAATAGAATGTTGTCATTTTATTTGTCTTCTGAAGCAAAAGAACCCCACTTACATGTACACTCAACACCAAAAATGCAAGAGAAAGTCTTGGAGATATCTGAGGGAGACAAGACGGTGGGAGTGGGGGAGGGTAGTGAGGCAGGCCACCCGCCAGAGTCCTGTTGAAACCAAGAAGCCGCAGTTGCCGAGTGCCCACTCTGGCGCTCGTTACACCCCTAATTCCGAGCACCTGGCAAGTCTGAGTTGGTGAGATGTCTGAAGTAGAGAACAGTAAATGTGATTTTCTTTCTTTCAAGTACACTCACTAACTAGATAATAATCACTTACTATTAGCACATTAAAATTATATGTCAGGGGAGCTACCAATGTACTAGAAAATAGTTTGTTCTCAGGTACATAAATGGTCCTTCCTGAAGTCTTGTTCACACTGCTAATTTGCTCAGCAAACCCGTTCTTAGGGATGGTGTGAGCATCAGGGGCTGGCGCCCCGCCAGACAAACGGTGCAATGCAAAGTCACCAGCGCTGGAGAAAACAATGGCTCTCCCATCATGACAGAGCATCTACTATGACTGAGGACCTGCACAAGAACAAAACAAGCCCAGAGGAGGCACTGAAGTGATGCCATTGCCTCTCTCAGGAAAGGCCTTCCTTTGCTGAGAACAAAATGTTAACTTCATACTCCGACCATTAGGAGAAATTCTCCCACAGCCTGCCCCATGCTAGCCCCCCGCTTGCTGCCCTAAGTCTTCCTCCTCCCCTACTCCAAGCTTCTCCTTCAGAGGAAAAGAGGGAAAACAGCATGGAGTGCCTGGTCTAGTGCTCCTTCTGGTGCCCTGTATTCATGTTTTTCCCTCTTTGAACCCCTATGCCACTAAGGGGCAACACAGGCCTGGGGCCATTGCCTTTATGGGTTGGCCAAGGCAGGTGTCTTAGATCAACTCTACTCTAGCCTTAAAGAGGAATTTCTTCTTCATTCTCATCCTTGAGGACCTGGGTTTTGGTCTGGTTTGTTTTGATTTCATCTTAAAAGACCAAGCTCAGGGTGAGGGCTCCAGGCCACAGGGAATTACTAGACTGAGTTAGGGCCAGGTCTTTGGCAGATTTCAGCACAGTCGGGAGTTTCACATAGAGGCTAGGGCCATTGTCTGTGATCATTGATAAGATGCCTTTATCAAGAGTGCCCTCAGTATCTCTCCCTTGAGCCTAACGTAAAATTTGATATTGATATTTAGGTTCCTAGTTAAGTAGCTTTCCAACTCATCACATGCACTAACAGTGCATGAAGAAACTCTGAAAAGAGGGCCTCCCCTGGTGGCACAGCAGTTGAGCGCTGGGCTGAGAAGCTGCCCACAGCCTCTGCAACGCCAGTTCAATCCCTGGCCACCCGTAAGGGTCCCACATGGCACGGCGGACCTCTCCTGTCTCACTCGGGGCTCCCCTCAACAGTGTATTTTGTTGGTCTACCTGCTCTGTTCCCCACTGGCTCTGGTGAATTCTCTCACCCTCCCGCACTTCTGACTGTACCCAGTGCTTGTATAAATAAATAAATAAATCTTTAAAAAAAAAAAAAAAAAAAAAAGGAAGAAAAGAAACTCTCAAAAGAAGTGTAAGTGGAAATCTGTAACATAAAGCAGTCTTCACACGAAAGACAAGTCCTCAACTGACTGTCAGTTGACCATAGGCCAACGATATTTTATAAGCCAAGAGCTAAAATTGACCAGTCTTTTGTCCTCCCTGCACTTGAATATAACACAGCTGCTAATATCTAGCACCATTTTTAGGGGTGAATGAATTTTATATATATAATATATATACACATATATATACATACACACACACACACAATGAGATACACCCTCCAAAGATATTAAAATTCACTGTCAGGGCCTCCCTGGTGGTGCAGCAGGTTGAGTACAGCACTGTGAAGCTGTCTGCAGCCTCTGCAGTGAGGGTTCAATCCCTGCCAGGCAGCGAGAATCCCACATGGCGCAGCAGACCTCTCCTGACTCGCCCACTACTCCCCTCAGCAGTTTATTTCATCAGTCTGCCTTTTCTGTTCCCCACTCTGTCTCTGGTGAATCCTCTCACCCTCCTGAGCCTCTGGTCTGTACCCCAGCTCTTGTATAAAAATAAATAAATCTTTAAAAGAAAAAAAAATTCACTGTCAGGAAAATCAATCTTTCTCTACTCTAGTAAGAATCTCAGGGGTAACTCCTTCAAGGGTCCTGCAAATTTCTCCCCCTCATGCAGACAGCAATAAAGTCATACCTTTGGAGGCTGAGATGGAGGCTGGAGCATCCCAAGCAGATATTTGAAGTTTCCTGATTTTATTTAGCATTAACACAAATTTTGTATTATATTCCATAATGTAATAATAATCTTCCTCTTAATTGTTTCCTCAAAAATCATTAAGTAAAATAGAAGCTCCAGGAAAATTCCCATTGTCCCATAATCCTGAGATTTGCCCAGCATACTACCAATTCACCCCACATACCCCAGACTGAGAAGAAAGCAATGAAGAAACCAAAGTTATATTTTGAATAGTGAAAGTGACAAGAGTGCTTATTACCAAAGTAGAGGGAGACCAAAAGAGGGAATCAACTGTAGTTGTACTTTTTCCAGAACCATTTTCCACAGCCACTGCTATCAAATGGTTAAGGTATAATGCTGGCTAGTCATGAAGTTTCATACTGACTGTATTCATTTGGCACAGGAAAAGGTTTCTCCCCCAGGGACCATCAGAACTTGGCTTAGGAACAGGTTCTGAGAACACCTTGAGAACTTCATACATATAAGCTGAATTCCTTGATCCCTTAATACACTTAAATTCTGATGAAGTCACTGAAGGTGTCAGAGCAAGACACAAAATCCTCAAGAGACTATCACCAACTTAGCATTTCCAGTTCACATGGAGACATAATTCCACTTATCAAAGAGAAGTACAGAGAAGCACTCATTATGAAAAGTAGAAACCCAAAATGAATAACATGATAGGTTGGTCTCAGTTGGGTTCCCCTGAATTTATTACCTTAGAAAGTTCACCTCAGATCTAAGTCTTCCACCCAAGACAGTAGCTGGTGGGAAGTAGCATCTTGGAGCAAATCACCAGTCAGGGTACCCTCTTCAGGGAGCAACAGCTGGTAATCCCACCAACATAAATGAAAAATAATCATTTGGGAAGCAGTTAAAGTAACCATGCTTGTAAAGACAAAACCATTTAAAATTTTAATATTACTAAATAATTTGGTAACTGATGGGGTGAGACCCAGAGGAAAAGATCCAGAGACATGGGATAAAGCAGTAAGGAGGTCAGGGAGGAGAAGGAGCAGGGCATAGTTGGAAAGCTGCAAAGCCCAGAAGACAGAGAACAGGAAATGCAGGAAGAGGCCTGATGGTGAGCATAAAGACTGGAAGCACCAAGTTCTTTACAGAGAGGTTTATGCCATTGAGAGGAGTAGCTTTCATTTGTTTTGTTTTTTCTTACTATTTCAGATCTGTGGCTTGGACAAACAAACTTCTCATTTGAAAAGAAGAAAAGAGACCTTGTTTGTTCACATAGTTTAAAATTGGCTATGACTTTTAAAGTTAACCAGATGATGGAGGGAGAGGATTAGCATAAACCTGAAGCTTCAGAAGATGGACCTTCAATTTAATTTGTACTTCAATCCACCTTCTTGAAACAAAGCAATAATTATATTTTCATGTCACATCATCTGTCATGATTTGAATTGTAGGAAGAATCTATAAAGGCATGATAATACCTAGGGAAACTCATGGTCAGCTAGCTTAATTATTAGCATTGAGCAATATTTTCCCTATTTCAACCCATAGTTGCCTCAAAGTAAACCTTTCTCTCTTGTCTCTGCCTCTCTCTCTGTCTCTGTCTCTGTCTCTCTCTCTCTCTCTCTCTCTCTCTCTCTCACACACACACACACACACACACACACACATACACACACACACGCGCACTTGAGCACACATACTTGCCACCTCAACCTCTCACTCCGCATGTTCATGCTTTTAGAGAATCCTAAAGTTCCTTATAATCTCACAGACATATTGTGATATCAATTCTGTTCTCATTTGTCAGGTCAAGAATAGGGAGCCAACACAGGGGTTTAATTTTAAAAGTGTCTGGGTTGTCAGGATTTCCAGATCCAAACAAAAACTAAATTTGGCTGAGCATTTCTTCCTCCAGTTCCTGGGAAGGTACACAGAAAAGGTCGAAATGTAGATGGACCTCAGAGACAGGTGCAAAGGGCTCAAAAATCTACCACCCTTGAATAACTGAAAGCAGATCAAGTATCCTTCTGCTCTACGAATTCTCCATAGCTGGAGAATAGGCTTCCTGAAAAGGTATGGGCACTGGTCAGAGAATTCCAAGTCATCAGGGGAGAGATCCCATGAATGAAGTGCCCAGTGAGAGATCCTTCTCTTGAAACAGTAAAGTCACCAACAACATAAAATCTGCCTGCAGTCCTGCTCACATTCACTCCATGCGTGTGCTTGGACACAGCAAATAAAAATGGCCTGGCAGTCCTTTGAAAAACTTTCCTTAATCTTGATGTTACTTTAAAGCCATCGTAAATCACACAACCTGCCAATCTTGCCACGTTTTATAAACTGTAGGAGAGGTGGAGCATTTCTGGCCCAACGATCTCCCAGAAACAAATGCCAGTTGGAACACTGCAGTATTTCCTCAGTACCACTCAACCTCTTAGATGAGGTTCTACAAATATATTAACTGTCATCTTTTCAATTTCTTTTTTACAATGGAAAGCCATACGCACTAACTGAACGGAGTTAAGGGCAGGAGCTATCTGGGAATTGAAGAAACACCCAGCTACAGTGGGCAAGGCTCTCCTGGCTGCCAGTTGCCACCTGTCACATTCCTATGGGTTCCCTGTTCCCTACCAGATCCCGCAAGGTCACTCCCCACTGAATCCTCGGGTTCCTGCTCAATCCCGGTTGTCCCCGCAACTTGCTGCCTTCCAAGCGGGTGCTAACACGAGGCCGGCAGGGGAATGCTCCACAAGGCCTTTGGGATCCATTGAAATGCTGAACCCAGGCAGGCCTAGGGCCTGGCTTGCCTTCAGGAAATTCCGGGCTGTCTGCAGCAGCTGTGGTTCGAGTAGTACAACAAATTCACTTACTGAATGACAACAGCTTTATTGGCAAGCCAATTCAATTAAAGCCCCTGCATCCAACAAAGTCTCCGGCAGCCCTCTCTGCATAAAGAACGTGGAATCATGCCTGCATTTCCCTGAGTGCCCTCAGCCCTCGCTGTCCCTCTACATGAGAGGGAGAGGGATGAATGAATTAGACGCGGATGATGGTAATTAATGGCTAGCTGTCAGAGAGTCATTTTGGAGGCTCAGCCGTTGAAGGCTTCCTATTAAAGACTGAATCCCAGCACAAACTGACCCAGACAGGCTAGAACTCCCTTTCTAAATGGTAGGAGAGTCATGGGCACCTGGGGCAAGAAGGAAGGGGGCAGAAGGGGAAGGCAAAGGAGGGTTGGAGGGGAAATAGAGAAGCAAAACATCAGGCTGCTCGCACTGATCAATGCTTTTTACACTATTGATACATAAATAATATGTTCATTTTTCATTTTTACAAAATATGTCCTTTAGGCTACCATTATGGCAAACTTACTTCAAAGCTCTGACATGAGCTTATTGGGGGTGGGGGGAGGAGGGTTGAAGGGTGGAGCTATAGACAAAACACGTTTTCTTATAAAATATACATAGAAAATCATTTCGCATTTGGTAACAAAGATCAGATCAGAGTTTTTCCAATCTCTGGCACAGTCAAGGAATATTAGAGAGGGCACTGAAGGGAAAGAAAACGGTTAACAAATAAGCTCCAACTGGCTCATTTGCATGGAGATGGGCAGTTCTCCCTTTCTCTGTCGCCAGTGCCACCAACAGAGCCAAGTGCAGGTTAACTACCTAACTGGAGGTAACTTGGGTAGATTGGGCTTAATTATTCCTGAGAGTAATGGGTTACCATATGCACAGTTTGAAGCATAAAGCCAGATATGAAAGGGCCAAACTGATCCTTCCCCTTCAATTTGAATTGGGTGAAAAGCCGGCTCCTGCTTTGTTCCATCTTTCTAAAAACTAGTCTTAGAGGCCATAGGGCCTGATCTGCCACCCACAAGATGTGTGGAAATCTATGACTTACTAGAATGAGTCTCTTGTCTCACTTCCATAAAAAGAGGTGAGACCTCCAGGTGGGAAATTCCATTTAGGGGATTTGTTTCTTTGTTTTTCTTTGAGAGCCTCCAAAATGCTTACTGGAACCACACTTCTACATTCAAAGTTCAAAGTAAATGCCACCTCCACCAGGAAGCCTTCCCAGATTCTCTCCATAAAAAATAAATTACTCCCTCTGCAACTCTCCCATAATGCTCGGTGTGTGCCTCTATTGTGGTTTTTAATTCTCTTCTCTTTACTCCGTAGTCAACTGCTCCCTGTCTGTCTTCCCCAGTAGACAAGGGCTTCCTGAGGGCCAGGGTCTGGGCTTTGTATAGAGCTGGCACTCCATAAATCTAAGTGGAATTGAATTGAATGGCTGTAAGGAAATGGATATAATTTGGCAAAGCCTCAGTCTTGAAGAATTATGTCGGGCCTTGCTATGACCCTACAGCCATCAAGATTTCACTGCTGTTTTCCTCACTGCAGCCACCAAATTGGCTGCCCACTTTAATTAGAACAGAGGCCAGATGTCTGACCAGCACTGCTAGAACCGGAAGAGCTAGCAAGCTGGTGGAGTTTCCCAGCTGGGGGCTCTAGGGGCTGGCTTCATGTGGTTGGGTCACCTTCCCTTGCATACTTCCTGCCCTCTTGCTTGACTCCCCTTCCCCCACCCCCCCTTAGGGCAGCTGTCCCTTTTATCAGCAAAAGCCCTTTCCTGACAACACATCTGTCCAGCACAATGTTTCACCCTGTCCAGTGATTCAGTTACCCACAGCATCTGCATCCTTGATCACTGCAAGGGCATGAAACATTTGTATCCATAAAGAGCTGGCAGAGGCAGCATATCTCCTTTCAGAAGCCTCCCATCCACTAAGTAATGAAATCTAATATTTAAAGGGCGTGACACCCCGTTCATACTAGATTTCATTAATCAATGTTTTCATGGAAAGGATAAATCCTTTATGCATGCCTTTTTCCTGATTTTTCCCCCATTTAAAAACTGCAATGCTTATTTTTCTTCCCTGCTATTAGCTCACAGAGACCCACTACCGTGAACCCTGGTTCCTTGCTTCCCAAAACTCACCCTCTTCACATTCACACAGAGAGAATAAAGTTCAACCAGGAAAGGAACTGTAGGAAAAGAAATGAGAAAAAAGTGTTCTAGTTAGTCTTAAGCATGTTTCATTACACAAAACCCTTGCAACCTTTAAAAAATAGAGAATGTCACTCAATTGCGAGTCCATTCCTGGCATAGGAATGGCCCATACATCAGCATCTCGGGAATATTAAGTAGGGGATCACAGCCTGCATCAGGACATTTACCAAGACCCACACTACTGACAGTGACCATGACAAGAATGCTATTGGTATTACAGCCACAAAACTCACATCTTTAGGTGAAGCTCAGAGAAATAGGATATCACGGGTATCCATCCCAAAAGATGTTGACCCAAGAATATGCTGATTTTTCACCTTATTACATGGCCTCTTATGTATCTCCATATGGCTTTGAAATTGCAATGAAGACCAGCACCAAAGCACTTAATAGTGTTGCTAAGGACAGAAGAGGCCTAACAATACTCCAAGACCTCTGGATGAGTCAGAGGTACTCCTAAGATGTCAAAACACCTATGATTGCACTAATACCTTAATGCTACACGTTCTCCCCAATTTATGGCATAGTGAAGACTCAACAATTTGATAAATAACGCCCCATTTTCCCACTGTAATTGTTAAATAATGCCCTATTTCCCCATTAGCTTCAAATGTAATTCCCTCTGTTGAGTAAATACCTTGGTTCCTGATGACACTTTTCAAAAATGCAATAAATAGAACAATATGGGAAAACAATATGCACAAAGATGCCCATCACTACAGGCTTTCTAACAGTGGGAAATTGGAAGCAATCAAAATGATAACAATAGGTAAACGGTTAAGTAAATTATGATACACTACAATGGGCCATCATGCAGCCATTAGGAGGATAAAGACCATATAGCAACAAGGGAAAATAAGTGACACATGCTAAGTGGGAAAGGGACCGGAAATTGTGTTGCGCTATGGTTACAACTACATAAAAGCATACTTATATGTAAAAAAAAAAAAAAAAAGACTGGAAATGAATAAACAAAGATAATAATTGTCTTAGGGATTATGAGTGCTTCTTTTCCCTTATCTTTACTTCTCAAACTATCTGTAATGTTACGTGTCTTATACCATTAAAAAAAATGAGAGGAAAACCCAGAAACTTTTAAGAACAATTATTTTTTTAAGTAGTGATAACTTTGAAATAAAGAACAACCATATGCAAAATACCCTAACTATATTAAAACCAAATTAAGATGTTTCTCATGGAAACAGTGACCCTGGCAGGATGAGCACCATCCCACACTACTGTTCTCATCGCTATCACACATCTCCCAGAGCTTTCCCTGCTGCAGACTTTTCCACTGACTCAGATTTACAGGCCTCGTCTAGATCTTTTCATCCCATCTGAACAGTTTATTTTAGTATAATCACTGGATGGGAAGAAGCAATAGCCTTTGAAACTGAAGGCCGGAATATCAGAGTGGCTTTAACTATACATGTCGTGTCCAGTTGGCTGGCTGTTTGGCTGTTGTCTGCAACGAAGCTGCTCACCAGGAGACATAGGAACGGCCACCAGGTGAGGTAAGGGACTGGGAAGCATGGACTGAGCCATTTAAAATAATTTGAATCTCCTGACTCTGTTGAATAAGACCCCAGAATATAAAACAATTTGCAACTCCAGCCATAGATCTGCTGTGTGTGATCTTTGAAGAATTAAGAACAAGGGGAGAAAAACATCAGAATGCCAGCAAGACCCAATTATATTTTCATATTGCAAATGTTGGACATTGTTCTAGTGACTCGTGCCCACTTCTTGACCAGAATTCATTCCCAAATTACCTCTGGACCCCACAGAAAAGAGCATATCTAAAATTGATCTCATGGGCAGATAGTAATAAACTACAGGTACTAGCTATAGTGCCTGTAGCTAACATTAAATATGTTTCTAAATTTATTTCTAAATTCTAAGGAGGCCTCGGATAGTCATAAGATTATTCAGCAAGATGTTCCATTCACTTGGCTATACTCTTTGTACGTCATATTCAATTACACAAGTCACACGTTTCTGTACCACAAAACCACTTTTCTGTAGTTTTGAGTGAGTAGAACTTATGTTCCCACATAAGCTATAAACACTAATCATTTTTTAAGACAATGGCCTCCCTTTAGGATTTGGCTTCTTGCCATCACACTTTTGGTGACTGTATCAACTCTAGTGTGTTAAAATATCCAAATTCATAAGCATAAAGTATCTATCATTGGTACATGAGTCTACTCCTAAGACTCGCCCTTTAAGCTGTTACAGGAACTTTTATATGCAACCTGAGTACCAGACAATATATTCAGTTTGGAAACCAGACTTTATAAAGTGTGAAATCTTTTAACACACCATATGAGTGCTCAAAACAATTATAATAAGTGTTGCACATATTTTAAAATGTGACTCTTGCTGGCCTTCTTCATCTCAGTGCTTCTGGCCTCAGTTCTTAGGTCAATACAATATATTGTTTCAGTCATGTTCTTCCCAGGGAAATGAAAAGGCGAATATAGCCCTTCCTTTAGAAAATGAAAAGAAGAATTTAGGTCTTCTTTAGGGTGCAAAGCCTAGGCAGCACCCAAATTAAGAGACCTAAGGGAAAAAAGAGCTAAATGAGGCATCCTCCCAGAAAAGTCATTTATTTTGGCTTTAACAAGAGACAAATGTCCTTATATCTTTGCTTAGAATGAGCGGAGTTTGAGAATGCACATTATTAGTTCCTGAAGCAAGCCCATAAGACATCTCACACCACACAGACCTGTACCACCTGCTTGGTAACTTCCTCCTTGCATGCTCAGGTTTTTGCAAGTCTTTGCCTGAAACAGTTTCTTAAAATTACTGTCAAGTCAAGTGCTACCTCCTCCCTACAGAAACCTCAGCCCACCCAGGGCCAGAGGAGGTGCTGAGTGGGAAGGATACTTGGACTCTTTAGGTTGTTGGTAGCCACCAAATCACCAGAGGAGACTGTGACACAGCCCCCCAGAGATTCTAAAGAAGTGGGAGCAGTAGCCACACAGAAACACACACACACATACAAACACACACACACACACAGAGCTCTGTCACAGACAGACAAGAATGACACTTTGAGAAACAATGATGTCACCCAATATCCTTGAGCAGTTGCCCAAGACACATAACCCATTGGCAGCAGAGTCCGGAGCAGTATTCAGATGGGTAGACTATTTCCACATCCTGCTGGCCCTGGGGAGCTAGAGGAAAAACAATGAGAGCTGCAGGCCAGGCAGGAGCAGGAGCACTGCTGTCCTGGTCGACACCAAGATGTGCTGTGGAGGTGGGAGCCTGGAGCAGGCACTTGGCAGAGTTACTAAAGGGTCCACATTTGACGATGCCTGTGGCTGACCTTCTCCATAGAAACCTCAGCAACAGAACTCTTTTCTAAACACATGCATTTGATCCACCATCTAGACACAACTGAGCATCTGGGGCTGGCTTCACATAATCAGAAGATCCAGTGCCAGCTTCACCAGCCACATGTCCACAAGCAAACCCTTGCAGTCTCTGAGACTTGTCTGCCCGTTTGAGAAATGAGCCTAGTGCCTATCCTGCCTGGCTTTCTGAAGATCAAATTTGTTGTGAGGATCAAATAAAATCATGGGGTTTTCTTTGAAAATTAAAACCTGGAAACCTAAGGTCCTATCTTAGGACTAAGGGCCTATCCTAATGTTCTTATCCTCCTTATGTTCTTGGGCAAAAAATAGAATGAATGGACCTTCTTCTATGACAAAAATTGGATAGGATAAAGCATCTCAAAGCTACCAGAACTGATCATATTTTCGAGGACACCTATAGCCATTCTACAGTGTCAGTGCAGATCGTTAAAAGAAAAACACAAAGGAAGCGTTTAGAAGACCCCTGACGTGTGCAGACTGACTTTACACAGCTGAGACCTGCAGCCACATGAGTTCATCTGGCCCAAGTAGCCCTGGCAATCCCAGTGCACCGGGTCCCAATGCTCTTGGGCCATGGATGGCTCTCTTCTGCAGCTATCTAAACACATGGTGCTGTAGGCACTTCCTGTGCCTGCTATACCAACATATGCAAATACATTCCATGTAGGAGTCCAAATAATCAATTTTCTGCCTCCATTTGCATGTTGAAATGAGGAAGATATTTTTGACCTCTGTTTTTTATTCCAGATGGAATTTGTTTGCAAAACACACACACACACACACACAAAACATAACAACACAGCCCTTCAGGGGCTATGGAAGGGTGGAGGAAGGTGAAGGGTGGCGCTTCTGGGAAGGCTTGGGGGCCCCAACTTCCTCTTCAATAGAGCAGCTGCACATCTACCTAATTGGGTGCCCACAGAAGGCTTCGTTTTTGCTAACAAAAAAAAAGAAAGAAAGAAAGGCATGAAAACTAGTTATCCAGTCCCCTGGCTTATAGGTGAGGAGATTACATAGGAGAAAGTTCACTGATGTTCCAACTTCCTCCCTTAGCCACTAGCCCAAGCAGGAGAGAGACGGCAAATTCTGCTTCTAGTGGAAGAACCCCCTTGGTCCAGAGGGTCCTTCATCCACAGGGTCCTTGGTCTCCCTGTGGGTTCCCACCTGAGGCAGCAGCTGGTAGAGTGCCCCCAGGCCTGTCTGCCCACATGGCTGCTCTCAGCAGTGGCCCCCTCCATTCCACCTTGTCAGCACATCCCTAGGACCTCTCCGGGGCACATCATCTAATACCTGGGTTCCATCCCCAGGGTTCCTTGCCTCCTCAGCCAGCTGATTTGGCCTGCCGATTTCTGGATAAGCACCACCTTTACAGACTCAGCTCCACTCTAGGAGTGCTTTCAAAAGACAGCTCTCCAAGGAAACTTACTAAGGGCTCTGCAGTGACTCCAGGGAAGCAGGTCTATGTAAGGCCCCCGGGTTGTCACACTTAATTGCCACCCTCAGAGCCAAGCCTTCTGACCCTTCTTAGCTCAGCATGTGTTCTCAGCTCTCCAAAGTTGCCCTCCCAGCAGTTGTGAGGGGAAATTTTATGCTCTTTCTGGAAAATATCCAAATTCATAGCTGAGGGCCTTGGCAAACCTTCAAGTTGTTCTTCATGAGAACCCACCATAAGGCGTAGAGACACAAATGAAGACCTACTCCACAGGCATCTAACACGTGGTCCTGACTCGGAGATGAGGCTGAATGGGACCTTAAGCAAATGAGGGGGAGTTTTGGGATATGGAAAGCTTCCAGATACTTCTTCCTCCTTTAAGGTATGCTGTCTCTCTGGACTACTCTCCCCTCACCCCATTCCCCCAACCACAGGAAGAATATACAAGAGAAGGCTGAAGGGTGCTTTGTTCAGCTCTTTTCCATGGAGCAAATTACATCTGTCTCATAACTCCAGGTGTCACTGGCATCAGTGGCTTCTCTCATACTTTAGTGCCAAGTTCAAGGACACGACTCACAAAAGAAGGGAGCGCAGCATAAGACTCTAGATTGAGCAGCATGCTGTGCATCCTACAGAGAAAGATATCCTACCAGCCACCAGATGTTAATAGGTGTCTTGTTTTTGTAAGGGGCCCCTGAACCAAGATTCCTTGGTGGAAATGGCTGACTCTAGGTCTGAGGCTAAAAAGTACAGTGTGATTATCAAATAGCTTGATCCAGAAAGTAAGGAAGTATGCGAAGATTAATAGGAACATAGCAAAGGGATATAGGAGCTAAGAGAGAGACAGGGATTAAAAAGGAAGGGAGGCTATGGAGGGAAAGGCAATTAAGAGAGGAAAGGATACTAGAGGGGGGATAAAGGAAGGAGCCCTAAGAGAAGTGGGGGAGAGAAAAAAAGGGAAGGGCCGGGAAGGGGAGAGCAGGGAAAAGAAAGGATGGAAAAGGGAAGGGAGGAGAGGGGAGGGGTAACAAAAAGCCTTCTGTGGATAACTGGGGAATTCTGATGCAGTGGGAAGTGTATAGTAGATAATATGACTCTGTTTCATTTATTGGGCATAGTAAGAGTGTTATGATTATGTAGGAAAATGTCCTTGTTCCTTGAGGATGTCATCTGAAATGTGTGTGTGTGTGTGTGTGTGTGTGTGTGTGTGGTGTCTGTCTGTGTGCCATGGGGTGGTGGGGAAGATAGAGACCAAGAAAAAAAAGAAAGAGTAAAGCAAAATATTAGTTGGTGAATCTTGGTGAATGGTACACACATTTATTTATGAGTCTTTCAACTTTTCCTTAGGTTTGAAATTTTTCCAAATAAAAACTTGGGGGTTGGGGGGAAATGTTTTTTACAGAGCAAATTTACCCTGAAGTGGATGGAGCTTAAATGTCAGCACCCCTCATTATCTGGAACCCCTCAAAAACCTTGGTAGGCTAATAAAGGTCATCAATTTAAAGAGTAGGTAAGATGAGTTATTACAGCAGAAAACTTGAAACATCTGAAATCTTACAGCCACATGTGAGGAAGGAAACTTGATAGAGTTTGTTCCAAATTTGTGAACAACCTAAAAGTGTATATGACATCATTGGTAACAAGTGGCACAGCTGACATTTTCTTAATGACCAACAATAAAAGACAAATTTTCCTCGACTATGTTAGAGAAAGACAAAATTCTCTTTTTCTTCTCTCTTTAGAAAATATTACAAAATTGCTCTCACATGGAGAGGTGAGCAAAGAATGTGTAGCCATAAAATATAGAAGGAAACATCATCGAGGTATTTTAAGTAATTAACAAATAAACATATTGTTAGTTTTCCAGATTTTGTCAAGATTGTGGTACTTGTCACTATTTTTAATATTATATAATATACTGTTTTCTTCGTTTATATAAGAATTCACCTTCCTTCAAATATGCGTGCACTGTTTCCCAGACATGTTGCCCACACACACACACACACACACATGCACATGCACACTTAAACATACAGCCCTTTTGTGCTTAAGGGTCCACAAAACACATTTGGAAAACAATGCCCCAGAGCAAAAGTAGCCTCTTTTTATCCACGTCTATCCATCATGGTAATGCTGCACCATGACATTTGACCTCCAGAAAGACATTTATTTGAATACTTATTTAAAAGCAAATAAACCATATTTTTCAATGATGACTATCTTTACAGACAGTCTCTTTTCTCCAGTCATGTTTATTAACCCAGTTAAGTCCCAAGCAGCAATCTGAGGGAGAAAGGACAGAAAATAAGGATTTACCCCAGGGCCCACTTTGCAGACATCTATCCCTCCCTACCCCTTCAGCCTATATTTGATGACTTCAATGTGCCACAGAAGTAAACTGAGGCACAGGGGAGGGAATGGGTAACTTCTTATAACAAGGTATATGATTCAGGCTTCCATTTGGGGGATTACAGCTGAGTTGGTAAGTTAAAGGTTCAATTTCTGTGGCCTGCTTATCCTCTGACGTTTTGTGCCCAGCACAATCAGCGTTGCCTGGGAGAGACAGAAGAATAGGGCTCATGTAGAGAAAGGGAGGGAATATGAGAATTTGCCCTCTTACACCTTCCCAAAGTGGAAACAACTTGTCCTCTCCCCATTGGAAAGGGCTCAAACTTTGACACCTTACATTATAGATAAGCCCAAACAGATAGCCCTAAACAAGATAGGCAATCTTCAGGGAAAGGGCAGCCTTCCCCAGGTGCCTCCTCCTAATCATCCTTCATCAGCAGACTACAGATCAATGCGCAGACACGGATGGGGGCCCCATGAAGATACGGGAGGAACATAACCCCATCACGTGCTTGCTTGGCCTAACTCTCCCACCTAGACATGGAAACCCAAAGGCAGGAAGAGGAGCCTTTCTGATAGAGACTCAAAAACTATGATCTGAAGGAAGGCCCAGGAACAATAGCAACATAATAATATGGCAAAATCATGGTTATTTATTAAGCAATTTCCTATGCATTCAAGATAATTTTCATGAATTATTTCATTTGCTATAACAAACTAGCAAACACTTCCTTTGGCAGTATCCACCAATTCACTATGGTAACAGGTACAGATTATTGCTCTGTTTTGACTCATTTCAACGAACAGGCAGTAGAAGTCAACCCCTACGATTGGCATCATGCCCACTTCCCCACCCTTCACCCCATCATGGCACCTCCACTAAATTCCCAGAGGACCAGCAACACAGAGCCTCAACAGAATGAGGAGTCCGGTAGGAAGGAAGGATGCGGGCGGAGATGGTGACCACATGGGCTGATGTGGTGATCACTTTCAAATACTAAAAAAGACATATCAGCAAGAAATTAAATAATTATATAGGTGACATTATTGCCTTTTCATTTTAATCTTAGATAATATTGAATTTATTTGAACATAAATTTATTATTAGACAATACTGAAGTTTATAAAGCTAAAGAGAAATTCATTCTTCATTTCCTCCCCTATAAGAAGCATTGACAGCTCAGCGGGTGTCCTTCCAGGTTTTCTGTGCATATGCCTATGTGCAAAATTGACCTAGACAGGTTCACAAGTCCCTGCCTCCAAAATCATGATAGGAAAAAAATGACACAGGAACATTTCTAGAAGTGATAGAAAGGGACAGAGAATAGTGTCACCACTTCATCCCTAACCATGGCTGCAAGGGGCCCACCTCAGAGTCCCTAGAAACAGACTTTGTGGCAGTGATTCCGGGGAAGAGCAAACAGGAGTGCACTCTTGGGAACCACACTTGTAAGAAAGAGAGAAAGCAGAATTTACTGGGGGCCTGGCGGGGGTGGGTGGGTGTGAACTGTAAAAAGGCCTTAGTCAACTTCATAGGGCTCTCTGGAATTGGGACACCCTTTTGAATTGTCCCAAGTTCAAGAAAGGGAGCCAGGTTTTCCTATCCTCACACCAACTAGTAATTGGATGCAGGGTGCCCCTGGGGAAAGGGATAAGATTGAGCAAGACAACTTCCTTCTTCCAGGGATGATTCCTGGGAGAGTACAGCTGTGAATCACAAGGAGGCAATGTCCTCTTGCTCTCAACGAGGGCAGCTGGGCAGCTCACCCCAGCATTTACTACAAGACCCTAAGATGTTTCAAAACATTCTCTTGGAAAATAGCATCTCTCCTAGAAAGGATGAAGAGTAAATGGGAGAGGAAAAAACTTGTTGGTGAACAAATAAGAGAATGCCACAGCTCAAATATTGACTATTCCTGAAATGCCAAGGCTCATACCTAGTGTTCCCATGATTTCCAAGAATACTATGCTGGACATATCCTGAATGACAACACACCCCAGACCTACAATACAGTTGCCAACAAGAAATGGCTGGCATAACTCTCCCTCCCCTTTAGCCCAGAGCATTGAATCCTATTGGGCAAATTTTACCTGTGTGTTTGGAAAGGGGAAAAATCTTTTCTTTAAGAACAATTTAAAAGTCAATCTAGGAGGGGGCATAGAACAATGTAAACCTTTCTTGGCAACCTCATTGCTGTACCACAAGCAAACCACCCAGGGTATAAGGCATAGGGCCACAGCCCTATCCCACCCCAGCAGCCCTTCCATACACCCAGACCCAGAACGCCTGGTGATTCTGATCACCAGGCTGTTTCCTTCCTTCTATCCTCAGCAAGAACACCCACACTACGTGTGGCAGGCCAAGTTTCAGCACAAAGCTTGGCCCCCAGGCATCTGAATAGTGTCCTGAGTCCAACCATGTCAAAAGTGGTATTCTCTGGGTGATCCTGTGTCAAAAATTCATCTTGATTGAATTTTCCTACAAGCAATCATAAAGAATAACAACTGTCCCTTCCTAAACCAAGCCCAGGCTACACAATTTCCTATGAAACCTTCCAGAGTTCCTTCAAGCAGGATTTCTTACCAGCAAGAAGTATCCAAAATTGTCCTGACCATTCAAAATCACATAACTACTATCCACACTCCTGGTGAAGGTGCTAAATAATCACCTCCGAGTCTCAGGCTCCCAGTCTATAACATAGGGAGCTGTGTGCATTGTGCTTTGAAGAACAGGTCGGAAAAGAGAAAACATCCCTTCATCACTTGGAAGACAGAGTCTATGAATAAAAGGTAACCGATGGACCTCACAGTATGAGTTGCCCATCAGTTCTAGAACACTAGAGTTTTTTATTATGATGATGCAACTACCACAGACCAAATCACCGCCTGCATTAATTTAGTCATTAAGAACCTTCTCTGCCCTCCACTTCCCCACCCCATGTCCATACAAATGCAAATCTTCTCTTCAGGAAGATAGTCAAAAGAAGGGTTGATATTTGTTAATTTATTTTTTCAATAATTTTTTCTCCACTTTTTTACAAAGATTGGCAGAGCACTTGGCAATTCTTCCCTTACCAGTGAATGACTTGAAGGACAATACTACAGAAAAATAGGGACAAGAGGGTGCTAGACACTGAGGAGCCCTGCATTCGAAGGAAACCTAAAGGACAGGTCCTCCTCTACAGCAGCTAACACTCTCAGTGCACTGACCTGGACAAGGCACCAGTTGAAGCTCTTTGTGTTAAGTTATTTAAGCCTCCTAATCACCCCAATTTTCAGATGAGAAAAGTGAGGGACAGAGAAGTTAAAGAACTTAGTATTTGGTATAGAGTTGTAAATCAGAAGCAGACACTTAGTGACTTAGGCATCTGTGCACTTAATCCTGATGCTTTCCTGCCACCAGAATGGAAGCACCTTCCAAGGAGGGCTTTTATTTTTAGTCCTTGAGTTGTCTTTATGTTCCAAATTGTCTACAAGACACAGTCAGAGCTATTCATTTCTAATGACATCAGACCTATCTGACTTAATTAAGCCACAAAATTAATGAGTAATTGGACTCCAAATGGAACCTAATCCAACACACAGCACAGACCCTTATAGTTCAACCAAGCAGACCAGAAAAAAAAAAATCCTCACAGACTGAAATCTGTTCCTGATCAGCAGACACTTGGACCCACATGCTGGACAAGTGTGGGAGGGGATTGCTAAACTCAGCCCAATTGCAGCCTCACGGCACATTGCATCCTCCCTCTAATACATCTTAAGCAAGACACTGAACCCTCTGGGCCTCCTTCTAGAAGCAATGAGTCAATACATTTTCAAGGATAAAGTAATAATAAATATTTACATTATCCTTAATCATTTCCAAAACATTTAAAAGACATCATCTCATTTAGTCCTTCTAAGAGCAATATGAAGGAAGTTTTGTTGTGTTCATCTTAGAGATGGAAAAACCAAAGCTCACAAAAGTTATGATTAATCCAGCCCTATAGTTTAGTCTTGATGTTTGATCCCAACTCTCTCCACTGTGCTTTTTTGATTGTGTTCTGGTTAAATTCCCAGCAGTTGCAAGTCAGGGTCAAAGAGAAGACTGGAAATCTAGACCTGCCATCCAGCCAGGGACTATTCATCCCTAGCACCTCAATGCATCATTGCCAAATGCAAGAGAATATTGACTTCCACTGTTTAACCAAGCAGATTTGTCCCCTGCCTGCTGAAACCCGCTAATCAGATGATGAATCACAAAAGGACATTGTTTTCCAAATTTTTATCTGTTCCCCCTAATTCCCAGTCACTTGGCTAAAATTCTAAGAGACCCCAAGATGTTAGTGGTCAACTGTGCAACTGTAGTGTTTTATGATTTGAAGACTGAACTACCCTAATATAGTTCTTTGCTTATTTGGCTTTTTTATTAAGACACCACTGCCCACCAAAATCCAATGATTCTTTTTATTATTAGGGCATTGATTCCTCCCAGCAACTCTCTGAGATTGTTATGCAATCAGATAAGAAAACTGGGACACAGAAATGTTAAGTGACCTCCTAGTGAAGGTTAGCACTGTGATTCAGGATTCGGCTTTTACTAGAGACCACAGAATGCTCTGGTAGAACTTTACCAGCAGCATTTCTTCTCCAGCATTTGACTTGAGGGTTTGAGGATCGGAGTATTTTGTTTTGGCTTTTAAGTTTCACTATTATTTATCAGTAGAATTTATCACCATATCTTATCATTGTCATTTCAATCTTTTAACTCATAAGAAGATCCCTCCCCACCTCCATTAAAACAGATCATTAATCTAGCAAGCCCACATCAACTAAAAAGAACTGCCACCCAGCTCCATCCATCTTTCCCCAAAGCCCAGGCTGTTTACTGCTTGATCCATTCTACAACCTTTGGTTAAAGGAGTTGATTTATTTCTAAATTTGTTTTTCCCAGAATATTTGCTAAATTCATATATTGCTGCTGTTAAGAGTTCAGACAACTACACCATTTGAGGGAAGAGTCCCCATAATACTGCCTGTACTTTCGACACCAGCTGCAATTTCAGCTGTATTGAGGATCATCCTCACTTCAGAGTGACAGGCTACAAATCTGGGGGGGTTCCCACAAATAACCTCAGACTCAATAATTCACTAGTATGACATAGAACTTGGGAAAGTACTATCCTTATTATTACAGTTTTATTATAGTGGAAGGATACAAATTTTAATGAACCAAGAGCTACATAAGGGCAGAGTCCAGGAGGGACCTAAATGCAAAGCTTGTGATTCTCCTCTTCCCATGGAGTCCTGGACAGTGTTCCCAGTCACAATATGTGACAATACCCACAGATTATTGTCAACGAGGGAAGTTCACCCACGCTTTAGTGTCCATAGTTTTAATTGGGGCTCAATCACATACTGCCCACATGGTTGGCTTTTAGTTTCCAACCCTCCCTAGAGCTTCAGGCCAATACCTTTTAACCAGCTCCTTGGGAGGATAGAACTGATATAAAATGCCCCATAAATCATGTTGCTAAACTGTCCAGTGACCAAAGCCCCCTTACATAGACATTCCTATCAGACAGGACATTCCAAGAGCCTAGAGATCATCTCCCAATAACGGAGGGCAAAGACTAGACCTCTCTTTAGGTTTAAGGTTAATTCTTCACTACAGAGCCAGACATATAATACCAAAGTAGATATTTTCTATATATATAAATATAAACAGTTTATCATTTTATACATTTATAACATATAAATATATATACTTAATTTTATTATCTATATGTAAAGATAACAGATAAGTGATCGTGGTAATGATAGACAGATAGGCAGATAGACTAATCTACAATTTCAAATTTTGACTCAAGATAAACTTAAAAGGGTCACCTGTCTAGTCCCTTGGATTCAAGCAGGTAATACACTTCACCTATTTTGCTACTGGGATCTAGAAAGGTTTACTCCCTTGCCCAAGCTCTCATGGTCTGATTTCTACTAAAAACACTCATTTCCCTCTAGCATGATGCCACATATACTTGCCTCCAAATCCCATTCTCCCTACCTGACATTTACCACCATGGTCTGGGATTAGAGAAGGCACTCACTTTTCAACAGACAATATGCTCCAAGTGCCCTCCCTTCCCACACTCTTTGGAAAATTCCAGGGAGAAACCCATTCCCATAGTAATCCATTCCCATCCAGATTCCCAGCTGCTGAGGCCAATGGGCTCATATAAAGATCTCTGGGGTCCGTGTTCAGTCCCAGAGCATCTGGAAAAGAGCCCTCTGCTCCAGGACTCCAAGTGTGGTCAAAGCATGTGTCTCTAATGAGCAGCACCTGCAAGGGCCGAGACCCCATCACGGACAGAAGGCTCACCTCTGCTCCTCTTGCAACAAGCTCTTTTGGATCTCTGGGTCCCAATTTCTTCTTTGTATAAGGAAAGGCTTAACTAAGAGATCTTGTTACTACAGGTCTAGCCCAACTTTTGGCCTACAGAGTATTAAAAGAGAAACTTTTAGAAATGCCAGCTTCCCTGTTCTCTCCCAGAGATGTGGCATTCGAATCTGCAATTTTAGCAAGATCTCCCAGTGATCCATGCAAACGTTGTCTGAGATACATTAGCTCAGCCCCCAGGTTCTTCCCAGGACCTCAATTCTCTATTCTCAAAGGGCAATGGCTCATGACTCAATTTCCAGACCTCTGGTTGAGATGCCTCTAGAAACTAGAGGAATTCAAGTTTCTAATCAGGAGTGGTCAAAAGTGGAGTCGCAGAAGGCGTCTACGAAACCCAGAGCCCTTGGACAGCCAATGCTGGGGCTGGGGAGCGGAGGAAGAATCGAGTTCATTTTTTCCATAGCCAGGCTGTGTGTGCCAGCTGAGGTCTTTAATGTAAACCCTCCTGTACTCCGACCTAAACAGTGAGCGTAATTATGGGCTTGCTTACCCCCTTCAGATGCAGGGCTCAAGATCGGCCCTCCACAGGGTCCTGCAGGAGGTCTTGTTTCTGAATCAGGGGGGCCTCTGGTTAACCAGAGCAGACCCGACTCTGAGGGGCAAAGTTGACATACCAGCATAATTACACGTAGGTTGACCATATTTACTGCAACTCTGTTGTTCTAGAATTTCAAACAAAGGCTAAACCATAGGAAAACACACCACTAAAGAGAAGCAGATTGTCCCGAGTGATTTATTGAAGAACAAAAGCGAGGGGAAGAAAGAGAAGAGAATTATCAGAGATACACATACTTCCCTTTCCCCTGCCTGGTCTAAGGAGAACACGCAGTGACCACCACTTTCCCACCCTCCCCAACACAGGCCTCAAAACTCTGACATTTAGTTTTTTTCTGACACAAGATTTCAAGTGGCACATCAATCCTGTACACCCGTTTAGATTCCCCGGAAGAAAGTGGCCTGTGGCCCTGTCAGGGACCAGGTCTCTCCTTTTCCCTTTGACTCATGCCTCTCTCCCCACGCACCCTCCTACGTGACACACACCTACATCTCCTATAGATATATTTCTCATGAACACCAACCAATTTGGCTTAAGAGAAGCCAGAGCAACAGGTCAGGCCTATGCTGGCCCTTTACTTTGGGAGGATACTGACAGGAAAACTTTGAGTAAGAACCAGAATTGTTTGGCCTCAGTTCTCACCTGTGTAAATACACAACTGATGGAAAGCAGTGGCATCTCCAGTGCACAGTTCAGAGCAATGATGAGAGAGGGGCATCTAGAAATCAGTTAGAAAATAGTGGCCCCAATTTAAGCCTCTATACATGCACAGGTGCCCACAGCTGTAAGGCTATGTTGATCTCAGAACACTTGCTTGTAGCTGCTGTCTACCATGGCCGGAATTATCATGTTAAAGGTTTAACCCCAGTGTGATTATATTTGAACATGATGCCTTCAAGGTTAAATGAAGTCATATGGATGGGGCCCTAATCTGATTGGACAGATACTCTTATAAGAAGAGCAAGAGACACCAGCGATCTTTCTCTCCAAGTGCGTAGAGAGAAGAGGCCATGCAGGTACAAGAGGTGGCTGTCTCCAAGCCAGGAAGAAAGGTTTCTCCAGAAGTCAACCCGAGTGGCACCTTAATCTTAGATTTCTAGCCTCCAGAACCATAAAAAATAAATTTGTGTTGCTTAAGCCATCCAGCCTGTGGCATCTTGTTCTGGCAGCCCTAGTAAACACTGTCCATCCTACCCCAACGCTCACACACACACACAGTTACTGTTGCAACTCTTCAGTCAAGGAAACTTATCAAGCGCCTACCGCATGACTGGAAAAAGAAATAGTTGGACCCCCTGTTCCTCAGACAGCTTATGATACCTTTGGACAGACAAGACCAACCGTGAAGAAAAAACAAATTGGAACAATACAAGAAGGGATTTGGCCAAAGCTCTGCTTCTTGGGTGGAGCAGTGCAGCTGATAGGTCATCATAGAACAGGGTCACCGGATAAGAAGCAGAGAGAGACTCACATACTGTAAAGGTACATGATAGATACTAGAAGGTTTTTTCCTTACCTCTAAAATATTTTGCTTCAAAAACCCAAAACTTCAGCCTTCCAGTTGGAAAAGAATAGGTTTCCTTGACAAAGCTCAAGGGCACCTACCATATGACTGGAAAAAGATTTGAAATTCCTAATTCCAAATCCTGTCAGGGTTGTTGTGTGCCCTGTCTCACTGCCTGGGGCTCAGAATGAGTGACAGGGTCCACGCCAGGTGGTGCCACACAGATGAAGAAATTGCAAGTGATTAGGCTAATTAGCCTATTTACACACACTCATAAAATTGTGAAAGAACCTTTTGCAAAACTTCAAATGTTGTTACTGTTCAAAAGTCAGGAAAAAAGAACCCAGAATCAGGATAGGACTCAGGTCCTACCAGATGTTCACAAAGGTTAAGTTTGCTAAATGGAAAATTCCAAACATGGCCAGTTAGACACTCTATTAAGCCACCCTCCCTCTCCAGTCCTTCACAGTTCCTAGTGACACCACTCAAAATCTCCAAGCCTGAGCAAAGGACAGGGTCTAGACCCAGAACCTTAAGTTAAATATGGGTGTCCACCATATTGGACACCCAGGATTGTTCTGGACAAGGACAAAATAAAAAGTAGGATCATTCAGATGTTCATCCAAGACTTTTGACATAGCTTTGGCTTGGTGAAGTCATACTGTCACCCAGATTAAGAAGGGAGGTTTGGAACAGAAGAAAAGCAATAGAAAATGCTCTGGACATTTACAGAACTGTCTGTAAGAACAGCAGCCCCCGTTTTTGTTGACCTCTCCCATCCACTCACTCACTTTGATTCTGTGGTTCCAGCCATCTATCATCCGGCCAGAGAAGTGGGCTCATTGCCAAGATTGAGCCAATCCATTTCTCTTTCCCTCTGACTGGTCCAAGGATTGGTATGGGACCAAGCAGGAAAATCAGGATTCATCCCCAAGATGAAGAAGGAGCGTTTTGTGCACTGGTCACATGAACCAATAAACATCTCATTCTTAAGCAGGTTCCAGTAGTAGTTGTTACTTACAACCAGAGGACTAATATAAGAAGCATGTGGACTGTCACCAGTTGCCTTCTGGTTTATATGAGACCCATTCTCCCCCACCCTGGAATTAGGTCCTACAGGCTACCCTGAGGGAGAGGGAGCTATGTTTGAGGGTGACAAAACAGGAGAGATGGGGGGATTCCTGCTGGTGGTGACAGTGACATTGTCCAAAGTGTCATGGGGAAACAACTGTGGGGAACTGCCCCAATATGCCACCCAGCAAGGTCATGTTCTGGCTTCTGTGCACTCTGTGAACAGAGCCAATGAAATCAGATACTTTGCAGGAGCCCCTCCAACTAGGAGTTGCCATATCTCTTCCAGTCCTACCTGCCCTCCAGCAGAGCTGACTGGAGAAGTCACGACCTATAACCCTTTGGCACCTCCATCAATGACAAATAGGAATTCAATGTAGCAATCGAGAACATGGGTTCTGCATCAGGAGCACCTGCATGTTCACCCCACTCCTTACCGACCATGTGGTATAAATAACAAAACCACTTGAACCTCTCTTTACTGGTCTGTATAATGGGGATCACAGAATCTAGCTCATAGGATTATTGTGAGGGTTAAATGTGATCACGTGTGTGAGGCCCTTAGTACCTTACCCAGCACACTGGCACTGTCATCATCATTAGTACCGCTATTATTATTAGGAAATACTATGAAAAAACTGTGCTTTGTGAAATAAGTCAGGATCTGACCCTGTAAAATCAAAAGGTGCATCCTCACTGGGAAACAGCTAGCAGCTCCTTCTGACCCAGAGTGGCAAATTCCAGGCTTGCCTTTATATTCTTTCTCATTTATTTTTTGATTTATGAAAACGCATCCATCATTTTCTAAGGAAAGCCTCCAGACACATGAACAAAAATGATAAAAATGCACAACAAAAACAAATAAAACATTCAGCATGGCTAACAAGTCGGACATTTGGCCCCAGTGGGGTAGATAAATCCAGAGCCGGACTCAGCACTGGGACTCAAAGGTCAACAGACGGAGACCTTACTGAAGGAATAAAAGAAAGGAAATTCTGGAACTTCAACTAATAGCCTACTTCAATTCTACCAAGAGCACATTTTCTAGAGGCAGCCCCCAAAGGGTCTCTAAGAAGCCAGTTCAGAAAACTGAGATAATGGCCCCCTCCTTGCTCGTTCACTAGGGAATGTTTTCAGAAAGTCAACAGACCTCTAAAGTTATGCCAAGCATCCCGATTACCTACAATTCCCATTTTGGTTATAGAAGGGACTTCTTAGGGAAGGACACTCAGTTAAGAGAGTTGGGGCTCCCCAGAGAATGTCAAAGTCACCACTCTACCCTCATCTCTTTAATCCAGAGACATTGTTATAAAGGACCCTCTCCAAGGAATTTTCTTGAAGACCCATTTCCTGCTTCTGATACAGATATCTGATTTTTGCTCAAGGCTGGGAACATGTGAGAGGAAAAGTGAAAAAGAAGCCTGTATAAGCAGGCAGGATGTCTGTGCTGTAAGGACAGAGCCCTTGCCGCAAAGCACAGTGCCTTCATAATACCTGATCGGTTCCTAGATCCCCCCCAGAGTGTCACGTTGGGTGGACTCAGAAAACGCCTTCTGTCCACAGCCTGTGGGGGTTCTCCATCATGGTTGTCTGAGCCATTTCATAGGCTGCCAGGAGGCCAATGATGTGGCTGAGGTGGACACTGTGCCCAATGGTGGGTAACACCTGGCAGAGCCATCGGATCCACTCTTAGGACATATGGTTGTGGGACACAGGGACCTGTCATGACAAGTAATGGTAGATGCAGCAGAAAAGGAAAGTGTAAGTGAATCACTCCAAGTACCCAACACTGGAGTGGACAGTAATGCACACCTACCTCTGTTAATAACAAGTATAAATAATAATGTTAATGGAGCCCCTGTTGACAACCAACATACTTGTTGAGCACAGATTGTACCAGCCATTGTTTGGCCCTTACACACATAATCCTTTGAATCTTCACAAGGAATCATCATCTTGCAGATGGAGAAACTGAGGCCAGTGAGGTGACACTACTGGTAAATAGCAGAGGTGGAATTTGAACCCCACAGCATGATTAAGGAACATGAGATTTCATTCCCTAAGTTACATACCTTCCTGCCAAATCCCATATGGCAATGAGTGATGTTCCTATTCTCAGTGAAGCTTGTTCTGTGACCATTCAGAAGATTTTTTTTCTTCTTCCTCACCCCTCTGTGGATTCTTCCAGTAACTCCCCACCATCTAAAGTAATGGGGATATGTCATAGTTCCTTAAACTGGAAGCATCTAATGAAGAGAGAGACACGAGAGTTCCCTTAAAATGGCTTATAGGGCAACAGAGAATAAGTGACAGCCCTGAAAGGAGGTTAAATGGCCCTCACTGAACCTTAAAGGATGATACACAAGTCAAAACATTCAGTACAAGCATCTGGTGCTGATGATGACTTGACAGTGAACTTGCCTTATGAATCTCCTTCTAGTCTTCAAAAAAGACCTTCCCAGAAGCCAACTAAATCCTTGGTCTAGACCAGGGGTCAGCAAATTCTGGCTCCTGTGCCAAGTCTTGTCTGCCACCTGTTCTTGTAAGTAAAGTTTTATTGGCACACAGCCATGCTCATTTGTTTACATGGTCTATGGCTGTTTTCTCCCTACAACTGCAGAGCTGAGTAGCTGTGACAGAAACCATATGGACCACGAAGTCTGACAGATCTGTTATCTGGCCTTTAAAAAAAAAGTTTGCCAACCCTGGTCCAGAGTAACTAGGAGGAGGACACCCCAACACAATCAGGGATTCCACTCAGAAGTCAGTGATTAAGCCACGGAAACTATGTGTCATGAATATTGGCATCAATCAAGCGAATCAGCAGGTATGTAGTGAATGGGGCCACAAGCCAATCCCGAGATATCCATGGAGCTGGTCTCGGCTGGCAGGGAAATGAATCTGGAGAGGGGCCATAACAAGGTGGCAGTGGGGATCAGGAGGTGGGAACCCTGACTCCTCATTTCGCTACAGCACTTCTCTTTTTTTACCCCCATCTTCATTTCCACTTAACACTTTATTTCAATTCTGTTGGGTTTTTTTTTTTTTTTAATCTCAGTCAGCAAGTACTTCTTCAGCTCCTACTATGTGCCCAGAATTAAGGTGAGTCCTAGAGTGAAGGAGGGAGAGAAAGAAGCAGTACCCTGTAGGGGCAGGAACAGGACACTGCAGGTTTTCTGTGATCCAGCAGACCGGGTAAAGGAGGAGTCAGAGTCCTCAGTGGTTTTGCAGGTTTTTATTGGGGTTTACTAGGCATATGGCAGGCAGGGGTGTTGGGGGTGGGGGGCTGGGAGGCTGGCAGTCCTCCCAGCCCCCAGCAAATCCTCACTCTATCTGGGGTCTCTGGCATTCTCTCTGCTCTTCTCTTCATTCTGCTGCTTCTCGGCTTCTTCATTGGCTTCTGCTGGCATCCCCGTGACGCTGCCCTTAAAAAGCAGTCTTAGCCCAGGTGAATCCCATCTACCTATGCCCACACCCTACTCCAGGTGCCCGCCATCAGGCATGCATTCAGGACCGCAAGGATCCATCTATCCTGATGGCGGGAGGGCAGAAAAGCCTGACATTTTTCCTTACCCTACAGTCCACCCCCTCAGGGTTTTCTGCCATATAGTCTTCATATATACAATTTTCTTAGCAAACAAACAATGCAGCCATGGCCCACAAAAGCAAATACATCACAATATAACAAAATGCAACAGAACACAAATAAGTCCAGGCAGGGCCCCAACCTAGTGGCAAAAGACAATTATTGGTACCAGCAGATGAGCCCCAAATCTGCTGCCGAAGGCACTGCTCATACGAGGGAGGGGAACAACTCACGGCATCTACTGTAACACACCAGGAGCCATCAGGCTTCCTGGCCTTCGCTGGCTGTAGTCTCGGCTACAAGCCACACACCGCATCCACCCCCAGGATGCACTAGCTCTGAGATTGGCGATTCTATTCTGTTAGGGGTAATCGCCAACCCTCAGGGTTTCTGTCTGCTGTCACTCCAACATTCGGCTTTCATAGCCACCAATGCAACTCGCAGACCCTGCACTCAGGCCAACCCACTGCACAAGCACATGGGTCGGGGATCCAAACTCTACATTCGGCTTGGGCTCCACCCCAAGCCATGTTCCCCACCCGTCCCCCAACGACGGGTTCCTCAGCTCCTCACCCTCACTCGACAACGAGCTGGGCATCACCCACAGGTGATTTTACGAGACTCACTGGCCTTCCTCAGCTTACTTAGTGCTTAAGAGCCACTCAGGGCTTCCCAAACTTAGCATCAGCACCAGCTTTTGCCTTCTCAGTTGGCTTTTCTCCTCCGCCTCGCTGCTGGGCATACACAGGCTGCTTTGGGACACTGTGGCCCACTGGCCACCCCCAGATTCCCATCTCCTGGGGTGTACGAACAATAGCATCCTCCCCCAGGGTCCCAAAAACTTAACTTGCCAAAGTTCCTCCGCCTTGGGGCAGGATTGTCAGTCCAAGTCCATCAGTTCAAGTCCATTAGTCCATTAGCCTCTCCCTGCATCAGCACTGGTGAGCTCTGAATTGTGGTCCTCTCTTCCGACGATTCTTGTTGCCTCAGGGGTCGTTGGCTGGTCCTCTCGGGCATCTCCTCCACACGAGTTCTCGTCCCGCAGCTCCCGGACCTCATCTATCTCCTGTGCTGCCATGACGCCTCCAGCGTCATCACAGGCAAACACAGTCTATTACTCCTCAGTCCCTCCAGGTCTTCGGAGGGCTCCATACCCGTCTGCATGGATCATCTTGCCGACTTATGCCAATTGTAGGGGCAGGAACAGGACACTGTGCAGGTTTTCTGTGATCCAGCAGACCGGATAAAGGAGGAGTCAGAGCTCTCAGTGGTTTTGCAGGTTTTTATTGGGGTTTACCAGGCACATAGCAGGCAGGGGTGCTGGGGGGCCGGGAGGCTGGCAGTCCTCCCAGCCCCCAGCAAATCCTCACTCTATCTGGGCTCTCTGGCATTCTCTCTGCTTCTCGGCTTCTTCATCGGCTTCTGCTGGAGTCCCCGTGATGCCGCCCTTAAAAAGCAGTCCTAGCCCAGGTGAATCCCATCTACCTATGCCCACACCCTATTCCAGGTGCCCGCCATCAGGCATGCATTCAGGACCTCAAGGATCCATCATCTATCCTGATGGTGGGAGGGCAGAAAAGCCTGACATTTTTCCTCACCCTACACACCCCTTCCATCCTATGTCTAGCACAGCAGGGGGAACACACAGGGGATACATAGATAGAACAACATGGAAGAGTCAGCCAGGTGGAATGAATTAGAAAGGCTTTTGAAGTTCAGGTTATGGAGAAAGACTTGAAATAAAACCTTCAAAGGTGGGAAGTGTTTGCAAGTGTAAGAGGGAGAAGGAAGAAACTTAGGGCTGGGAGAAGGATGGGCGGGTTGAGGATGAAGAGTCTTCTCTGTCACCATGTGAGGAGCTCGGATCCCACTACCCAGCTTTTAAAAAAAACGGAGAGCTGTGTTAGCCGTTACATAGATGAGGATGCCAGTGGATGCTGCTCAGTGAGAGGAAAACATGTCTACATTATCCAAGTCCCTCCAGTAGACATGCCACAGTCAGTGAGAAAGGCTTCCAGCCAGACATGAAGGCAGGGCAGGAAAGGACTTTCCAATAACCTCAACGTAAGCCCATGTGTAGGGTAAAGAAAATGTCAGGCTTTTCTGCCCTTCCGCCATCAGGATAGATGATGGATCCTTGTCCTGAAAGCATGCCTGATGGCGGGCACCTGGAGTAGGGTGTGGGCATAGGTAGATGGGATTCAGCTGAGCTAAGACTGGGCTTTTAAGGGCGGCGTTATGGGGACGCCAGCAGCAGCAGCAGAAGCCGAAAGAGAAGCAGAGAAGCAGCAGAACGAACTCCAGAGAGCCCAGAAAGAGTGAAGACTTGCTGGGGGCTGGGAGGCCTGCCAGCCTCCCGGCCCACCAATACCCCTGCCTGCCGTGTACCTGGTAAATCCCAGTAAAAGCCTGAAAAGCCACCAAGGGCTCCAGGCCTTCTCCTTCACCCTGTCTGCTGGGGTCATAAAGAACCTGCTCTGTGCCCCTTCCTTCCCTTACACCATCTCAAATGATAACTTGTGAATCTGGGGCTGCCTGTCTCAGGGAAGTGCCTGAGAGATGAAAAGTGAAACAGATCCCTGACAAGCTGGTAAGGTCCCCAGATCCAGCCATACCTGCATTTCATATTTCTCTGCACTTTCCAGTTACCAACAGTTTCCCTTTTTTGTTTAGTATGTGTTTGAGCTAGGTTTCTGTTGCTTGTGATATAGAGCCCTGCCTGCAAATCCCCACCAAGGCATTCACCTTAGGTCAGCCCTTTTGAAGAACCTGCAGCCACTGCTTTTGAACACCAGCTTCTTGCTCCATTTGATTGCTAACTACCAGAGAATGCAACCTCTGGGACCACTCGGGGCACTGCAAGTACTTCATCTCTCACTCCCTCCCCTGGCTCTGTGCCCCAGCTATTTGGTCAGCTTCCAACCATCCAATCCCATCCCAGCCTCCCCACCCCACCAACACTCCCCCCCAGTACCTCTCCCACCCATCTTTCATGAAAGGGAACCAAGGCCTGCTTCAATAAAAACAGGTAACCCCCACTTTTCAAAAGTTTGCATTACACCCCTTCACTTTTACAAAAGACCTACATTAGTACCTGTTTTCACTAAGGAAACAAAATCCAGAGAATTAATCTCTTTTATGACAAAAAGAAGAAATAGTACTCATTATCTGTTTTGCCACAATCGTCCTAGAGGAAGCAGCACCCAAGCAGGGAGAGCAGCGCCCCTCCTTCCCCAGGAGCTACTTTACACAGGTGTCTTTCCATAGCATTCTGCTTTTACTATCTGTTAGTGTGGCTTTAGGTTTTATGTGCTATTCAGAATGACTTGTGGGGTTTTTCTCAAGGGGGTGGCAAAGAGGGGGTTCTGGAAATGCTCAAAACTTTTTCCATATAAATGAATAGTCCACTGCCTCTTCATTTTAGCCCCTTTCAGCTTACTAAAGGTTTCACAGACTACTCCACTTTTGGATAGAGGGGAAAACTATCCCTCACCGTGGAAGGAAAGAATAATTGCCACCAAGGTGGTGCACCCCGGGAAAGAAAACCACACCCTTCCTTGATAAATACCTCACAACTGCTGCTTGGTAATGGTTCTCGAGTCCTGGTGGACACTCTGGGTTTCTGACATTTGCAAAAGAAAAGCAGGAGATCCCAATGGCTGAACATAGGGCCACATCCTCTGCTTCACTCACTCCCACACACAAGCACAGACACTGCTTTGCTCTTTGAGCCTCAGTGGAAACCATGGGGTATTAACTACTGCAGGGTTCTGTCAAAGATAAATCATCTCAAACATCGCTAAGTCTGGACAAAGATAAACAGCAGTGTGGGGAAGAATTCTAGACTGGCCCTGGAGTAACACAACAACTGGAGGATGCAGGAGGTGGCACATAGGGAGCTCGCTCACATTCCAGAAACAGTGCTAAGCACTTTACGTGCACTATCTCATTGAATCCTCATGACAGGCCTCGGCAGCAGGAACAAATTATTGTCTCTGTTTTTCAGATGCGGTCCCTGAGGTTTGGAGAGAATGCAGGCCTTGTTCAAGGTTGTCTGCTGGGCAGTTCCCTGAGCCTGGAGTCAGACCTTATTGCATTTGGACCGCCCTCCAGTGATGGTAAGGAACTGACCAGCTGCTTACATTCCCCCTTAACTATCTCCACAAAATTCACAATAATGACGACTTGCTTCCTACTGGGATTCCTCTGGGAACCTATGGGATGACTTGGAGAAATTGAAAGCTCTATAAAATAGTGGGTATTATGACTCTCTAGGCAGCCAGTCACAGGTGACATCACAGTCAGTCTGTCCATCTTACTTCTGTCCCCCTCAGAAGATGCTAACAGTGTGGATGAAGTAGCTCCTAAAGTAACCGTCACCTGGGGAAACACGTTCCTTCCACAGCAGCTCCAAGTTAAGGCTTTTCGCCCCAGCTGGCCCACAGCCCCAGTGAGCAGCACAGGTTGGTGCTCTGGAGTCTCTGGGACGAAAGGTCCTGAGTTTCTCCCACATTCACTATCGTGCACACTCCCAGCCTCATTTTCTCACCTGTGAGCCAGGGATAATGATACCCACTATTAGGGCTTTTTGTTTAGGGGTGTGTAGGGTAAAGAAAATATCAGGCTTTTCTGCCCTTCCGCCATCAGGATAGATGATGGATCCTTGTCCTGAATGCATGCCTGATGGCGGGCACCTGGAATAGGGTGTGGGCATAGGTAGATGGGATTCACCTGGGCTAAGACTGTGCTTTTAAGGGCGGCGTCACGGGGACGCCAGCAGCAGCAGCAGTAGCAGCCGAAGCAGAAGAGGAGAAGCAGCAGAAAGAACGCCAGAGAGCCCAGATAGAGTGAAGACTTGCTGGGGGCTGGGAGGCCTGCCAGCCTCCCAGCCCCCCAGCCAGCACCCCTGCCTTCCATATGCCTGGTGAACCCCAAATAAAAAACCTGCAAAACTACTGAGGACTCTGACTCCTCCTTTACCCGGTCTGCATGGGATCCGAAAACCTGCACTGTGCCCGGTCCGGCCTTTACAGGGTGGGAAGGTGTGTTTTAATTCTTTTCATTATGAAATATTTTAGAAATTGAAAACATAAGCAATAATATATAAGCCACCAACAGTTCAAAAGATAACACATTTTAATGGACATCCCTCTGGCACAACCCCTCCATCTCCATCTTCTCTCCTTACCAGAGGTGGCCATTTCCCTGAATAAAATGTAGCTTAAGGGCTGGCAAATTTTTTCTGTAAAGGGCCAGACAGTATTTTCAGTGGTGGGTCACATAGGCCCTATCATGAATATCCAGCCACACCTGTGGAGCACAAGGTCGGAGACAACGTATAAAGAGTGTGGCAGTGTTCCAGTAAGTTCTATTTCAAAACACTGACATATTAATTTCTTGTCATTTTCTGGTGTCAGAAAATATTCTTTTCATTTTTTAATCAGCTGTTTTTTCATATGTGTTTTATTCCAGCCTTATTGAGATGTAATTGACAAGTAGCTTTTACTAACTCTTTAAAACCACCAGAAATGGAGGCCTCCCTGGTGGCCTAGGGGTTAAGTCTCAGCACTATCACCGCTATTGCCTGAGTTTGACTCCCAGCCAGGGAGCTACCCACATGGCCCAGCTGACCTCTCCTGTCTCACCCGCTGCTCGCCTCCGCAGTGTAATTCAGTAGGTTCTCCTGTTCTGCTCCCCACTGTGCCTCTGTTGAATCCTCTCACCCCCTGAACCTCTGGCCTGTACCCCAATTCTCATACACTATAATAAGCAAATAAAATCAGCCCACCAGAAGTATTCCTTGTCCAGAGCCTACACAAAACAGGCACAGGCTGAACCTGGCCAGTGGGTACAACTTACCAGCCTCTGGCATATCCCATCTCCAAGCACATTTTAATACTGCAGCTCTTTGTGTGTGCTGACATATACAGCATTGCTTGGTGGATCCTAAAATTTCATAAAAAGGGCATTACAAGTGCATTTGCTTCTATAACTCACCACTTTTTTAATGTTGATTGTGAAGATTTTACTTGAAATTGTTAGCTATAACTTTATTCATTTGAACTGCTGTACAGGATTTCATTATATGAATTTAATACAACTTTTTTATCTTGATGGACATTCGGGTTATTCTATTGTTTCACTATTACAAACAGTGCTGCAGCAAGCACCCTTAATATATCTCCCTATGCACATGCACAGGGGTGTCTGGGACAGCTTCTCTGTAGAATTACTGGTCGTGAAATGCTTGGTGATCACTTAAAGCCAGAAATGTAAAGAACTCCGTAACATGCCTGCTACCTGGGAAGCGTCTGATCACTGGTAGCCCACGGTCCCCTTAGGTATCAGGCAGAAGATTTATTAATAATAATCTGAAGTGTTTTCTTTTACTTTTTAATTCAAAAAGACTTTTGTGTGCAGAAGGTGTGGCACAAAAAATTATACAGGTGGGTAGTCATGGAAGGAAACGGTCAGTTAGATCAGGATTACCAGGAATGGCTTTTAAAAAAGCAAGGGTGCCTCCCTGGTGGCGCAGGTGGTTGAGCACAGCACTGTGAAGCTGTTCCACAGGATCTGCAGTGCGAATTTGATCCCTGGTTAGGGAGCGACCCACATGGCTCAGCAGACCTCTCCCGTCTCGGCCGCTGTTCTCCTCAGCAGTGTATTTCAGCAGATCTGCCTGTTCTGTTCCCTGTTCTATCTCTGGTGAATCCTCTCACCCTCCTGCACATCTGGCCTGTATCCCAGTTCTTATATAAATAAATCAATCTTAAAATAAAATAAAAAAATAAAAAAAAGCAAGGTAGGGTTTGAAGTTGGGAGCAATGGAGGGAAAACAGATGCTGAGATGAAGGTGATGACATAATAGCTTCAGTCAGAAATAAGTTTGGTGCATGCAGGGGAATCCAGGAGCCCGCCTGGCTGGAGCACAGGAATTCTTTTGGAGAGAAAAGAGAACATTTCAAAGTCCTTTTGGTAAGTCTGAGTGCCAGGCAGGGGTGTGGGACTTAACTTACTGGGCACTAGAAGTTCAGGAAGTGGGAGTCCTCGGAAGGGCTACCTGCTAGGGGTAACCCTTCAGCCAGTCCTAATCAGTAAAGCTTGAGAAGGCAAACCAGAGACGAGGCTAAGGCCAGATCAACAAGGGCAGCCTCATGGCCTTAAGTGAGTCCTCAGAACTAACCTGTGCATGCAGGTTTTGGTGGCCAGTACTGCCATCACTCAGCAGGTAGGCTGGACCTTCAGAGTCTAGGGAGACATGAAGCTGCTGCCTGAAGTCAGACACAGCGGAATTGGTGTGTTGGTATATTGAGCCCCGTTGTTTCCAGCTTGGCCCTCTTTACACAGAACCTTTAAACTGATTTAGCATTTGTGGTGCAAGCAGAGATGGTGTGCTATTGTTTACCCAGCTGGGACTGCAGAGGCTTACCTAATTTTTTTTTTTAAGATTTATTTATTATTTATTTTATACAAGAACTGGGGTACAGGTCAGAGGCACGGGAGGGTGAGAGAATTCGCCAGAGCCAGAGCGGGGAGCAGAACAGGCAGACGGACCGAAGACACTGCTGAAGGGAGCAGCGGGCAAGGCAGAAGAGTTCTGCTGTGCCCTGTGGGGTTCTCTCTGGCTGGCAGGGAATCGAACCGGTGGTGCAGAGTCTGCGAACAGCTTCGCAGTACGCCGCTCAACCACTGCGCCACCAGGGAGGCCCGAGGCTTACCTACTTTAACCTATACGTGAGACAAACTTGTCGTTAAAGAAACTGTGACTGAGACATGAAATCAGAGAAAAAAGAAGAAGGAAGGAAGTAAATATCATCTCTTCGTTGACTTGGTCATTCACTTATTCATTCAACATACACGTATTAATTATGCCTCCTTGTCTGTGCCACTGTGTCAAGTACAGCAAGAATGTGGAAATGCACAAAGTAGGGCATGCAAAGTCCACCTAGCCACTTTTTAAAAATAGTAACACAAAGCAGCATATAAATTCCAGAATTAATCTGTTCAACACTGAACATGATGGGGATTCAAAGATGTAAAAAGGGGGCTTGGGTGAGGCATTTCAATTCAGCTGTTTGAAGGACTGAGAAGCTGAGAGCAAGCAGTAGGAAGGTCCAAAATAGAGACTGGGACCACAGACTTATGACAAACACAGCAGCCTCCTCCACTTGCCACAGCACAGCCACATAGTCAGTCCTAGCTGGGGGATACCTTCTGTCAAGGCTCTCTCTTGCTCCCTGTCTGGCTGATGCAGGCCCTGCTCCTGTTCTGTTCCTGCTCCTGTTCTCCCAGGGATGTGACTTCCTTGCTACTCTGAGTTTTCATTTCTTTGACTACCCTGCCTCACTCATCAGACTGCTGTTAGTACCAAAGACACGGCCGGTGCACGCCGAGTCACCATGCACAGGAAAGGCACCTATGCCACCTCACACCTGTCATGCTCACAGAATAGAAGTTGCCACATGAACATCAGAAATACAGTCAGCTACAAAACTAGAACGAATGTGATGGGGCAACAAGCAAGAACAGCAAACCACTGAAATCAGAAGTCCAGTCACAGCACACTAGTGGCCAGGATCCTGGCCACATCACCGTCTTCTCTCACAGCCACAAGGCCAGCAAGGCTAGGCAGTGCTGACAGGTGGACAGAAACTCTGTGTTGGTGAACACTGTGAGTTGTCACACCCAGCATTTACTGTCACATGCGTGAGCAGGACATCTCTCTCCGGCGTCATTGCAAATGGCTCGCATGTCCTAAAAGTCCTCTCAGGGTGAACAGTGGTTTCCAAATGGTGTTTGCATACCCCAAGCAGTGCATCAGCTGGGAAGAAAATATTAGAACCTTAGCCCATAGTTTCTCTCCCACTGCCCTAACCAATGACCACCAACTCCGCTGCTTAAGGCAGCACAGTCTCGCCGGTTCTGCAGATAGAAAGTTCCAGCTGGGTTTGATAGTGCCCTCTGTTTAGTGTCTCACAAGGCCAAAAGCCAGGTGTGGGCAAGGGCCACATTGCTTTCTGAAGCCCCAAAGTGGATTCTTTTCCAACCCGACTCAGGATTTTGGCAGAATTCACTTCCTTGAGACCAGAGGACTGAGATTGCTGCTTTCTTGCTGGCTGGCTGTTGGCGGTCTTCACCCCAGGGGCAGCTGCATGGCTGCCCATGCTGCCAGTGCGGGCCCCCAGTCCTCCTCATACCTCAAATGATTCCAAACCATTACCGAGCATCTCTAACTCTGGCCAGAGAAAGTTCTCTACTTTTAAGGTCTCATGGGATTAGACTGGGCAACCTGCATATTCCAGGACAATCCCTCTATTTTAAGATCCTTAACCTTAATCACATCAGCAAAGTCCCTTTTGTCATGTAAGATCACACAGCCACAGTTTCCAGGGATTAGGGTATGGACACCTTCGGAGAACATTCTGCCTACCACAATAATAAAGAAAACAAGCTTACTAATATTTGATGTACAGATCTCTGCTGCAGGGACAGTTTGGTGTCATAAGCAGCACTGGAGCTGTCTGGAGGGAAATGGAGGAATTCTGTGGCCAGGCTGGTTGCTTGTGACACCCCACTTGTTTGTGTGCTTTTTGCACCTTATGATAGATTATAACTTATGCTTTCCCAGAGGGTGGGATTCAGCAACAAGGACCTCTTTTCTTTTTGAATTTATCTCTCTCCTTTTTTTTTTTTTTTTTGCTAATACAGCCCAAGTATGAGAAACTGAATCCAGGACCTGACTTTTTTCTCACTGTGTTGCCCGGCATTTTCAAAAATAATGAGTCTATCCAATGCTCTCGCTCAAAATACAATTATTGATAATATAGTTCTTAGTAAGAAAAAATACTTTTTGTATTGCTAGTAGATAAAAATCATTATTTTTAAATATTTATTTCACCTGTATCAATTCTTAACATTTTACTTAGGGGGTTGTACTTAAATATAAATAACTTGTATACAAAAGTATGTGTCCATAAGCTGCAGTTAAAGAAATATACATATGCTAAGTGTACATTCTCTAAAATGTTTTTACCGACCAAGCAGCTCCAGTGGGGTTTGGAGGATAAGGCCTTAGGTCAGAAAAGAGAGATTGTGCTAGCATTATTTTCTGGGGTTATTTCTAAGTTTCTTCAAAACTTCTAAATATGCTCCTTTTCCAAGTAGTTGGGGTTTGGGTGGTGACTGATTTTTCAGGCAATTTGGAGAATTTATTTTCCAAGTAGCCCCCTCCCAGACTCTGGTTTGGTCCAAGTGTGTTATTTATTTCAGGTACCATTTCCTAAGGCGCAAAGGAGAGATGGGCCTGGGCCTCCTGCCTGCTTGTATTCAGAGTCCAGCAGGAGGTGAGAGCCCCTAAATGGTCATGCGGGTGGGGGGGGGCCTTCCTGTGCGAGACTTGACACATTTGCAGTCCCATCAATCCAACACCTATGGGACAGGAAGCCAACGAGGTTTGTGGAGCCAGATAGCCAAATAAAAAGGGATCACTTTTTACTCTCCTGAAGTTAATTAATGCTGAATGGAGCAGGCCAAGCACAAAACTGATGAGGCTTTCCCTGAGCAAAGACTCTACATTTTACCCATAAAGTCAAATAAACCTGACCCTGGGACTCCCACAAACACAGGGCAGGCCTAGCTGGGAGGTACAGAGGAACTAACACTTTTCCCTTCACACTCCTTCTGGTGTTTCCCTTCTGGGTCTTATTTTTATTCATTTTTCCAGTTTATAAAACACACTCACCGATGGGCCCTTGGGGCACATGTGGAAAAGCTTAAAAGACAAAAGTACAAAAACAGACTGACTTAGAGTCAAGAACGAAAAACACAAGAATTCTCCATCTCACCCCCACCCCTACTCCTACCCCCTTACATTCTGGGCCTTCCCCTCCCATATTTCCTGAAAGGGCCATAAAGTTGGGCTTTCTCAGAGGAAAAGGAGGTGGGTGTCAGAATTATTTTCTAATATCTCCATCCAAGTCTTGCTCTGAAGCCTGGTGCTGTAGCCTGAAGCGGTTTGGCAAAGTGGTTGCTTGAACAAGGAGTTCAGGCCTCAGCAATGGGCAGTGGGGCCTCTTCATCTGGTTCCAGGCCCTGGACAGGCTCCAGGACATCCAGGTCACTTCCAAGATCTCCAGGATCCAGACCCCATGCATACTTATCAGGAGCTCCGATTTCCCATGGCAAGGAGGGAAATAAAGACTATATTATTTGGGAGCTGCCTAAACAAGGTACTTTAAAATTTCATTCATTTCTCCCTTTTAAAGAGTGCTGGCAAAATTGTTTTAATCTGTTCTAACAGCTGACTGGCAATTTGAAGGGTGGGGAGGTAAAAAGAAAAGAGGCTAGACTCCATTGCCACATGGAGAAGCAGTGCCATTCAATCATGCTCCTTGTCATTAAAAATGTATTTATTTAGCACCTACTATATGCCACAAGCTAGGGATACAACTGCAACAGAAACAACATGCCCCTGTTACCCTGGTTCTTACAATTTAGTGGAGAAGACGGACATTAAGCAAATAATCACATCAAATAACTAAGTGATTTTGGTTGGGCCTTGTGCAATGAAGTAAAAGCACAGAGTTCTGCAAATGATGACTTCGGGGACACTCACGTACACGACAGGTCAGAGAAGGCCTCTCAAAGGACAGACATTTAAACTGGAATCCAGAGGATGTATGGAGATCACCAAGTGAAATGTGGGGACGAGTCTTGGAGGCTGGAAGGGGAAGGGAGCAGCGGGGTCTGCTGCCCCACAGAGGGCCAGGCACATGAGATGAAGCTGGAGAGAAGCCCATCACGCAGAACCTGGAAGGCCGAGCCTTTAGAATGCAGTTTTATTCTAAGTGTAGAGAAATGATCTGCTTCACATTTTCAAAAAAAATTACTTGGCCCAAGGAACTCCCTGTCTACACGGGAACTTCCTGGAGCTCTGAAAAACCTGGAGGGGACACCATAACCTGGGGAATTATAAGCATGGTCTTCCCTCCCTGCAGTGCTTGCCTTCTGCCACCACCCAAGGGACAGCTGGAGGGTTTGCTGAGAATCTTACACATGGCAGACATGAAGGAGCATGGGAGAAACAGGATTCTGAGGTGGCAGGAACATGTCTTCTAGCAGGGCGTTAAAGCATGCTCGGCAGAATAGCTAGTCCTCAAAGAGGGTAATCAGGAAAGAACTGAAAGTGGAACTTATGAGTGACTCGTTCATCTCCTGGGGTCCAGCAGGCATAAAGAGGCCGTTGGCCACTCACGATTTCCCTCCCTTAGCCAAACATTGCTTTCTGCCAGGCAACCCAGTCTCCTTCACTACAAGAGATGAAAAGAAAATAACACTGTCCCATGGCCTCTTAATCAAATGACAAAGCACAACAATTGTCAAGATACTTTTGAAATTTTTTCATCCCTAAGGCTTGGACTCACATTTTCTTGTGGCAAAAGGGAACAAGCAAAGCCAAGTCCGGATATACTGGCTCAAAATGTCACTAAAAATCAGGATCCTTGAATTCTCCTCCTTCCAGAGGAATTTTCCAGAAGAACACAGTTCTCCAGTGCCTGGTCTGCTGTGCTATCAATATTCACAGAAAAGGTAAGCAGGCCTCTGCATGAGTTGGCTACATGCCCTGGGTGCCCCCAAAGTTAACATAAGGCATGTACTTTGCTCTGACTTTCTTTACAAATATGGAGCTGGGGTGGGGGGGCAGGGGGAGGCAGCAGTCTTCTGTGATTTATTAATCCTGCTTCCACCTTCATCCAATGCATGAATAAATGAAAGGGAAGGTGTACTCAGCTGAAAAGAAAAGGAAAAAGAAGGGAATAAGAGACACCCCCCTGGCGAAAAAAATGAAAAAATAGGCAATTTTCCCAAAAAGCCATTGCATAGGTTAAAATCGCCCCAGGGAATGTTTAACTTGCTCCTTGGTCATTTATTTGAGCTTTAGGCCACTCCTGGGCTGTGGTGCTTAATGGAAAGAGTATTTACCTTAGCAACCGCAGCAAACCAGGGATCCAGCAGGCATGCTGGGAGGACACAAAATACCTTCATGAAGCAGGCCATCAGCTAAGAAAATGTCAGGCTTCGCATTTGGGGATGCCATCAAGGGATCTTTTAAAAACATTTTTCTGTTAATGATGGCTGAGGGTGGAGAAAGAGAAGAAAGGCGCAGTCAAGTTTTCCTTCTATTTTTCACTACCGTCCCCCTCTTCTCCACTTTCTCCTCCTGCTCCTCCCTCTCCTCCCCTTCTTCCTCCCCCACCTCCTCCTCTGTTAAACAGTATGCAGCAGTTAAGGCTGGCTGGATAAAAAGGAATCACTGGGGAAAGGGAGTTCAGAGAGCAATGCCTGTCTTCCTGACATCTTGTTGCCAACAGCCACCAAGATTGCACATACACAGCTCCGTGTAAGAGCCTAGAGGTCATTTTCCCCACAAGCCAAGGGGTAAATTAAAGATACCCACATGTGTGCTCTTGCAACCCCCCACATCTCCATATCCCCGAATGTGAACACATGACATTTCCCTTGCCTGTGTCTAATATCAGTTCTAGGCCCACACGCTTGCACGCGCGCACCCACACACCCACACACACACACACACACACACACACACACACACACACCCTACATACCAGGCAGACCTCTTATTTTCAGGAGCATAAGAAGGAATCTACTATGCAGGTACACTCAATATTCAGTTGGCCCAGGTAGTGCAGCTGGCCTAAAGCATTAGGGTGCAGGTCACAAAAGGAAAAGCAATGGACATTTGTACCTTCCAACGAGCTCCAGTGAGTTCCCTGCTTGTGATTTAGCAAAAAGCCAAAGGCTGAGTTCTCTCAGCTTGTCATGGGGAGACTTCCTAGCTAATGGTGGAAAGGAGATGGAGAGAATAGTGGGAGATGAGAGGGATGGTGGGTGGGTGGGAAAGGTGTAAAAGAGCAGAGAGCGCGACCCCCAGGGAATCTTACTGCACGCTATGGGAGGAGGGTCAAGCCAGCGTCTCACTCACCCCCGATGCATTGCCTGAGAAAGGCCATTTCAAGTGATGTAGTTCAGTGTCACATCCAGACATATCCAGTATTGACAACAGAGTAGACATTTGTGCTCTTAGCACCAGAATAGAAAATACAGTCTCTGAATTTGTTGAAATAGACTAAGATTGAGTTGCAAATAGGTCCAAAGGCAGTGGCTAACCACAGCATTTTATTCCTCGCTTACATAATACCCTGGGAGGGTGTTCTGTCTGTGAGCAGCTCTCTCCACATAGGCTTTCAAGGGCCCAAACCCCTTCCATCGTGTGGCTTTGCCACAGTCTACAGCTTCATTCCCCTAGGAATTGGTGGAAGAGGAAGAGGACGTGGAAAGTCTTGGCTTAGAAGAGACACATTCCACATTCATTCACTTTCCACCAGTAAGGAAACGTCCCGTGTCCTCATAGATGGGGGACAGAGATGCAGCACCCTTTCTCTATAATTCAGAGAGGGAAGCAAAGGAAATGGAACACAAGTTTGCCTCATCCATCATGTGCAAACCAAGATTTTTCTTGGGAGCATAAGAGAATACTGAATTCTCATATACGTGGCCCTTAAAGATGCAGAATCTCCAAACCTGGAGTTCCCATGACACAAGAACAACTGGCTAAACTGCAGGAAATGCCAAAGTAAGACCCCAAGAGGACAAAGACTCTTCCTGGGGGTTACCTCTAAATTACACATTGAGGGCCTCCCCAGTGGTGCAGCGGTTGAGCGCTGGGTTGCGAAGCTGCCCGCGGCCTCTGCGGCGCTGGTTTGATCCCCGGCTGCTCCCCGGCCACCAGAGGAGGGTCCCACATGGCGCCCAGACCTCTCCTGCCACCTGCTGCTCCCCTCAGCAGTGTACTTCGGTCCTTCTGCCTGCTCTGCTCCCCGCTCTGGCTCTGGTGAATTCTCTCACCCTCCCGTGTTTCTGACTGTACCCAGTGCTTGTATAAACAAAACAAACAAACAAACAAATAAATAAAACATGCCTCTATTAAAAAATAAATAAATAAATAAATAAATTACACATTAAGCTAAATATATCACATGCTATTTCAGTACATAGGTCAAAGAGGTCAAACTGTTGGTTTCTTTTTTTGCATTCATATTCTGCTAATTGATTTGTATAAATTGTTGATGTAAATAACTTTCATTCTGAACATACTTGTTCTGTTTGATGCATCGTCACACCATTTAGTCCTTGGGAACCATGAAGAACAAAGTGTTACATAACTGGTTAAAAGACTTTTTTTAGCAATAATATATTTAGACCAGACTTATTTAACTGTGGTTTGCCTGCTGCTGCTCCGGCAAGAACTGAATGGGTGATTATCAGACCCAACCTGGTGCTGTTCCCAGGGTGTCCCTCTCCCAGGCCCTGCAGAATTCCCAGGTAGAAGAGCAGTGACTGTCACACCAGCCTATAGGATAGGCTCCCCCCCTCTCCTTCCTTGTCAACAGACCCCAGCTGTCCCTCTTCTGTGGCCAAATATGCCCAAAACCCTGGCTGAGCAGAGGTCCAGAGGGCAGTCCCTGCCCAATGGTTACTTCATGACTGTGGACCAGGAACTCCATAGGCAGCATGCCCAGCAATCTGCAAAGCTGTCTGTCTGTGTGGGATGCAAATGCCACCAGGCCCAGTGATATGTTTGGGGTTTTGACAGGCATGTTCAGTTAAGTTCAATTCCAATCCCAAAAGCTTGGGAGCACAGGCATGCTGACTGTGTGTACATGCAGACACAGCAGTAAGTATGAAGGGCTAAGCAGACAGAGAGGCCCAGCATGCAGGCCCTAGGCCTGGCCTGCCCCATCAGAGGAGAAAATGGCAGTTAGCTATGAGAGAAAAAGGGAGAAAAGGACAAATTCTGACCTACAATCTAAACTAAGTCCCTGACAACTTTGATGACAGCCCAGCACCCGTACTCCCCCTCAGACTTCAGTGGCAGCCAAGCTTCCCTCAAACAAGGGAAGTTCCCTCATACAAACCCCTGTGATTCCATCTCACAGGAGGAGATGGGGAGAGATGGCAAAGTCAGGCCTATCAGGAGTTGAGCCCGCTGGGGCCTGGGGTCTCCTGCAGACTAAACATTTAAAACCCTGAACTCCCACAGATGTCAGTCTGGCTGGACGGCACAGTCGGACACCTCCAAAAGGCCGTCCACTCCCTGTCTGAGAATAAACAGGACCACGAACTGTTGGAATTTTGAGTGTGTGTGTGTGTGTGTGCGTGTGTGTGTATGTGTGTGTGTGTGTGTTCTTTTAAGAAAGAAAATGACATTTCCTTACCCAGAGGTCAGAGGCTCAGCCCTCCCCACCTCAGCCCACACACACACCAATTCCCTCAGCCCCACTATAGACTGCAAAAGACAGACTTTCTCAGGACTCTGTCCCTCCTCACTGCACCGACCCAGATGCTATCAACACCTCTGATCCTTCTCCTCCATGAAGACTGACCCACACATGTCTGGCTGCCAGGGCCTCTGTCCTCCAGCAGTTATCTCGGTATTTCAGATTTGCTCAAAACCACATGGCCTGAGGCATGCGCTGCCATGGTCAATGCTGATCGTGTCTGGAGTCATGGCCTGTCTCCAGATATTATACTGGGTGGGCAGCGCTGGAGAAGTGGGGATTCAAATTTCCCATTAAGGCTAAAGCAGCAGCCCCTGGATCCCTGCAGTGATTCAACTATTGCAGATCTGTTGTTACAGAGGAGCCAGCCTTGGGCTTTTCCAAGTGACCACCCTGTTCCCAGATGATAAAGCAGTGCCACTGAACTGCAATCCTTGATCTGTCCAAGTTTCTCTCAAGTTAAGATCTAATGAATACAGTCTCAGAGAACCCAGGATCTGAAAGCTCCCACAAACACCTGTCTGTCCACCTCACAACCTCTCCATTATACTGCCAAGGTAACCACGGCCTCTGCAGCCCCCATCCAAGACTCTCCTTCTCTGTTTCTCCTCTTCTTGAAGGAGATGCTAAACTGTGGTGCTCCAGAAGTTGAGGGTGGGCGTGGGGCGTGTATCTCCTTCCACACAGCAAAACCAGAACAGCCTCAGTGAAGGTCTTAATTATGAAGAGGGGTGAGTCCTTCTTCAGACTTCCTGGAATTCATATCTTTAATTTAATTATTTATTAATCATCACTTCACAAACCTGGAAGATTTAGGCCTTTAAAGAATTAGACACGTGTACTACTAAGATTTGCAACCCAGAGTACAACAGGCCAATCACTGGCCTTCTCCCTTCTTTTAATGTTTATAGAAACATCTTTACCATTCCTTCTTCTCCCTAAAATGCATTTACCCTGAATTAATCTTACAGAGAAAGCCCCTCCCCCAGGGAGCAAGAGGAGGGCAGGTATATTAACAGTCAACTCAGAGCTGACCTTTAACCCTCAGTCCTTTCATCAGAAGATGGACCATATATTAAGCAAAAGGGCCAGGTTGAGGGCAGCTGCGGCCGCCTTTGGCCTGTCGTCCTTATCACAGATCAGATGCCTCTTCTCCCAGGCTGGCTATAGGCCAAAGCTCAGCTCAGCGCAGACAGTTCCCTGTGTTCAGTCTGGTTCCAGAATTCAGGACTTTCCCACTGCCTTCAAAGGCAGGGTCATTGCCAAGACCCCCGACAGCAAACCCAGTTTGTTCTGAAATAGAGCAGGGGCTATGGGGGTAGATGGGCAGACCTCACAGAATGAGTTTGGAGCAACTAGATGCTAGGTCCTCCGGGTCTGTATTTATCTTATCTCTACTTCTTATGTGAGATAAATTTGGGCGTAGAAAGGAATATTAATGTGGTAAAACCGTGATTCATTTGGGATGGGGAGGTTATATGAACAAATCCACATAAATTGGCAATTGTTCTACATTGCTCTTTACACAAATCACAAGGTAGTCACACCTCAAGATGAATTTAGGGGTCCAGGAAGGTTGCCACACTTTTCTAATCTCTCCCCAAAACATCCTTTTCATCTTTCAATTCGGGGCCTGAAGGCCCTTCCAAAGTGAAAAAGCCTTTTACTCCACAGTTGTTACTCTACAGTTGTTACTGAGGCTGTAAAATGTCTCCAGTATTTTATTATTTGGCTTTAGTTTGTGCCCCCAAGACCTAGATGACTCTAGATCTGGTGTCTGAGGAGCTTTCAGAGGGAGGGCCAGGAGGCATGGAGACAACAACCTCTGATGGGAAAAGCCTGGTATCTGGAAGGAGACAGGCCTAGAAATTAGAAACCCTGGCTTCACCAGTTACTTGCTATGTGATGTTGGCTGAGTTGCTTAGCATCCCTGAAAGTTTTCTATGTATAAAATAGTCAACCCACTGGGTTATCATAAAAAGTAAAACAATGGCATATGTAAAGTGCCTGGAACATACATAGATGATCAATTTTTCTCTTTCTCTGGCAGGGAGGGAAATTTTCCTGAAGGGGTAAAAACAAAGAAAATGATACTTCACTCTTTTCTGAGCCCAGAACTGAGCCCAGTTCTGAGCCCAGTACTCCCCGGAGCTATAAAGTAGAAATTCATAAGTAAAATAAATTAAATAACTGGAGAAAACATGCATTCATAGGAAGCTTCTGTGACAGCCTACTTTGATCTATATACTAGGGACCAGCAAATTTTTCTGTGAAGGATCAGGTAGTAAATATTTCTGTCTTCGAGGGCTGGTCTCTGTCACAACTATTCAAACTTGCTGTTGAAAGCAGCCATAGGCTTAGAGAGACACAGATCTGTAAATGAACAAGAATGACTGTATCCCAGTGAAAGAATATTTACAAAAGCAGGTGGTCTGGATTTGGCCCTTGAGCTGTAGTTTGCTGACCTCTGTTCTATATTAGTAAGTCCCACATTTCCTGACCTCTTTTTAGCAGACAGCCACCTCCGAAGATCTGGCCATATTCCATTGTGGAGTCTCAAGGAGGACAAAGTTCTCCAGTTTGTCAGTGTTCACCAGTATGTCGATCCCTCTGGACTATAGCTGTATTAAGCAAATAAACTTTTGTTAGGGTTTTGGTGACTATTGCTAATACTGAGGGAAATATACCAAGTGCAAACCCCAGCCAATCTGCTCGTGTAGAGTTGGGTTTAGCATCTTCAAGAAATAATTATACATCTCAATGGCAAAAAAAAAAAAAAAAAAAAAAAAATTCTTTCACTTATAGAAAATGTATAGACATTTTCTAAAGAAGACACACAGATGTCAGCAAGTATATGAAAAATGTGTTCAACATCACTAATCATCGGGGAAATGCAAATAAAGCCATAATGAGGTACCACTTCACACCTGGTTGAATGTCTATTATCAAAAAGACAAGAAATAACAAGTGTTGGAGAAGATGTAGAGAAAAGAACACTGTACTGTTGGTAAGAATGTAAAATGACACAATCACTATAGAAGAGAGTGTGGCTCTTCTTTCAAACAGTAACAGTGGACCTACCATATGACCAAGTAATCCCAATTCTGATTATTTATCTGAAATTAACAAAAACACAAAGTCAAAATGAATCATTCCAGGGCCTCCCCTGGTGGAGCAGGCGGTTGAGTGCAGCGCTGTGAAGGTGTCCACAGCCGCTGCAGCACCGATTCAATCCTGGCTGGCCAGGGAGAATCCCACATGGCACAGCAGACCTCTCCTGTCGCGCCCGCTGCTCCCCTCAGCAGTGTATTTCATCAGTCTGTCTGTTCTGTTCCCTGCTCTGTCTCTGGTGAATCCTCTCACCATCCCACGCATCTGGCCTGTACCCCAGTTCTTGTATGCATGAATAAATAAATCTTACAAAAAAAAAAATGAATCACTCCAAGGTTTGTTGCAGCATTATTTACAACAGCACAAAAATAGAAACAACCTAAAAAGTTCATCAATGGATGAGTAGATTTTTTTTAATTGTGGTATATACACATAATGGAATATTACTCAGTCACAAAAAGGCCATCCTGCCATTTGCAATAACATGAATGGAACTTGAGGGCATTGTGCTAAGTTCTTTATGAAAAAAAAAAAAAGATGAATACCATATGATCTCACTTATATGTAAAGTCAGAAAAAAAAGGAGCCCATAGGTACAGAAAACAGAGTGGTGATTATCAGGGCTAAGGTTGGGAAAATGGGTGAAGAGGGTCAAAAGATACAAAATTTCATTTATAAAATAAGTAATTCCTTGGATATAATGGACAGCATGGTGATTATAGTTAATAATATTATGATGTATATTTGAAAATTACTAGTATCTTAGAAGTTTTCATCACAAGAAAAAAAATTTTTATAATTATGTGTGGTGATGGATGTGGTAATCATTTTGTAATACAAATATACATATCAAATCATTTATGTCACATACCTGAAACTAATATAATGGTGGGGTGGGGAGAAGGAAGAATCAAAGACTGGGGTGAGGGGGGCACAAGCTCTATGGAGAACACTTTGTTCCCTTCGTATCCATTAACTCAGCGATGCTGAAACAAAGCCATGAGGTAAAGCAGTGCCCCACTCCACTGAGTGGGTGAGGTGAAGTTGCTGGGGTGAGGAGACTCACCTGCACAAAGTTTCATGGCAAGTTGAAGTCAGAAATGAAATCCAGTTCTAGCTCTCTCTACTGTATCACAGTATCTCCCTCTGCCCAGTTTTTCCTGCTTTTTCCTTGAATTTGGGGCTTTCAAAACTGGCCACCTGAGCAGGTGTCTCCCACACTGAAAGGGACTACATTTTTTATGTGCCAGGTAAAAAATTAAGAAGCTCCTATAGATAGGAATAACTGGTTTGCAAGGTGTGATTTGTGACTTCTCAGGCAAACTGCAGATTGTATCTCATTTTGAAGTGTAACTTCTGTACCCTGGAAGAAGGACTTTGAAGACAGACCTGCAGAAGGGGGCAAGGACAGGGCTACGACTTTTCCGCACAGTGTCACTTGACAGCCTCGCTGCTCCTGCATCTTGTTTATTCATCCAAGCTCATCACTGCACAGGTAAAACCAACCTTGATCCATTTAAGAACAGCTTTCAGAATGACAGCTGGTCTAACAGCTAAACTTTCATGACTGCCAATGCTTGCTTTCTGCACAGATTCTGCCCAGCACAATACATGAAGGAGAGGAGAATTCTTCAGCACCCCAAAATAAGGGAAACCACGATTTGGCCGGGAGTATTGGTTGTTGGAAGAATTCAAGCCTCATTCCTAAACATGTTCCCTTTCCCCCTCTCAAATGCACATCTTAAAATTCTGCCTTTGCTCTCTGGATTCCTGTGTAAACTGTCTCTAGCTCTTTGAAATAAAGACTTAATATAAACCCTAAAAAATGAATGACTAACACTCATGGAGAGTCACTCCATGCCAGACTCCTTGCATGCAGTGACTCATTCAATGCTCACAATAACCTCACAGCTGATTACTATTATCCCCATTTTGAAGATGAGGAACAAAGTATCTCAGAGCAGGTACTGCTTCAAGTGAAACTTGGGATTTGAACCCAAGTCAACATGCCTCCAGAGCTCTCCTGCCTCTGCTGGTGTGTTCTCCTTCATAGAGCTGTCTCTGTTTCATAAAACTTGAATAAAGTCTGCCTAGGAAACTGCTATTCACTGGTGACTCATTCTCCCTCTCCCTGTCCTTCAAATACTCAGTGTCTGAAAAAGGGAAAAGAGGAAAGCAATTATAATACCCAACAGTCTTGCCCCCATTTGTGCAGTGTCGGGAGGAGATTCAGAGATGCTGGACACAAAGGGGTGTGTCACTGCACCATCCCAGCCAGGGGCTCCTCCAGCACAGCAGAGATTATTTGGGGACCAGGATGAGAAGGGTAGATGTCCACAGTCCACCGGGGTGCAGGGGAAGATCAAGCCAGAAGGGAACTCTGGCCCACTAGGTGAAAGCATACTCCCCTGGCACCACAGAGCAGCTGAAGGGCCTCAGAACCCAGAAACCAAAATCACCACTCTCTGGGGTCACTTGGAATGCATCTGAGTGCTGGGTTTCATTCCTCTCCTTTGAGGTTTCAGGAGATGCGTGAGCCTGGGCTGCAGACCCGAGGCTCACCTTCAAGGACATGCATGAAATACAATACCGCTCCCTCCCCCTAGCCTCCAGTCAAAGCCTCAGGCCTCAGACAGCCCACAGGAACCCAGGAGGGGGGTGCAGACAGGCCTGACCAGGGAGAGAAAGAGCACATGACCCTCTAGGGCTTCTCATGCCACCACATTTTAACAAAAACAAAAACTTAAAATAGGTCAAATTTCATTCATTTCTCCTGGTTTACAGAAAGCACGTCTGAGAGCCAGGGTGGGAAGGCAATGCCAGAGAAGGTCCCTGAGGTAGAGAAACGCAGACAGCCAGTGTGTCCGGAGAGGAGGGAGGGGGACATACTGTTTGGCAAAGGTGTCATGTGATATTAACCATGGTCTCAGACCTGCAAACACTGACCTTCGCCCCCTCTTAACTCCACCCCCTATAACCACCCCCCCTTTCATATCTGAAATGTAGATTTGGCTTGAATACAAAACACCTACCACTGACCAGAACTGAACGTTTGCACACCCCACTGCACTGAAATGATACAATGCCAGGGTCAGAGTAACACAAAATACTCGGACCACTAGACATAACACAGACTTTTTATTTCTAAACACCATTACAGCAGTTGGCAGTCCCCAACCCCCACCCTTAACCCAAGGCTCAAATGTAAGAGAATTTCCACTCCATCTCCTCAGGCTTGTTTTGCCTTCACTTTCATTATTCATTCAGTGTCTTGGTGCTTTCTTTTTGCCTTTATTAAAAAAAAATATTGGGATCTTATCTAGAGCTCAGGCCAGCCTTTTCAAAAACAGCCCCAGTACAGGGGAAGGCACCTTAAGAAAGGGTGTGGAAATCTGTTTGCAACTTTCTAGAGTGTAATTCTAAACCACAAGGAAGACTATCCTTCTGCCCTGTGCAGCTGAAAAATTTAACAAACCGCACTGCTCTTCCTACTCAGAAGCAAGACACCCCCTCCAGCTGAAACAGTGGATTCTAAAGAGATACAAGAGGATATCTTCTCCTTAAAACACTCACCTTTGACCTGAGTGTCCAGTTTGAGTGATATGTGGACATGTGTCTGATAAGTACATAGTTATGCAAGTATGGACAAATAAGTTCATATACATAAAAGGTATGTATATACACATGTCAATGAGTAGATTATGTATGTGCAACTGTCTATGCATGTGTGTACAAGTATGTGAATGTATTTGCATATGTGAGAGTGTATATAAGTATGTGAGTTCACATATGTGAGTTTATGACTGAATGTTTGAGTGCGTGTTCATGTAAATGAGTGTACTTGTGTATGCATGCGTAGTGAGTATACATGAGTATCAGGTGTATGTCAGTTGCATCATGGGTGTGCGTGTTAGTCTGTGTGACTGGGTTTTGTAATGAAAAACACAGGTTGGGTTAATCTGCTGAATTATGGGTCTATTGGCTATTCCTGGAACCCACCCTCCCCACCTCAAGTCAAGGCAAGGTTGGTGTGACCCCAAGGGCCAGAGAAACACTAAAACACTCTAGGGAGGCAGTTCTGTTGTTGAAGACGCTGGCAATTGTGAACTTGACCTTAATTCCCTGAAGAAGCCTATCTCAGGAGTGAAAGGCACACCCAAGATGACACCACACCCTAGAATGAAGCTAGGGATAGGGTGAGACTCAGACACAGCTGTGTGCTTGCTCTTTCCTAAGGGTACATCTGCTCCAAGTTGACTGGACCTCCTGCAGGAAAGACCACCCCAAATCATGAGGAAATTTCCTACATGCAGAGTATCCTGCATTTCTGCCTTTCTGGAGTCAGAGGCTGATACATCAAAACTGGTTCAACCCTCCTAAAACTTTCCTCACTCCTCTTCTACCCCAGCATTTCCTCTTTCCCTGCAAGTCCCTAACACTCTACTGCCAAGTGACAAAAGACTCCAAAATTAAATTTTCCTTTTTTCCCATAAATATATGCTCTTCACTATCCCCTTATATTTCTAATCTCCTAAACTCATTTAATTATGTCCAAAGTAATTAAACTTGCTATCAGGGGGCATCTGGAAGGAAAGTTAATACATTTTAATTTGACTTAAACAATGAACATTCTATCCCACATATAGTGTGGGGGGAGGGGCTTGTACACACACATTCTTACAAAATAGGCTCATGGGGTTTATGGGTGGCAGGAGGTTCTCGGGGTAGGCGCTGGGAGGATTCACCCAATCGAGCCAGGAGACCATGATCACCATGCGGACAAGGCCTTGGGGTGAAAAGGGATTAAAACTGGGCAGGGTGGGGCTTCCAGAGTCTCAAACACCCTTTTGACAAAACAAAGTCCCCAGGATTTAAAGCAGACAAAGACCTTTCTCCCTGAGACTTGAGAATTTGTATCTTCTTTTAAAAGCAGAAGAGGGTGGGCTTCTAAAAACAAAATAATAAATTGTGGTTTGTACTGAGCCTCCATAAGATTGTTAATGAGGTTCTTTTCCTCAACTGGTCTGGCTGGGAAAGCTGGGCACAGGTTAAGGTCCACATAGTCCCCTATGACAAGAATAAGAGGAGGTGGACCCTGCCCTCCATAGGCACACACGAGGTCTCTTCCACACACATGCTAGGCATTCATGCCCCTGGTAACCCAAGAGGAAAGAGGGGTTCAGAAAGAACCCTGAGGCTGGTGGCACCCCGTCTTGCTCCCACCTAACAGGCTATGTGACACTGAGCTAGACCCTTCCCTTCCAGCTTCCTGTGACCAGGTAGCCTCAAATTTGTCATCTGTGAAGTGAGGAGTTGAAAAGAAGCAAACCAAAATCCCCATAGCCAGAGCACTGTATGATTCCATACTTTCTTGCTTCAGACTCCCAGGGAAATGTGCCTCCTGGTGAGAAGGGGTTGTGGGATAAGATCTGTTGGCAATAGAGTTCCCCAGCAAGGGACAGTGATCCACATGGGGACAGTTAGCATAACTGAAATTTCATCAAATAAATGGTTAAAACTTAATTGTTAAGTAGGAACCTGCCTTTGCCATCTGACAGATGGCACACTCCCTAATCCTACAGCTTATTGCAGTTAGATGCCATCTGAGGGAAAGGATGGGACCCAAGCAGTTCCTACTCACCTCCTAACTGGCCCCAGACCACTCCCACTCATGCCCTAGAGCAACCACTTGTCACCAGAAGGCCCCACTATGCTAACAAGCAACCAAGACAAAACATGTAACTATTTGAGGGGGCGCATGTTCCCTGGTGGGACAGACTCACGATAAGAGATCATACCTCCCTGGAAACAGATGTCCTGATCCTATAACACAAATTGCAGTATCACATCCCCAAAATAAAAGCCCTCCCATAAATCATTCAGGGGAGCCTGTTTCGTTTTCCTGTTCTGATGAAAGTGACCCGTGTGTGGGGCTCAAGGCCAAAAGTGCTGCCACACTCCAGCAACTCCACACTTCCCCACACTTACTGGAAAGGTGCTGACCAAAACCCCCGCAGCGCCAACCACTTCCCCGGCTGCCCTGCAGAAGCTGGCATTCCCCTGGGTTCCGTCTATAGCTAGCCCCTGCTCTTACTCTCCTTCTCTGCCAAAACAACCAAGCCCAGGACCCTTACCCTCAAGTCACCTTTGTCCTCACCTCCCAGGATCATCCCACATCTGATTGGGGAACTAGGTGACATAGTGACATTTCTGTGGTGCTCTTTCTGGCCATCTTGTTTCATTCTATGTGGTTTCCATTAAAGCCCCAGTTTCCAAGTACCTAAGTGAGCAGTTACTCTGTGTGGTCAGGTAACACCACCACCACCACTAACATAGAGTCATTCAATGTACTCTTTCGTGTCTGCTTCTTTCACTTAGCACAAAGTTTTTAATTAAGACTTGTCCACATTGTTGTATTCTTCAACTCTTTGTATTATCAACTATTCCACTGTACTTACTACATGTATATGTTACAATTTGCTTGTCCATTCATTAGTTGATGAATATTACAGTTGTTTATAGTTTTTCACTTTTTTTTTTAAGATTTGTTTATTTATTTAAACAAGCACTGGGCACAGTCAGAAGCGCGGGAGGGTGAGAGAATTCACCAGAGCCAGAGTGGGAAACAGAACAGGCAGACTGACGAAATACACTGCTGAGGGGAGCAGCGGGCGGCAGGAGAGGTCTGCGTGCCATGTGGGACCCTCGCCCGGCAGCCGGGGATCGAAACAGCCCTGCAGAGGCTGTGGGCAGCTTCACAGCCCAGCACTCAACCGCTGCATCACCAGGAAGGCCCTATAGTTTTTCACTTTTATAAATAATGCTGCCACAAATATTTGAACACAAGCCTTTGTGTGGACATGTTCTCATTTCTTTGATTAGCAGAGGAATCGCTGGGTCTACAGTCAGTGTAGAAATTCAGTTTGATAAGAACCTTCCAAACTCTTTTCCAAAGTGACTATATCATCTTGCATGCCAATGAATGAGTGCTCCCATTGCTCTGCATCATTGCCAGTGCTCATTATTGGCTGTATTTTTTATTTTAGTCATTCCATTGTACATGTAGTGGTAGCCCCTTGTGGTTTAATTTGTTCCCCTAGTGACCGATGATATTACAATTCTTTCCATGTGTTTATTTGCCATTTGTATATCTTGAAATGTCTATTGTTCAGATCTTTTGCCCATTTTTAATGAGCTGTTTTCTTAATATGAAATTATTCTGAATATAAGTTCTTTATCAGATATGCTATATTTTCCACAAATATTTTCTCCTGATCTTGATCTTCTCTTTTCATTTCATTAATAGTATATTCTGAAGTGCAAAGGTGTTAAATTTTGATAATGTTCAGTTGCTTAATTTCTTGTTTTATAGTTTGGGGTGTGTGTGTGTGTGTGTGTGTGTGTGTGTATGTGTCCTATGTTAAACTATTTGTCTAGTCCAAGGTCACATTGATTTTCCCCTAGATTATTTTTTATAGTTTTAACCCTTATGTTTAGGACTATAACCTACTTTGAGTTTTTTTTTTAATAAGGTATGTAAGGAGACTGAAGTTTTTGGTTTTTGGTTTTCTTGCATATGGATTCTAATGCTTCAGTTCATTTGCAACTGAATATCTTTTCCTCCATTGACTTGTCTTTGCATCTTTATAAAATTAAGCTAATCAGATACATGTAGGTCTATTCTGGCCTCCATTCTGTTCTATTGATCCATACGTCAATACCACAATATCTTGATTATTCTCCTTTTCACTAAATCTTGAAATTCAGATAGTTTAAGTCCTCCAATTTTGTTTTTCTCTCTTTTTTTAAAGATTTATTTATTTATGCATACAAAAACTGGGGTACAGGCCAGAGGTGCGGGGAGTGAGAGAATTCAGCAGAGACAGTGTGGGGAACAGAACAGGCAGAGCTACTGAAATACACTGCTGAAGGGAGCAGCAGACAAGACAGGTGAGGTCTGCTGCACCATGTGGGTAGCTCCCTGGCTGGCTGGAGGATTGAACTCGTGCTGCAGAGGCCGCAGATAGCTTCACAGTGCTTAACCCCTTGCGCCACCAAGGAGGCCCCTTATTTTTCTCTTTTGAAATTGTTTTGACTATTTTAGACATTTGAATTTCTATATAAATTTTAGTAACAGTTTGTCAACAACAATAACCTGCAGGGGTTCTAAATGGATCTGCACTGAGTCTATTGATCAATTTCTCTCCCATTATGTTTTAAGCTTTTGGGAGACAAGGAACCTATCTCACAATTCTTCATGGGCCCTGTGTGACATCAGATAACTGCTTCTCTGTGGAAATGTGGCTATGATTAAGTGCAGGGAAGGCTAAGGGCAGAACAATAGATGGCAGAACTAATGAACCCCAGGCAAGTTAATGGTGTGAAGTCAAACACAGACAAGAGGACAATGAATAGCAGCTCTTGGGAGTGGCACATGTAAGTGGTGAGTACAGAGAGGCCAATTTCTCTAGTAGTTCAGGTCACTGAGTTTTACACAGGAAAAGTTCCAAGATTCCCAGAACTTGAAAATTCTAAAAGAAGAAGGGTTCTTGGAGACCTGGATTTGGTAACCAACCTCCATGACCACTCCCAAGAAAAGTGGATTTTATTTCTGTCTGTATTTACCATTTCACCTAGGCAGAGACACAAAGATCTCAGAGATAATCTAATCCAAACTGAAAGTGAGCAAAACAAGAATGAGGCACACCACAGTAACAGATTTAAACAGTGAGTTAGCACAACTAGGACTAGAAAGCAAACAGATCTTCTGTCTCCAAGGTCAGTGATTTTTCCACTATATCCCAGCCTCTTTTGGCTGTGTGTGTCCCTTCCTATCTGTGTGTCCCCTCCTATCTGTGAACTAACAGTCATTGCCGTAGGAACTGGAGCACTAAGAAGTTAATCCGATGGCTGTTCCAAGAAGTCAGAGACTGGTCTATAGGTCTCTCCTTATGCTTCTGCCCCTTCTGTTCATCCAGCAGCAGAAACTATTTTCAAGAAACCTTAGTGGCTTCTTCTCAGAACCCCCACTATGACCAACCTTCCTTTCTCTGTCATTCATTTCAAGACAAACTTGGCTTTCCCAGTTACTTAGTGAAATGGAAAGGAACCTAGATTGGAAGCCAGGAGACCCAGTTTCTGGACCAGCTACCCCCAATTCACAGACATATCACTCAGCTTCAATGTCATGGCTTTTCTCCCCTGTCAGATGAGGACAATGACAGCAGTTCTACTGACCTGAAGACATTATGAGGATACAATGAAAATAAAGCAGAAGCGCTTCGCAATGCCTTTAAGGGAGTATACAGTGGAAGGTACAGAGATGATTACATACTCCAAAAACATGCTTTTCTAAGGTTCCTTGGCCAGAAGGGATTACAAAGGAAGTTGATGAGCCTGTCCTTGCAGCACACTCTCTCCCTATTGAAAGGTCCATGCAGCAGGCCGGAATGCAGGAGCCAACCAGGAAGCCCACCTGGGGGGCAGGAATGCGGATACCTGCCTGGAGGACTCAGACAATGAGCCTTCCCCCTCCCCCTACCAGTCTGGTCTCAGACAAAGAACCTATACCTGCCCTACAAACTTTTCCCACCGTAGGAGCCCAACTTCCCACCTGACCTCTCCTCACCCTATAAAACCCTGCTTCCCCCTAACTACGTGCGCAGCTTCACTGACCCCCGCCTTGGGTCTGTGAGGTCCGCCCGGGGCGCAATAAACTTTCCCTCCCTTTGAGAAATTTAGCCTGGCTCTCCTTTTCTTTACCGCCGAACCTTTCATCTATGGTTGAACCCCCTCCCTGACTGCAGGAAAACTTAATACAGTCCTTTTGTTCCCAGGGTCCTATCACACAGGACCCATGAAGAACGAAAGGACTTAGAGGATTGTGCTTAGAGAATTGATATATGTGGGTGAAGGGTCATCCCAACTCTTTCATCTCTCCATTGTCTTCTCTCTTTCTGGAAATAAGAACTTAGCTACTCACCTCACCTTTGCCCTGGTCCTGGAAGCCCCTCCTGCTCCCAGAGAAGTGCACTGCTCAAATCCTCAAGTTGCAACTGCCCCCTCCCCACCTTCCCAGTTGGAGTAGTTTCCTGGCCCATCTCTTGAGATGCCTCCAGTCATACCCCTGATGTGTCTCCTCAACTGCTGTTTCCAACAACCTAAGGATAATTCTCCCGTAAGTCTGCCATGCCTCAGCTGAGGTTGTTCATTCACTGAACAGTGTTTCGAACCCACCCAAGTATTATTAAGTGGGAAGAGCCAGAAGCCATCAGTGATTAGTTCCTAGTTATCAAGCACTGACCAGTCTAAAAAAAATTCCAGATAAAACTCCATCTTGTTCTCAGAGACATGCTTCTTTTTTAGCTTGTCTCTTTGTGCCCTAGAACGGAAACTCTTCTGAGACTGAAAACTGCTCATGTAGAATAACCTTCTCCTGATGATACAGGATTCCCATTCCCAGAAGGCCTAAACCTTAGTGTGCCTGGAACTGGCCCTGGACTTTGCTTATGTCTAATCTAATTACTAAATTAAGGTAGTATCACTGTTATTCTAACCACAAATTGTATTAAAATGATCGGTGTCACTAATGGGTACTGGATCTCTCTCCAGCCACCTCCCCCACCCACATCCCAATCCTCCCCTCCACCCCCAAGGAGAACCAAACAGTCTCCTCTCCTACAGAGAGTGCCACATTTCTATGCAAATTGAATATACTGAGTGAATGGGGTGGGGGTGGTGCCCAGACTTTCTCCATGGCTGAGTTGCTGGAGTATTTGCATAATAAAATGCGTTAACAGCTTGGAATTAATCATCACTGTTACCCTGGATGGCCTAAAGAACTATTTTCCAGGCCCTTGTATATGAAAACCTGAATGGCATTTGTAGGTAATGGACCCTCTGTATATTTTTCTAATTATCACTACATTTTTCTGCCTGTGTCCAAAATGTGCCCCCATCCTAGAATATTGTAAAACGTTGCAGGTTTCTAAGGATATTTTTGTGATGCGACAATCCTTAAGCACTCAATAAATTATGCCACATATGCCTTCATGCATGAGGATTAAGCTGGCATAGGATGAGTAGAGGTTTGCATGATAGAGTAGACAGAGCATGGTCTTTAGTATAACAACAACCCTGGTCAAGTCTTCCTTCACAAATGATTTAAGGAAAGCCACACATCCTCACTAAGCCTTGCTTTTTTCTGCTTTAAAAAGAGGATGTGGTAGGCAGTCTCAAATATGGCCCCAATGCCCTAGCCTTCTGGTTTCCACACCCTTGTGTAATCTCCTCCCTTTTATTTGGATCTAGTGGCTTGCTTCTAACAAAAATAAATAAAAATAAAAAAATGGCAAAAGTAATTCCAAGATTAGGTTACAAAAAGGTGTGACCTCTTTCTCTGTCAACTTGCTCGCCCAGATGAAACCAGCGGCCATGTTGTGAGCTGCCTTATAAAGGACTACCTAGCAAGAAACTTAAGATGGCCTCCAGCCACAGTCAGTGAGGAACTGAGGGTCTGGGTCCAACAATCCACGAAGGAACCGAATCCTGCCAACAACCACTGAGTGACTTTGGAAGTGGATCCTGCCCAGTTGAATCTTGAGAAGATTGCAGGTCTGGCCTACACCCTGACTTCAGCCTCGTGACAGATCCTCAGCTAACTAAGCTGCACCTGGATTCCTGACCTAGAGAAGGTGTGAAATAATAAATAAGCATTGATGTAAATGCTAACTTTAGGGGTGATCTGTTATGTAGTGATAAACAACTGACACAGGAGATCAAGCCATTTAAACTACTTCACAAGAAGGCTTCCTCCTATAAGCTACCAGGGTTTTTAATAATGAATGTTTTCAACCCAGTAAATAAGCCATTTTCCTAATTGTTAAACTTGCTTGTTTAAGCAGCCAGAGGAGTTCCACTCTCCTCCAAATGCCATCATTCATATATTTTCCAGATTTTATCCTCTGATTTTTGTTTCAGGGCTTGGGGTTCATTTCGTCTGGCTTGTGGGCAGGACCACCTCACAGAAGATAGTAGGTTGACAACTGTGGGAAGTGAGTTGAAAATAATAGGAAGGCTGACCTCACACAACTATTCTACGTGAGCTTCATCACTGATAAACTCCTACTACTCATTAACAATAGTGATAAGAATCACAACTATACAGACACTACCATTATTGAGCAACCATTATGTACAAAGAACTTTGCAAACATTCTTTCAGTTCCTCACCACAATCCTGAAAATAATCCCAAGGGTTCAAATCACTAGTTCAAAGCTAAGCAGTTAAGAATGTGTCAGAACTGAGATTAGAAACAAACTCCTCTAGCTTTTATTTATTCCTTGTAGTTTATGTATAATACCTAAGTAAACATCTTAAGAATAGAATTACAATTTGTTTGTCTTGTATCTTTATTTCCACTTAACACTTTTATCATGTGCATTTCCCCAAGTCTTTAATTTTTGTTTGAAAATGCCATTTTTAGAGGCCGCATAATATTTCATTATGGAGCAAATTTATCCTGTCCTTATTCAGCATTTAAGCTGTTTCCAGATGCTTTGCTACTGTAAGTTATACTTGCACGTATGTCTGTGATAACATCTTTGATCATTTCCTTAGGATAAAGCCGTAGAAGCAGGACTGTCAGGTCAAGATTTTTAGGCTCCTGATGCATGTTGCCAAATTACTTTCCCAAAAGGTTGCACCAATTCATATTCCCAAAGAGATAAACACTTAACTTTGAAAGCAAAGGGAGTTTTAAAATGTGAGATAAGCCGGCACCTTGTTGAAAGGAACAACTTAAGTTACCTGCAAAGGCCCTCTGAGAAGCCTGTGAACCACTTGCTGAGGAAATATAGTTCGGCCTTTCTGACTAGCTGGTTAAATTCCCAATGTCCCAGATGTCATTTTATTCATAGTTATAGGAGGGGACTGGGTGGAGTAAGAAGGGAAATAGAAGCATTTGCATGATAATAAACCTGAAACTTAATAATCATGCATTTTATAAAACGTGTATATGGTCTTTTCTTGAGGCAGCTTTTCCAGAATTGGATGACCTTCTCCAAGGGGATAAGGATGGTTTTTCTCTGCCAGATATAAGCTAGGGCATTGAAATAATTTCTATACACATACACAAAGAGAGGGAGGAAGCCAAGGTGCAAATATTTAGTCTCCCAAAATGAGGAGAAAAGACACCATGGCGGCATTAATTATCTAGATGGTACTTAAGGCCAAAGGAAGATTCAGAAAGAATTTTATTTTAATTGTTAAAATTTTCCACCCCAATTTGTTATACATTGACATAGCCAAAGAATCACTGGCCTACTTTAACCTTTGAACAGTTTCATTTTACTTCTGTAAATTGGGAGAGCGAGAGAAAAGGAAAAGTCTGAAGACAATGAGAAAAGGATAGCTATGTGAGGGAGACAGAAATAGAGGAGGTAGGACAGGCTATTTCAATTCCTTACAGGTACTTGGATTTTCAGACCATGTTTTGAGTCTTAAGAAATTGAAGTCGGCTTCACATACAGGCCTGTCAGAGGAACAGTGAGGAACCAACTCGGAGCCAGTGAATGATGTGTTGAACAAACTTCACCCCCAACTCCACACAAAGGAGCTCTTAAATGCCTTGGATTACAACTCCCACTATGCCATGAACAAAACTTCCCGAATGGGGCCAGCAGAGAAGGAGCAAGGTAAATATATAAATGGAGGGGGAAAGGAGGGACAGAGACATTTGTGAGAAACACTTCGGAGGAACACATGAGAAATACATGGAGGAGAGACATTTGGAAGCGATTCTTTAAGAGACATGTGGGTAACAGACACCTGGGAAGGCTGCTCTTGAACCTTGGCAGAGAAAATGGCAGCCATTAACTTGACCTCATGGTGGATTGTGTGGTAGATTTTATGTCTAGGGGCTTTCCGTCTGTCCCAGGCCTCTGGTACTTGCCTAACCTTTCTTGTGATTCCTTGCCAGAAGTTATCTTAGATTTGTGGCAAGCTTTGGGGCCTCAACCACCCCCTCTGTGGGCCAAGCCTGTTTGGGCATTTGCCCATGAGGGAAATCGGTAATTTTTGGAGATTTATTGAAAACTATTATTTGAAAGCCTCCCCCCTACCCCTCACCACCCCTGCCATACGCCAATTCTATTAAAACTCTTTCACTGAGAGTGTGCTTTGTTTGCTTTTGTGTATGTGGCTGATCACGCCATTTAGAAGGTGCAGTCCTTAAGAGTTTAGGGCCTCCAGTTACCCCTCAGTCATGTGCTATCAGGCCAGTGAGGCAGGGCCTGGTTTACTCTCCTGCACTGCTGGTGGGAGTGCAAACTGGTCCAACCACTATGGAGAGCTGTGTGGAGATTTCTGGACCTACTAAACATAGAGCTTCCATATGATCCAGCAATTCCACTCCTAGGTATTTACCCAAAGGACACAGAAACATTAATTCCAAAGAGTACCTGCACCCCTATGTTTATAGCAGCACAATTTACAATAGCTAAGCTTTGGAAACAACCCAAATGCCCAAAAATAGATGACTGGATCAAGAAGATGTGGTACATATACACCATGGAATATTACTCAGCACTCAAAAAAGATAAACTCATGCAATTTGCAACAACATGGATGGCGCTGGAAGGGATCATGCTCAGCGAAATAAGCCAGAAAGAGAAAGAAAAATACTGGATGGTCTCACTCATAACAGGAATCTAGAAAACCTAAATAAGGGACCAGGAAAAAGAATAACTATAGGAAAGAAAAAATAAAAATCAACAAACAACTATGAACCAGAGACACACTTTAGGGGGGGATGGGGAAAGGAGGGGTTGGGGTCAAAATCAGGGGGTTGCAATTGTATAGGGAATATAAAAATAAAAAAAAACATTAAAAAATTTTTTTAAAAAGAGGCTGAGGAGTTTTCAGTATTCTGCCATTATTTGGAATGCCCTGCACTGGTCAAGGAAGCCAACTACTGTAACAAGCAATTCCAATTTCAATGGCCTCAACATAATAAAGCTTAATTTCTCATTTGTATCACAATCTGATACAAGTTATCCCAAAGGTGGGGAGGGAGAGAGGGCCTACTTCATCAAGAGAGATCCCAAGATATGTGAATTAAACCAAGAACATACCATTTTCACCCATCAGATTGACAACACTTGAAATTTCACAACAAAAATAAGATATGATTCAAATAGATTTTAGAAATTATAAAATGACTGCTTAATGTTCTGTGCCCTCAAAGCATAGAGAGAAGACCCTTGTATACAAAGCTAGGAGTCAGATGGATGAGAAAAGACTTCCTCTTGCATGCTCCTCAACTCAAAGAGGTTTAGAGGAAAGAGGAAAATGATTTCTGAGTCCCAGAAACAAGTTGCAATGTTCCTCCAAAGAGTAGTTATTGGTAATAGGGACTAAACTATGCCAAAATAGGCTCTTTTAGATTCTACAATCACTCTCAAAATCCTCCCTCCAAGAAAAAACTACTTAAATCAGTGCATCAGGGCCTCCGTGGTGGCACAGGGGTTAAAGTCTCAGCTATCAAGCTATTGCCACTGCGGCATGAGTTCCATCACCGGTCAGGGAGCTGACATACATGGTGACCAGGTGAAGCAGACCACTCCTGTCTTCCCTGCAGCTCCCCTCAGCAGTGTATTTCAGTGATCTGCCTGTTCTGCTTCCCACTCTCTGTCTATGGTGAATCCTCTCACCCCCACACCTCTGGCCTACACCCCAGTTCTTGTATGCATAAATGAAAATAAAATAAATCTTTAAAAATAAATAAATCCATGCATCTTGGACCTGGACATGAAACATTCATGCTCCCTTCTTATGGCTCCTGCTTTTTCATGGTCACATGTTTCTAACTTAGTAGCTCAATCAGCACAACAGGTCTGGAAAAGATTATTCACTCCAGGGCAAAGAATGAGTAGTAGGAGGGCCAGTGAGAACTGTGGAGGAGACTTAGTCCAGCCCTATCAGCCCCAACTAGATCATTGCTAGCACCTTGGTGATGTGAATGCTGATCAAGGAGGCTGTGGGGAAGGAAAAGGTGCAGGACCATTTAGACCAGGTCCACATCATCCTCTGGGATAGGCAGTGTCTTCACCACACAGTCCTAGGTACTAGGCCCAGATATAAGAGTGAGGGGTTATATTTCATCATTTAAATTTCACTATTTGTCTAACAGAGACCTGAAAAGTCTCTGGAAACACAGTACTTACCGAGGGAAAGTGGGGTTTTCTAGAACTTTTCCTAACTCTCTGTGATATCTTCAGTGGCCAAGATTGGGCAGCATCTTCACTATTAATTTTTTTTTTAAAGAGGCACGTATTTTATTCATTCATTTATTTATTTGTTTGTTTGTTTTTGTTTATACATGCACTGGGTACAGTCAGAAGCACGGGAGGGTGAGAGAATTCACCAGAGCCAGAGCAGGGAACAGAATAGGCAGACTGACGAAATACACTGCTGAGGGGAGCAGCGGGCGGCAGGAGAGGTCTGCGCGCCATGTGGGACCCTCCTCCGGTGGCCGGGGAGCAGCCGGGGATCGAACCGGCGTCGCAGAGGCCGCGGGCAGCTTCGCAACCCAGCGCTCAACCGCTACGCCACCGGGGAGGCCCTTCACTATTAATTTTAAAACTGAGTTTTAACCCCTGGTTATTCACCCTAGCCCTTTTACACAATTTTGTTGTCAGCATCAATTGGGAGCCATTTTATCCAAAATAACAAGGGATTGGGACTGACCCATCAACTTTCTCACCCAGAGGAGTAGATGTGAGGGTTGGGGAGAGCCACAGTCTGTGACCCTGGCAGAGAGCAGCATTATTTATCACATGATAAGAGTGCATTGACAACCTTGGGCTCTAGTCGCAGATGTGGGAGGGAGCTTGGAGATTATCTAGTACAACCATTTTGATGGCAAATAAGGCAGTGAGATGGAAAGATATTAAGAAACACACTTAAGGCTGCACACCAGAACTGTCCAGGGTCAAGGCTTCTTTTCAGAGACCAGAGGGCTCACCATTACACCACGGAAACTTTGTCCAAGGTTTCTCTTTTAATCGTGCTCTTTCCACCACACCACACAAATCTATCACTAGAACACCCAAGCAACCAAGTTAATGGGCCCCGCGAGATGAGCCTGGACATCCCTCCCAAATCCTAGGAGAAATGTTCCCAGGAGTCCACACCATTGGCGAAGGAGAGCATGGTGGCAGCAGCCTCTCCTTGGGGAGGTTCAGTGCGATGGCTTAGAGGCCACACCATACCACCCTGAGCAGACACGTCCTTCTGAGGCTCCACCCCAACCTCCAACCTCTCCTCATGAACATCAGAGCCCAAACCATCCTGTACTCTTCTTCCACGCCATCCCCTCTGCATTACACGGGGCTGGGGGAAAAAAAGTTGAAAAGAGGTGAGGGAGGGGGCTGTGTATGAGATACACTAAATCAGTCATGATTGCCTCCAAAGAATCTCTTAAATAAAGTCTACTGGAAACTTTTGAAAAGCTGAATGAAACACCCAGCTGACTGATGCCACAGAAACATCATTTCTTTTCTCAAAAATCGAGCCAACAGCCCATTATGTATATCTTCAACCAATGAAGCACCTACTTACATACATCTTATTTTTAAAGGGAACAAAAAAATTTTGATCACACCCAGAAGCAAAGGAGTGTGCAGCTGGTAACATACACCCCTTGGGAACATGGGGCTTTTAAAATCATTACTGTTATGGCTTCTCCCATTATTATTTCAGATTTATTAAGCCTCATCTGTGTAGATTTACCTGCAGAAAGGTAATCAGGTTGTGTATTGTTTTAGGAAGCATGTGGAAATTGCCATCAAAGTGTAATTACTTTATATTCTCATTCCTCCCGGCTCTCTTCCTGGACCTAGAGACAGTCAACATTAAGGCAGATGGAAGTAAGACAAGGCAGGTTACTTCCATCCTGTCCAATACTTTGGGATTTCAAAGGCCAGAAAGGCTGTGTGGTAATTTACCTCTGCACCTCACTCTTCCCCCTTTCCCTGCCTCCCCCGCCCAAACACATCTTTTCTGCCTCTCCTTTTGTTCTCTATCCCTGCAATTCCTTTCTATGAGCTAAGACCCAACTTAAGGACCAAGATATCTCACCAAGCCTCTCCAATCCATATCATTCTCCCTCCTATAAGTTCATGTTGCTCTAAAAGTAGCACTTACTTATAAAATATGTCATATTGTGCTTCAGCTCATGATTATTAGATTTGTCTTCCTTAGGGTCTATATATCTCATGCCTCACACAGAGACAACATGGGAGATGGCAAGTGTTCCCTTAACTTTTGTTGAATGAATGAGTGAATAAGAACATGGCAGTTGGAGACAGAAATACTTGACATCAACTCTTACTAGCTAGATGACATTTATCAAGTGATTGAACAAGTGTAAGCTTCTGTTTCCTTATCTGGAAAATGGCTTAGAGGAATAAATGAAGTACACATAAGAGGTGCTCAAGAACAAAGTGTGACCTTGACCTTTGCCAAGTGCCCAGTAAATCAGCATTCACTTGTTGTCTAAACCAGCTTGTATTCCACAGTCCTCTTTTTTTCAAAACAGTGTTCAAGCTGGGACATGTCTACCATATTTTGATTAGGACAGTTTGACTTGTCAATTGTGAAAAAGACTCCAGAAACCTCAACCAAGTCCTGCAGCAAAAAGACACACGGAGGTCATAGTGCAGATGGGTGTTGTTGATGTGCCTTCTTATTTGAGAAGGAAAATTTCCAAAATGTATTACAATCCTGAGCATGTTGTATGAGTCACCATGGCCTCAGTATCATTCATTGTTATTTCTCTCAAAAACTGTCCTACACCTAGTAGGATATAGTGGCACCCCATTTGTGTTTGCAAATTAAATTATAACCATGATTCAAATGTACTGGGAATTTAACTAGTCAGAGTGGTAGGGAAATGTTTTCAAAAGGCATTTACCTCTTTGTATTCAAACTATATTTCAACAAAACAGAACTCCAAAAGATCTGCAGAACCCAAAGCTGCAGTCAAAACAGCCCCAGGCCAAGAATTATTGAATGGTGTCCTTTAAACCTGCCTCATAAATACTCCCAGTGTAATGAACCCATGCCCAAAAACAGCCCCTGAACTGGTCTTCTAACCCCAATACATGTTAAATTTATGCTTTCTAAACAAGATAAAAGACCTGATTGGATTTATTTCCTTTAAAAGAAAAAAAAAAAATTCCATTCCTGACCAAGTTGAGACCCTGAGCTGGGTTTGCTTGCTACTAGCACTTACTTGCCCGTCACTCCAGCAAAACCTCTTTATATAACTTCTCTGGCATTTTTCAAGCACCCTCCCATCCCGGACTGGCCCTAGCTACCCCTCTCCACAGAGATCACTCATGGCAGTGACTCACAGTTTCCTCCTCTGGCTGTGGCAGGTGACTTCCCACCTAACCCAAACAGCATTCTCCCAGGCTCTCCCTTCCAGGGAGAATCACATTGAATCTTAGACACTGAAGTAACCTTGGAATTCAGCTATTGTTTTTACAGATGAGCGTACTAAAGCCCAGAGTAGAAAATAAAAAGAGCAGGGACTAGATCCCAGGTTCTGTATCCCGTGTCATGCTACTAGGCAGGTGGCCTGACAATGTCCTCAGCAGGCTCTCCCAGCACCCAGCCCAATGGAGGGAAAGTGAGAAGTCCAGGCAGGGGACAGTGGGTACCTCAGGCTGACACTCCCAGAAGCAAGGCCTGATTAGGCTCCCTGTGGCTGCCACCCTCCCTCCCATCACACAAGTCCCTACTCTCTTCTTAGCTGACTTGCCTGCATCTTGTCTTCTCAAGGTTAGACCCCTTCTAGTATTGTTAAAGTGAGAGGGATGAAATCTGACATAAGAATCCATCTGAGGAAAGGAGATGAACTATTCTGAAATTATTACAAGGACTTTCTGAAGTCCTTACAAGGACTTTTTGTATCCAGACCAGTTTGGTTACTTAAAAGGAACTGTGAGGGTGGTGGAGTGCATCACCCTCTGAAGCATAAGGTATACATGGTGACCAGGCTCAGAAGTGGCCAAGGGGGTGCATTTTGTAAATCTACCTGCTTTCCTGGCCTAAATGGGCCCAACACTCACACATCCCCCTTCCAGGAAAAACCCTGTCATCTCTCCCCATCCTTCACCAGGTAAGGTCAGCACCAGCTCCAGTCAGACTCCAGGTCCTCCAAGAACCACTCCCCACCCAACACTCTCCCCAGTACCCTCCACGTAGCAGGAGTCTAAACCCAGGATGATGTGTCCAGAAAGGACAAAATTTAAGGCCTCAAGGAAAGTCTTTCAAAGGGGTCACAGTGCCTGAGCCCTAATCCCTGCCTCATCTCCTAGCCAGTTCTGTGGTCCCCTGCAAACCTGAAGCACTCTGCACTTCTGCTTACTCACCGGAGAAATGAGATTAGTGGGAATGCCTGGATAGCACAGGGACAAAATGAGAAAATAAACTCTTTGACAAAGCAAAACGTATTTTCCAAGCTATGATTATCTCATTATGTTATTAGTAATAATACAATCACTTCCTTGTCCTCCTCTCAGACATACACTCACAAGATTTCTTTTGTAATCCTTTTAGGGAATTCCCAGATTTACCAGGTAGCCTGTAAGAAATAGCTTCTCCTCCTGCTTCAATTCCCCTGCAGTTAAGCCCAGTCTGCTAACTGATTTTTTTAAAAAATAAGATAAAAAGGGAAGGTTTGACCAAGACTCAAGACTCAGAAAACACAATCACCTGAGGAAAAATGAATCGTAATCATCTGCTTCCCTCAGCAGGGAATACCTGCCAAGAGCAAGTCACAGGATTGAAGTTTGGGATCCTTGCTCTGGTCTCAGATGTCACTTCAAGTCTCAAGTTCCTTTGCTTTTGAGGCCAGTTCTTGACCTTTGAGTTCATAAAGTTCAATGCCAACCAGAAAAAAACTCTTTTTTTTTTTTTTAAAAGATTTATTTATTTATTTACACAAGCACTGGGCACAGTCAGAAGCGCGGGAGGGTGAGAGAATTCACCAGAGCCAGAGCGGGGAGCAGAGCAGGCAGAAGGACCGAGTACACTGCTGAGGGGAACAGCGGGCGGCAGGAGAGGTCTGCGCGCCATGTGGGACCTTCCTCCGGTGGCTGGGGAGCAGCCAGGGATCGAACCTGCGGCGCTGCAGAGGCTGTGAGCAGCTTCGCAACCCAGTGCTCAACCGCTGCGCCACTGGGGAGGCCCTAGAAAAAAACTCTTGACGGCACCCTGTTTCACCTCCAGTGTTCACACCTTATGTTCCAGTTTCTTTCTGCCTAGACATAAAGGGTTGACAGGCAGGGAGTGCTGCAGCAAGAGCTGTGATTATACCCTCCTGTCGCTTAAGGGCAAGAAGAGGAGAGGAAAGTCTAAACAAACAAGCACTGACCACACAAATTAACAGACCAGGCACTATTTAGAATCCGTCTTTCCTGATCCAGCAGCCCAAATACTCACCAGTCTTCGACTTTGCCTAACATGTAGTATGGAAACTTTTAGAATGATAAAAGTAGATTTCATACACGCACAGTAAAGAGCCCACCCAGGTAGGGGACATTTTTCCTGTCTTTGGAATGCTCCCGCACTTTAAGGGAACCCACTTCTAAGGCTTCCTAAGTGCTTAGAAATTATTCAAAAGTGAGAATTAAAGGATACAGCAGGCATAGAATTTGATGACTTTCCCTAGTCTCCTCCCCAACAGAAATCTTCCACTAAAGTAAATGGCTATGAGTGTGTAGTTCATCTAGAAAGCACTCATACCAACCATCGGCCCTAAAATGGACATAAATATCAGGTCAGTTTCATAGCCGTTTATACCATCCTGGGATAAAACACGTAAATAAACTGGAAAAGGACACCTCTCCTGGCCCGGGGAGGCAGCCCTGCAACAGGGCCCCATGCACACTGGCCTGCTGCAGAAGAAAATCACCCCTGGTCTGACAGATGCTGGCTGGGAAGTTGTCCCCGTGGCAGCTTCAGGGCCCTGAGGGTGCCCCTCTTCCCCAACAAGCATGCAGACCCCTCCATGCCCCTTCCCTTTCCAGCTCTTTTCTTCCATACCCCTCCCCTCATTGTCTCTCTCTCCCCAGTCCTTGTCCTCTATCCTGTGCTTTCTCAGCTTTCTTTACATCTTCTTTTGTTTTTGCTTTTTGTTGTGTTTTTTTATTGGATTTTGCTTGCTTTTTAAGAACACTTTTTACAGTGATGATATTTATCACAATATTTCTGATTTTAACCATTTATTTGCCTTAGGTTCATGCATAATGCTAGGGAGCCATCACCACCATCCACCTCAGAACCTTTTCATCCATCCCCAACATAAACTCTGTGTTAAAAGTATCCATTAAGCAACTGCCTACCCTCCTTCCTCCCATCTCTAGTAGCCTCTAATCTCTATGATTTTGTCTGTTCTAGATACCTCACATAAATGAAATTACACATTTGTCCTTGTGTGTCTGATTTATTTCATTAAGAGTAATGACTTCGAGGCCCATCCGTGTTGTAGCACATGTTGAATTGTATTCTATCTATGATTGACTCGTATGCCATTGTGTGTGTGTGCGCCACATTTTGTTTATCCATTCATGTGTTGATGGGCACTTGGGTTGTTTCCAGTCTGGGGCAAGTTTAAAGAACACCACTGAATAATGCTAGGCAAACACGGGTGAAGGGGTATGTGCGCAAATCCCTGCTGCCAGTTCTTTTGGGTACACACCTAGGAGTGGAATTGCTGTTTCTATACTCCATTTGTTGAGAACCCCCACACTGTTGTCCACATATCTGCACCATTTCACTTCTACTAGCAATGCATGAGGGTTTCAATTTCCCCACATCCATGCCAACACTTGCTATTTTCTGTTTTTGTTGGTGTTTACACTTGTCCTAACAGGTGTGATGTGTTATTTGCTTGCTTTTTTGATGTAGGGTAGGAAGGCAGGATGGAGTTTATCCTAAACCATAAGTTAATCCAAAGCCTTCAGACCTCTGTGGGTGGCTGTGAAGAAAGTCAAACGAAGGTGATACTGAACACTAAAGAGATGCTTCCAAAGTTTGCTCCAGGAGAGGGCAAGGAATCAACTTACTGTCTTGATGAGAGGAAGAAGCAAGCCAGAGGACTGACTTGAACTTGTTAGGGAAACAATGTCTGCAGACCTCACTTTATGCCCTCTCTCACATATCTCACATATCTCACATATCCTGCAACAAATACCCTGAGAACCTGATTGACTTCTGCATAACTGTGTGATATTGGGAGTGGCCCCAGAGCACCCTGGGTCTCAGTTTCCCAGTCAGTGAAAGGGTGGTAATAGCCCCTCCCACCTATATCATACCACAGTGCTACTGTGAGCAACAAACCAGAGAAAGCTTGTGAAGTTTCTGTGGGTCAACAGTTACACAAACGCAAGGAGTAGCAGAAATTTGAAAATGGCTGTGAACCTAAACAGAATTAAGTCCTCTGTGAACTGCTTCTCATCTCCTTGGAAAGCCAGCAGCCAGGGACTGCTTCCCCAACAATCTAGCTCCAGAATTTCTCTCATTGATTATTCCTCCTGATCCTCAGTGTTAGGGTCAAGTGCAAATGGGGGAAGGGCTCCCTCAGAGAGAGACTCCAAGGCTCTCCCTTCCAAAGGAAGCACCTGGAGAGATGGCATCTCAAAGGTCAAATGGGAAACAGAGGTAAGATCCTGAATCTGAACTATTGGAAAAACATAAGCCTTTTAATCTGAATGTTTGAAAGCTTTCATTATGAATTCCATCCCCACCCTATCCTCAGTTCCCTGCCCATCTGAGAGCATTTAGGATCAAGTTGATAGTGTAATTTGAACTTTGAGAGTCTCATGAAAGGTATCCTTTTTGCATTTAAAAAATGGAAGAAAAAAATAAGTTAATCACTACAGAAACCTGGATGCTTGTGGGCTGTCCTGGTGATAACACAATGAATCAAATCCATCCTGGGAGAGATTAAACCATGGAAGTTCTTTTTGGTTCGTCCCTGAGGCCAGCTATATCCTGGCACTTCTAGAGAGTTTATCCATCACCCAGGAATTATGTATAGGCAAGTGCTTGCTCCAGAGAAGTCACAAAGTCTGGGGAGGGACAGGAGGAAAGAGAAGACATTTAAATGTAATGTTCCAATGAATAAAGCCCTAGGAATCAAGCTTAAGGTTATTATGTGAAATAGCCTGGTTTTAAAAACAGAAAATAAAAACCTCCATTGAATAAAGCAAAATGGAACTGTAATCCTTGCAACTGCATGACTAAAGTACTTCTAGATGCTTCCATTCCTCTCACTCAGTGTGAAGGAAACTAGGCCCCACTCATGGCTGAAAGAGTAGAGTCTTCAAAATTCATATTCTGCAGCCACTCTCTGCTCTGTGTTGGCTGGGCATGTTAGTTAGTTCAACACCAGGACAGGTCTATCTACCTATCAAGACAAGGACAAGGACTGATGGGCTGGATATTCTTTAGTTCATTCACACTTAGGTGTTACCTCAAACCAGCCTTTGCAATGTAAGCATTTTCTTTCCTTTTTTTTTTTTTAAAAGATTTATTTTTATTTATTTATTTATACAAGCACTGGGTACAGTCAGAAGCGCGGGAGGGTGAGAGAATTCACCAGAGCCAGAGCAGGGAGCAGAGCAGGCAGAAGGACCAAAGCACACTGCTGAGGGGAGCAGCGGGCGGCAGGAGAGGTCTGCGCGCCATGTGGGACCCTCCTCCGGTGGCCGGGGAGCAGCCGGGAATTGAACCGGCGCCGCAGAGGCCGCGGGCAGCTTCGCAACCCGGCGCTCAACCGCTGTGCCACTGGGGAGGCCCCAGCATTTTCTTTCTTAATTGTGTTAAGAAAGGATTTTCATCTTATTGAAGGAAATTTGGGCACCAGCAGGTCAGTGACAGCAGAACTAGTCTGAGAAGTGCCTGAAATCACTGTAAGCTTAGTTAGCCCATCTTGAGGCCAGCCAAGTTGAATCATCTAATGTCACCCCAGGTCCCGGCCTTCTTGCCCCTTTCTTCTCCTCCCTTGAGAAGTCTTCTCAAGGAGGGTGCTGGCAACCCATTTTGAGGGAAAGGCTAAGCAGTGGCAGGTCACCCTATGCCCATTGCTTCTTCTAAGGTTTCAGTCAGTGTTGTCAAGGCAAATGTATCCCCTCTGTGACTCCAAGGGTCAGATATTATGCCTTCCCCCACAGCCGACATCAAGGTGACCCCAGTGTTTTCTAAGACAGTATTTAACAGCCTGTCATGCTTGTGCTCTGACATCCTCCAGTGCACCTGGGTGCTTCCCATTGTACCTTTCCCTCCAACTACAAAGATCTGACTCCTCCCCTGACACAAAATGTAGGTAAATGGAGGCCGGTCTTCATCACAGAAGTCCTAAAGGGTAAATGCCAAATGAGGGCCTCTTGTAACAGGTCAGAGGGTGGGTTGGCCGTTCTTCTCTAAAGTGACTCTACATCGTTATAGTGCAGGCATGACTCTGAGGAGGGTGTGGGTGAGGTCCTGCAGAACTAAGAGGCCCTCAGGCAACACCCACACTCCAGGACAAAACTTTCATTAAATAAAACAAAATGGAGCAGTTATCTCCATCAAACTGCCTTGAAAGGAGAGATCCCTTCCTGAAGCTTTCAGGTGAGGACCTTGGGTACGGGAGGAGGGGGGCGGGGGGGTACAGCATTCTCCTCTATGCAGACCTCCAGAGATGACCACCTGGAGAGACAGCCTCATGATATCAGCCTGAGAGGAAGCAGAATTCACCTACTGGGGGTGGAAGTGGTGGCAGGAAGTCGAAGTACACCCAGCAGGCTGTTTGTGCCACTGGAGGAAAGAGGAACTGAACTTTTTCTCATGGGGAAGTGCCTCTTCTCTTCGCCAAACCACAGGCACACAGCCATGCCAGCCCAAGTGAAGTTCCTGCAATGACCGCTGGGCGTGGGCCCACCTCTCTTGTCCCCCACCCACAGGAGCTGCCTCCCCACAGGCCTGGTGGTCAGGGCATTATGCTGTCTTGCCAGGGACCTCAGCCTCGCTGCCCAGGAGCTGGGCTCTTCTTTGCCTCCCCACGACAAGGCTTTGCCTCTAAGCCCAAGCCAGCCAGGGGAGAAAGCTGTGCACACTGACACTTAAATTAGATCCTTGCAATTATCTCTCAATCCTGCTTTGCCCAGTGCTTCTTTATCACTTTTTTTTATAGCTAAAGTTACTTGCCCTCGTTTTAAGTACATTGTGCAAAAGGCATAGGCCAACTTCTGATATATTCCCACAAGCAAAATTAAATACCAGTAACATGTGTTTTAGTGAATTGGGTCCCTCAATTTGCATCTTATAATAAGGATGTTATCATACTGGTTTATGGCTCAGCTCTTTAGTTTTTATCTCTCTGGGGCTAGATTCCCCCTCATGAGTTCAATATAAGTCTATGAACTAATGCAATTTTTAAAATGCTTTCCTTCTGTGTTAACATTAACACCCTTATGAGTGAAAGGGCTTAACTCCCCAAAGTATACAGAATGTTTGCATTCACTGGAGGATGAGGTGGTGTATTAGCCCTTAGTGATATCTGTGGCTGCTCTTAAGTGAGAGGAGTTGAGTCAGGAATCTGGTCTGCCATTGCAAAAAAGTCTTTTTCACCTCTTTCCACTAAGACAAAATCTCTGGTGTGTTCATTGCCTTACATTTAGATTAATTATAAAACATTGTCACCAGAATATTAAAGTAATGTTTAATACACAGAAGGGAATAAGGTATTCTGGAAAATGCATAATTTCCCTATGATGATTTTGCCAGTTGCATGCAATATGATCTTTTGATTGCCAGCTATAGAAATATTGTGACTAAGCTTTCACTAGCTTTTTATTTTTGCAACCATCCTGTCATAGCACTTTGAAAACTGTAAGCTTGGCCCATCAAAAAAAAAAAAAAAAAAAACTAAGGGTGCCCATGCTAAAGAGTTCTCTCAGCTTGGTTCCAAAGGAGGGTGGGAATGGAGAGTGTGTGTGGTGCACAGTAGCACCTTCCACTTGCCCGGCCCTGACACAGCGGGGAGGAAGAGGAAGGAGTGACCCTCATGCCTTTCCAAGCCCAACACTTACACACACACACACATACACACACACACACACACATACACAGAGAGAGTGTCCCTTGAATACGGCAAAGTGTCAACATTCCCAAATGGAAATCTCAAGTCCTCCCGCTTGCTTCAGATTTTCCAAGCTCTGCTGCAGCCATACACCCAGGAGGGATGGTCTGAATCAACACAGAGTAGCAGCAAGTGGAATGTTCCTCGCTAGCAGTGGCTGAAATGGGACCGACACTCCTTGGGGGGACCACTCCTGGGGATTGGTTACCTCAGCCATCTCCCTCTAGGTCACTGGGCTTGGGCCTTGGCTGTGTTGGTTAACAACCAAGTGTCGTTACCAGCAGAGGGTTCCTGTCCTTCGAGGTCTCACTCCAGGTCTCTGCAGGTGAAACTTTTCCACTTCAACAATAATTTTTTAAAGAATAATAATGATGGCAGAGAAGCACTACAGCCCAAACGCCTTCCTGTGAGCACTCATGGGCAAGTTGACGTGCCCATTCCTCTCTCACACCACTGAGAATGTTGATAGAATTCTTCAAGCTTTTTTAAAACTGCAATTCATTTTTAAATATGTGTTCTCTTTATCCATGCATCTAGCAGTCATCTCTCATCCCAGAGCCCATCATCTTGTTCCCGTTCTCTTCAAGGCTTCCTCTGCCTCTCTGATCCCCACCCTGTTTTTAAAAATATACTGGATGGAAACATAAAAACTAAGTCTTCTTGGGCCTCTCCGGTGGCACAGGTGGTTGAGCACAGTGCTATGAGGCTGTCCACAGCCTCTGCAGCGCCAGTTCGATTCCCAGCCAATGGGGGAGTTACCCACATGGCATGGCAGATCTCTCTCCTGTCTCACCCACTTCTCCCCTCAGCAGTGTGTTTCATCAGTCTGCCTGTTCTGTTCCCCACTCTGTCTCTGGTGAATCCTCTCACCCTCCCACATATCTGGCCTGTACTCCGGTTCTTGTATAAATAAAAATAAATCTTTAAAAAAAAAAATAACAAAAAATAAGCCTTCTTACCCCAAAAGGCTCAGAGTCTGGAGGCTTAATTACCTCTTCATTTGCAACACAGAGGCCCCAGGGGTCAGAATGAAAGGTGATTTCCAGGAGAGGGAACAGGTTTACTCCTCTACTGTCCATCCTACACCTGCTCTGTAGACACAAGGGCTGTGGGGACTAGGATGGGATAAACTAAATTTCTCTAGCAGGGCTTTCTAGCCTCGTCTTTAACTCTCGAAGAAAAAGGGCAGGGACCCAGAATGAATATGATTTCTAAAAACAAGATTTCTAAAAACAAGAGAATGATGACTATCAAAGGTAAAAACCCAGTGATGTCCTTGAGATCCCCACCGTCCTTATGGAAGAGGCGGGTTTTCCTGTCTGGGTGTGTGCACTGGCTGTGCGCACAAGATATGAATATGCATACACTATAAATAGGTGTGTGCATAAGGAATTATAAGTGGAAGTGTGCATATATGCATACTTCCTGTACAAACAGACTTCCCCCACTAGCCAAAAGTAGAGCCTGCTCCTATGAAACCTTTCCTAAGCCACAAGAAGAAATTATCATGAGTTTATAGGGATAATTTTTTTTAGTGTTTCCAAACCGAAAAAATAACTAACAAAATCATACCAAACCTATAAAATGTAAAATAACATCGACATAAAGTAAAATATGGTACCATATGATAAACACGGACTGTACACAGGAAAAATAATAAAGGGGCAGTGTGCTTTCACTTACTAGAATGTCACCAGCACACTAGGAGGCTGAGAGACAGTGATGGTGGTGTGTAGGCAAAGTTGGAGGAGATTGGGGTGGTGGGGTGCTGGAGACAGGGGAATAGGAGAGAGAGAGGGAGAGGGCCACCTCTTCATTAACACTTCACTGTCATCTGAATCCTCCAAGATTGGCAGGTCACAAATGTCCACCACTACTAGGTCAGCTGGCCTCCAAGTCAGAGCTGGAGTTTTGTGTGCTAGGGCTGAGTGGAAGGCTGGGAGGATGACCGCAGGCTTGACGGCTTAGGCTCATGCTTTTTCCTTTTGTCTAGTTCTGAGTAAGCACTCAGAAAATCCTACAGCCCTGCCCTACACCTACGTACCCTTTCAAAGTTAAAGTCATGCTTTTCTGCCATGGCCATGGCGCTGTCCTTGCAGGAACACCACAGCAAGTATCCAGTTGCAGGACAACCTCACTTCCCGCCACTCACTGATGCTTTCCATTTTGATGTGGATCCTTTTCTCTTGCAATTGCGTCCGCTCTCCCTCTGTCAGTTCTCAGTCTTGGGGTTCCAAAACCTAGCATCATCTTTGTCCACTTGCACTTGGCACTGAGCATCAGTCCAGGGAAGAACTCAGGCCACTCTGTCCGCCAGGGTGCACGCTGCCTCAGTGGGCGACTGCCCTAAAGCAGACTTAGAGGGCATGTTCACATTCTGTCTTTTGTCGTAAAAGAGAAAAAACTCTTGGGATTTCTTTCAGTTAGCATAAGCAGGCCTTTTGCAAATGGGAAATGGCCTGGCTCAAACGTTCAAAAATAAAGAGCTACCTGGACGCCATCATTCTGGCTCAGGAAAAGAGAAAGGGCAGTTAAAAGCGAACTAAGATATTAAACAATTATATGGATATTTGTGGGTTTTTCTTTTTAAGATTTATTTATTTATGCATACAAGAGCTGGGGTGTAGACCAGAGGTGTGTGGGGGCTGACAGGATTCACCAGAGACAGAGTGGGGAACAGAACAGGCAGAGCTACTGAAATACACTGCTGAGGGGAGCAGCAGGCAAGACAGGAGAGGTCTGCTGCACCATGTGGGTAGCTCCCTGGCCAGGGATGGAATTTGTGCTGCGGTGGCTGACCATAGCTTCATAGTGCTGACACTTAACCCCTTGCACCACCGGGGACGCCCTGCATATTTGTGTTTTCTAATCCAAGTAAACAGGGCTTTCAGGGACTACATTTTGCTGAGGTGTGGCGTGAGCCCTGTGCTGACAGAGAAGAGGGATTGTGTGCCAGGAAGGAGGTTTTGTTGTCTGCTCTATGGACTTCATCTCACAGAGGCCTCACTTTCCTCTCTGACGCCGGCCTCCAGGTCTGTCGAGAACACTTAACTTTTTCAGTTACACTCCACTATGTTTCAGTAGGAAGGGAAAAAGGGCGCAAATTGGTAATATCAAAGTGCTTTCACACCTAAGGGAAGTATTTCCACTTGTGAGAAGCCATTCCCTGTGCCTGACCCTGGCATGTACTTTATGTCCTCGCTGCCAGTCACTGTGGACAGGTCACATGCGTGGGGAGAGCATCCTGGAGAAACTCAAGAGTGAAATAGAAAGTCCACAACACAGTGTCAAAAGCAAATGACACTGACTCTAGGCCTGTCCTGCTTCCAGAATGGGGTGTCAGGCAGGCGAAAGGGAGGTATAAACAGATACCAAGTAATACGACTACAATACAAAAACACTAAGGACTTTGAAACCCAAAGTCCAAGAGAATGAAGGCCCAGCCTGCTCAGCCTTATTTTGTTAGGAAAATATTTATCTGATTCCATGTAAGCATGCTTGCTTACTTTCAATTCATGCCTTTATTATGAAATTCATTTAATGCTGTGGCCAAATAATAAAACATAACATAATAAAACACGTTGACACAACGTGTATCAACAAGCATATTGCAAAGAAAAAAAGCACTAGGATGCAACTTTTACAAGTAATTCAGAGAATAAAAAACAAAAAATACTCTTCTCCCCCAAAAGTAAATCTTTGGAGCCAACTGACCTGCCAAGACCTTTCAGTTCTTTTTCAAGTTGAGTTTCTCATTTTGCTTGAGACTTGATGTTAAAGTGTCAAATGCTTGATCAGGCGTGATGTATCCCCTTTTTATTGTAAAAATAGTCAATCTCTAGGAACTGACTGACCTGATTGGACCTCAAAGTCTTTATCTTTAGGCCCTTTGTTGTATGGGCTTCTAGCAAGTCAACATCTAAGAAGACCTTTAGTTGGCTTCCATAGACAATCTGGGCTGGGTCTCTACCAGGGCAAATGGGGAACCTATATATACCATTGAACAATGGGGTCATTGTCTGCTTGAAAGGGGTGAGGATGACTACGTAGTTTGACCCAAATACATCCTCACAGGCAATCCCTTCCTCTAGAAAACTGCCAGTTCAAGCATCAGCCTCCTACATGTCTCTGGGCCTCCTTTGAGTTTCCCTTCAATCCATTCCATACCCTGCTACACTCTTTCTAAAACTTAACCATGGACACGTTTTGAATATCTATTGACAACAAGCTCTTTTAAAAATATATTAACTATAAGACAAAATACAAACCCCTCCATCTATCATTAAAGGGCCTCCATAATATGACAAGACCAGTTTTCAAATATAGCTTCCAGTATTTTCATAAACAAGTCTTCTTGTCCTGTACCACACAGCACCTTATATTGGTTTGCCCTCATCCTTTTCCCTTATTATCTAAATCCTAGCCAGTCTTTTGTGATCAACTAAAAGTCCATCATCTTTGTGGGTCCCAGAGAAATTATCTTCCTTTGCATCCCAATGAGTGTCTCACTTAATTATCTATTTTTATGCTTATAATCTTGGTCCTCCCTCCCCTCCCCATTAAGGCCAATTATATTCCCTTTGAGGATAGAGGTTGGATCTTATTTTTCATTAGAGTTGCTCAAGGTGCCTCAGAAATCCACCTTATATACGGGCAAGACAAATCTGCCTTATCATAGGACTACACATGGGAGAAACTTAAAGATTTCTTTGCCAAGTTCTATTTAGTATGGGCTAGCAACAAGTAATCAGTGTCAGGTCAACTCAGAGAGTTGAAATACGTGATGTTATCCCCTGCACAGGTTGCTTAACTTTGATCACAGGGCAAGGACTGTGTTTCTATTACTACTCTCCTTCTAATTCATCTGCTGTTAATTTTTTTACAAGAAAGACTGAACCAATTACATGAGGACCCATCAATGTAGACTCATTCCCACCATTTGAAAAACAACTTTTAAGTGTGCATCCTACTGATAAGGTATAAAGAATAACATTCCCATCCTTTCAGAAGTGCTACAGTCCCTTGCCTGAGACTGCTATCTACAGTGGCAAAGTAAAAAATATATTAGCATTTTAAAAGACCCACAGTTCTCACCACATCAACGTAACTGAGACTAGTTATTTAGTTGGATTCTAATTAATTTAATTCTCCACTGGTGGCAATTTCTGATGGGCAATGACTGTGCTTTTTACCTCTTTGCATTCCTTCCCTAGCACTTAGCTCAGTAGGTTGCATATAACATGGACCTAATAAATATTTGTTGATTGAACAAATGAATGAGCCTACTGCACTTGGGGAAGATTCGCAAGTAAACTACTCCCATATGCCTCATAAAATCAAACTGGTCCTCCTAGGGCAAGAGTGGACAGACATGCCAATGCCGTGGGAAATAATGACACCAGCCAACCCAATAAGCAACAGGACCAGAACCCTGAAATTGTCTTTTTTTTTTTTTTTTTAATGGTCTCCTCAACCTTGGCACTACATATGGTGACAGTATTCTAGGATGAGATAGATCCTGGAAATCAGTATGTAGGGTCAGGAGTAAAGACCTAGAGTCATATCATAGTGGCAATAACAGTTGTATAACCCTGGACATGTCAGTCTCTGTAAGTTTTTGTAAAGTGGGAATAATACTATCTACCCTACAAGACAGTTATGAAGAAGAAATAAGAACAGAAAATGCATCTCTGTGCCAAGAACACAGTAACTTCTCAATAAATATCAGGCATTATTCTTATTTCTACTTTAACCTATAGTTTGCTCTTTTCCATGCTCCAGGCAGTCTGCCAGCTGAGGAGGAGATGAGTGAGGTGTTCAGTCAGAGACCATATTTTGAACATGTTCTGGCCTTCCATCTCCAGGAAACAATGCCACACTCGGGGACAGGCATATCACCCCAGGGCAGAGAGTAGTTACTCTCCAGTGCTATATGCCAGCAGAGCAAGGGGTAGAGAGAGGCCTCCAAATGTAGCCTGCCCCCAAGTGATCAAATACACCCTAACACTAGAAATACAATTGTTTCCAAAATGTGGTTTTGAAACCTGATAACGGCTTTAGATTCCAAACAAAAATTACTGCACCTGTTTTTCTTATGACATCAATGTATAAATAAAATGGGTTCACTGATCAAAAGCAAAGGAGGCCTCACACTTAGGTCCACTTCCCCATAGTCAATATCCCCAAACCCATGGAGTCTGAGCCTTCTGGTGGCCCACACAGTTGACTGCTGTGTGCTGCTGGGGAGAAGGATTATGAAGCAGGGTGTGTCCTTCCTTCTTCGCAGGGAGGACTAGGCTGTAAATGAGGTGAATGACAGAAAGAGGGGACACCAGGTGGTAACCCTGGCAAAGATGATGTCATGATCCCAGTCCCAAGCTTTTTGGTCAGAGATGGGTCCTGTCCCATTCACCAGCCTGAGCCAAGAAGCCCAGGAATGACCACAGGCATATCCACACAAAGAGAACCACTTTAAAGGAAATTCTCTCAAGTTCCTGAGTTCTAAACTTTAGGGGAGTTTCTGAAAAAGAGTATTTGCATTTGAGTTTTTCCCCTCAGTGCAGTGAAGCAAGCAACAGGTAAAAACGAGGCACTCTGAATTAGGGTGTAAGAGGTTCTCTGTAAGTCTTAGAAGCCAGGGGGAAATCATTGCTTCCCCGTATCTCTCTGTAGGTTTTCCGGGTATCTGAGAGGAGAGGAGGGAAAGAATCAGGAGGAAAGCAAAAGCAAAAGAGACAGTGATGTCAGCTGAAGTGGCCTGTCTATGTTACTATCTCAGCAAATTCAGGGAACTATCATGGGGGTGCTGGGGGGAAGAGTCGGGAGAATTACTTCCTCTCAGATCATCCTTACCAGGGATACTTGATTTGCAGTTGCTCCCTCCTTGGGCTTCCTGTCCTGCTCCTGCTTCAGGAATGACTTTGCCTGTGCAGGCTCAAAACAGCCCCTGCGCAAAGCTACTGCCAGTCCCCCAGCCCTGAGACATTCAGAGTCAACCTATGTCCATTCCAAGAAGTGAATTTGAATCAGAATGTGGCTGGAAGAAAAGAAATGGCAGCAGAATTGCTGAACACAGCAGATCTAATAAAGTGTGAGACCGAATTTGTACATCTCTAAACAGAACCAGAAACCCCTGATCAAAAGGGAAAATTAATAAGATTTCATCTTGTACAGAAAAAGAATGAACAGCATAAATAGCATCTTAAAAATGGAATCATCTTTACAGTCCAGAGTTATGTATAATTTCAGCCAATCCTCCCTTTACTTCATTGCTATTTCTCCACCTTTGAACTCAAAACTAAATATTCTCAGTAACAAGATTCAGGTCATGTGATTGGCTATCTGGATGCTATACAGGATGTGATGTGGCCTCGAAATTCAAATTAAATGGGTGTTTCTCTTAAATCCTGTCCTGAGAATGGAACAGATTGTGGGTTCTATTTAAGTCATTTGAGATGAATTTGGTTTGATGAGTAGCTCTTTTTTATGCCCTTTAACTTTAAAAGCTGTCTTCCAGCAATTCTTGGTCCCTAAGTTTATTTCTATCATCAGAAGGGTGAAGTAAAGGAGGAATCCTTCCAGGTAGTGACCTAATTGTTCTCTCTCATCCGGATGCTGCTTAGAAACCCTTGAAATATAGGACATGCTTACATACTCCCCACTAGGACTGGCACAAAAACAAGTTTTTTATTTCATTCTTAAATCTTTCTGCAATGCACTATTTTCTTCCACTCCTGTTTCTGAATTTAGTAGGTCACAAGGGAGAGATTTGCAACTTGAAATCCTTCAGCACAGGACCTGAAGCCCAGGGTTCCAATCCTGGCTCTTCCACTAACTGCTTGGTTTCAGGAGTGGCCCCCACTTTTTCTTCAAGCTACATGATCTGAGGTCTTTTACCTAATCTCCTGGCCTTGTTGCCCTGATCTGTAACATGAATGATTGCTGTGGTTCCTTCTAGCTTTCATCTATCTTTGTCCGACTTCTTTTCTAGGAGAATTGATTCCATCGTGTGTCTACAAATGGTCTATAAAATTTAAATATTTCCTGAAGGTGTTTTTAAAAATATAAAGCAAGGGAAAAGGTAATGTGCTTAACAACAAGGTATCTTAATTTATACTACGATAGGAAGGAAAACAACTTCTGTTTCTGAATTTTGCTGGAAGTGAGTCTTCATCTTAATAGAACCCTGCGGGAGTGCAAACGGAAAAACGCTGTGTCTGCTACAGAGCCAGAAGAAAGAAACATGATATTACTGTCTGCTGATTAAGAAATTTGACAGGATGGATCCTTGAAAAAAGGTGTGCTTTCAATAGTATTTGTTTTTTAATTTTTTACAGGCTCAGATTTACTCAAATTGTTTCTCTATACTTTTTTCCAAAAAGGAATCAAAGTTAGGTGTCATGTAAGAGGGGAAACAACCACCAACAAAAGACTTCATTTGGGACCTCCCTGGTGGCACAGGGGTTCAAGTCTCAGCGCTATCAAGCTAGCGCCAGCCACTGTGGCATGAGTTTGATCTCTGGCCAGGTTGCTATCCCACACGGCACAGCAGACCTCTCCTGTCTCACCCACTGCTCCACTCAGCAGTGTATCTCAGTAGATTCACCCATTTTCTGGTGACCCACTCTGTTTCTGGTGAATCCTCTCACCTCCCACACCTCTGGCCTACATACCAGTTCTTGTATGCATAAATAAATAAAATAAATCTTTAAAAAAATACTTCATCTGATCCTCTCAATTGCTACTTTCTGGGGACACTGATATGTGAGATAAGAATTCTTGACAAGAATCAACACTGACATTGAAAAAAAAATCTCTTAATAGTAATAATCATCTTTTTCAAAATCAACCTCCCTACTTAATCCTCAAGAAAAGAAAATCACGCACAAAACTTGAAAGATACATTCGCCACTTGAAAAGCTTGACTCTCATACAAATGCTCTTGAAAACTCCACACCAAAATACATAGGTAACATTCTAACGGGGCTTGAGGCACTGGATGAGACCTCAGTAGAATCCAACTTTGTTCTCCTTGCCTAACATTTTTCTTTAAACTAAACTAAGAACAGATTCTGATACAATTGTTTCTTTAGCATCACTGGTCTTCAAAAGACTGGGTGCTAGGAGCTGCAGGAACCACTGACTGCATCATGGACTCCAAAGTCTAGCAGACCTTTTTGTTTAATGTGACAGTCTGGACAGACCACAAAATTAATTTGCAAGACCAGGCTTGGGAGGGCAAAAACAATGTCTTTGCCTGGTCCCCGCCCCCTACCCCCAAGCACCCAGGACTGTGTCCTCTAATCTGTGCTCAGAACATGCTGGGCAACCAATTAATCTCTGCAATTTGAAGTTCCACTCCTGGGAGAAGCCACATTGAGGACCCCAATCAGATGTGTCTGTCCCTTCTGCTCCCACCACTCACAGGTAACCATGACTTTCACATATCATACAGGGAGATGTCTTCCCAAACCATCAATCTCACATGGGGTTTTAATGTTTCTATGAATTTCAAAAATTCATAATAAATTTCATAATTTTTATTTTCTTTCAACTATAAAGGATGTGGGGAGAAGAAATTTTTTGTTTTTGTTTTTGAATAAGTAATCTATATTCTCCAAATTAGAGGGAATCACCCACTTTCTCCTCCATCAAGAAATGTCCACTTTTATGCAAACTCCAAGAAGAAATAAAAGGTGGAGGTGGCAACACAGAACAGAAATCCAAAAGTAGTGTACACCAAGTGTGGTGGTCCAAAGACAGATGTCCAAACCCCCATGGTGGTTCTGTTTCAGTTGGATTTCTCTTTTGAAGCACTGTTGTTCTAGGTCCAGGAAGGAGCTTTGCATGTACAGGAAGGATGCTGTCATGGAATCCCTTTATTTTCAACAGCACAGAGGCAGAGCATGGGGTTGGGACCATCTGTTTCTCCATGAAATAGCTTTTGTCTGGAAGTCCTATCTCACCTAAGTGAGAAGAGTCCTCGAGATCTCAAGGTCACCTATTCAATCAGTTATTTGTCATGAGAAAGCCACTGGGGAAGGGAGATGGCAAGGAGGGATGTTTGCTCCAAGTGCCCCTTTGCAGTGCACACAAGTGTTGGTAGGAGAGACAACTTCACATGCCCTCACCAATAAGTATCCTCACTGTGTGTGTGTGTGTGTGTGTCACATGTGCATGTGCATGAACACTAATGTGCTAACCTGGGAAGAGGCACCCTATGGAGAGACATCCCCTTTGCTCAGTGAGAGTTGAGAGGAATTAACTCTGGACAACACATCAGAAAACTCAGGTTCTCTGCTTCCCTGTTATTGCTGTGGTCCAGGCAAGCTCTTAACCTTGGTGAGCCTCAGCCTCCGCCTCCTCATTCACAGTGTGGATGTTGTGAGATCTGTCCCAATGAGGATCCAATGGAATAATGTCCATGAAAGCACTGTATAAAATGGGAGGCAGTACACTACTGTAAGGAATCATTATAGATGATGAATGAGCAGGAACGACTCCAGATGCCAATTATTTTGCTATCTTTTCACTAGGCTAGGTAACTAGCTAGAGGGTGAGTGGGTAAGACTTTCCCCACTTACATTCACAGCCAATATGTAAATCTATAATACACAGGTGTCTGAGTTCTATTATTTATAAACCTATTTTAATATGCTATATTGTTTCCAATTCTCCTCTGGATCGCCAGGCAAAGGAAAACACCAAATTGAGAAAAGTTCTTTGCAAATGAACTGGGCCAGAAGTAATTTTTATCACTTGTTTGTAGACCTAACTTTCGTGTAGCTAATTTCTAGGGAATGGGGCACTGGGCACTGCCCTGATTACAATAGCGTCTTCTGATGTGAACCTCTTTTCTCCTGCAACATTTTCCCTTGTAAAAACTGCCCCAAATTTCCTGATGTAATAATAAAGGAGTTTTATATGTGTTTGTTTGTTGGCATTAAGATATATTTGCTGAAGGTTTGGGAAACTAAAATTAGAATATTTAATAAGCAGCAAGTGCCATTTATCACCTTCTTTGGGATTTACCACTAACCCAGTGACGTTATCTTTCTTCAGCTAAATTAAAAGACAAATTCAAATCCTGCATGGTAGCCACCAAAAGCATATATTTGAAAAACAGAATCAGCATGCCATATTATGCATTATTTAATGGTATGCAAATTATAAGTCAGACAGTTAGGAAAACCACACTTCAGCATTAATAAACAGCAACACTACTACTACATTAATTATGATATTGCTATGATTTATTCCCAAGGTTTGCATTTTGATTCTCCTTGAAAATTTATGCCATCTGATAAGCGGTAACCTACTTCCCCTCCTACACCTCCTACCCATTCCTCAAATCTGTTTGTCCAACCCACCCGATGGATGCTGGATACAGAGATACAAAGTCACAAGAAGCTGCACTGTCTTATCAGCATTAATAATTAAAGAACAAACAAACACCGCCTAAAGCTCCAACATTTATTGTGTCAATGTTAAGCACACTTTTTAAAAGACAACATAGAATGTATAGAAACAAGGGGTTGGGGGACTCATGCTCATTTCCACAATACAGGTAATTAGGTTGGCTGGTTTCAAAAGGGCCAGGACGTCACTCAGGCCAGCGGTGGTCCACGGGCCGTCTATATGGGACTGATTCACTGTTCCAATGTGGGTCTGTTTTTTTGTTTTTACTTTTTATTAAAAAATATAAATAAAATGGCACTGCAGGCCCAGGCAGGAAGGACTCTGCAGGACTCTGTCTTCGCACAACGGCTCTTGGAGGCTACTGTCAGAAAACACCACAAACTAGCAGGATGACAGACCACGCTGACGTCGACTGGGCGGCTCACGTCCACCCCGCCCCTGGGGCTTCAAATTTTCTCAGAACTTAAGGGCTCTCGAGCTTCCATCCGAAAACTGCCACACATCTTGAGCTCTCTGGGTGCTACGCCGAATGGGGGTGTGTGAAGAACCTAGAAAGATGTTGGAGACAGAGGAGGAGGGAAAAAAAAAAGTACAGGTGTGACTTGGCCCAGTGATTTTCTCTTCTCTAACTAGCTTTCTTAAACTTAATTACTGCATTCAACCAAGCTTGTGCCACTGGCATCTTAAACATGATTCACTCAATCTCCCTCCCCCCCCCCACCCCATCTCTGACCTCCAAGTGTCTTTCCCGGACCTCCCTCCCTCCCCACCAAGGACCCAGACCCCCTACCCAATCATATGACAGTCCTAGTAAACTCGGGACACACCTGGAAGGAAACACTTTCCCTTATGACTGAGAAAACTGAGTAGGAAACAGTCCTTTGGTTGAGGAGAACAGGGGAGGGAGGAGGGAAGGGGGACATTTCCTTAAAATAATAATAAAAGTATAAAGAAACAAAAAATCAAAATTGATGTAAAAGCAGCACAACGAAAACATGAAATGTCATCAAGTTCAACGTCAAAGCAGCCAACGATTTACAAGAGGCGAACAAATCTCTGAAGAGAAAACCAGAACCCAAAATAGTTGCTCCCAAATGGCACCAAAAACTGCCTGTAGTTTCTTTCAAACATGCAGTTTTCTTTTCTTTTTTTCTCTTTTGTAAGGGGGAAAGGCAATGGTGAAGGGCAGAAGGGAGTGGTTATTCTCCTCCGGGGCTCCTCCCTTGCTGTGCACATTGACTTGAAGCAGCAGAGCTGGGAGTCCGGATGTGCCGAGGAAGAGGGCTACCACTGTGGCATTCCAGGCCTCGTTGCCATGGCGACCGAAGCTGGGGCCTGGGGCCTCCTCTCCCCAGACTTGGCGCCGCAGGAGGCCCAGGGTCTGGAGCTCAGCTGCTCTCCGCATCCCCCCCTGAGCAGTGGAGACCTGGGCTGAGGGGCCTGCTGTGTCCAGGTGGACTCTGGAGAATCCCATTCCCAGTCCGGCCCTAAGTCACTCTCGTTGAGGCCCCTTTTGCTGATATCCCAGTCAGACCCCTTTGTCAGACCTGCCACCAATATTCAAAGCCCTAACAGACCAAGTAAAATAGAGCATGGGCATGGACCACGATCCAGGTATTTAAAAGCACAGCCCCCTATAGGTCTGGGGGGACAGGGCAAGTCCTGCTTTAGAAAATAGACTTGGGGGGAAATTGCTTAATTTGCCTTTTCTGCTGTCTTATAAAAGACCTGATAGATGCTCTCCCTTTAAGTAGTCTTTGCCACTTTACAGAAAGGAAAAACAGTATTTGGATCAACCATTGAGTTGTGTTCTGCCAAGTTTAGGTATTGAGTACCGTGACCCATGTGAACTGTGTTGGTCTCCTTTCCCATTTGAAAGGGAGGAATTAATTGCATCCCATCACCACAGATGACACCGGGAAATAGAGAGAGAGAGAGAAACAGGCCCATCCCCCTAAAGGCTGATTCACCGGCCATGTGTTTTAGTAAATGAAACAGCGGGCTAATGGGATAACAAGATGACAGCAAGCAAAAGTGCATACCCAACAGCCCATGTCTACAGTTTGTAGCTACAGCAGTCCTGGAAGAAATGTGCATCAACCCAGTTCCGTCTATGTGTTCTGATGTCCATTTCTCTAAAAATGGGTTCATTTATTCTTAATTGGGACAGCTGCAGGGCCTTAGGAGACACTTAGGAAAATTTGCTAAGTGGCTCGGACCTTTTAAAAGTTAACAGTCTTTTCAAAAACATTTTTCCTAGCAGGTTTAAGGAACACTGCCAATCCCATCCTCATGCCAGCAAAATTCCCATAATTCTTTTTTAATGGGAAATTGTCTGATAAAAGAGAATGGGATGGTACATTCTTGAACACACCAGGCCCAGGGACAATGGAGTAAGAGCATCATAATGAAGAACACATGATTGCCATACAGTCAATAAGAAATCGTGTGTGTATGTGGGTTTAAAAAAAAGAAATCTGTATTTCCTCCCTCACGCTCTGTGAGTAAATTGCTACAAGCAGGACAGATGAGTCCTGAGGCTTCTCATCTCCCTTTCAGGAAGATCGGAACTATCCCAGTACCTTCTAGCAAACTTTCAGTGTCTCTGCAAACAAAACACTTTGTTTCCTTAGTTCTCCAATGAAATTACACCTAACCCCCCACTGCCACTGCCTTCTAAATTCTCACTCTCAGCATTATGAATACATACAGTATGTACTTATTGCATATACACAAATGGTATTTAAATGAACAGTTCTAGCACAGAATGCCCTGGGAAAAAAGTCTACTACTTCACACTACCTGCCACTGCCACACAAATGAAGAACTAGCCAAGTGTTAACCTCACTTCTCAACAACCTTTAAAATGTGTTGGTTTCAGTCCTTTTGTGTGTCCTAAACAAAGAGAGAAGAGTAAATGGTCTCAGGATGGACGTAGTACATGAACGGGGAGGGTTTCTGGCTTACAATCTATGAGAAGTAGTATTTGCTGTACTCCTGTTTATGAAGTTGCTCTCAAAATGAAGAAAAAAGAAATAGTTTAAGCATCAGTTTGGGTAAGGGGCGAACACTGCACCGATACAACAGGGATGTCACATAAACCTACTTGAGAATTTTGAAAAATGTTAATGTCCTTAGTATTTCCTTATCCAAATACACCATGACTTCCTCCTATGGTTGGAAATGTTTTTTTTTTTTTTTGTTAGTTTGTTTTTGTTTTTTTGTTATTTTACATGAAGGTTGTTAATTTTAGGGAACTGGATACAAGCTGGCATTTATAAATTATATTCCGGTTGCCTAAGTTCCAGGTTTCCATTGTTCACTCAGTCTCAGGAATATTTTATAAGAGGGTTTCAATAAGTCAGGAGACTAAGTACCCTGAAGAAACTGTCTCCCAATAAATTTATTTAACTTTGGGACCATGTAAATCAAGCATAATCTGTGATTTATCACCAGCTGTTTGCACCCCTCCCCACCCCCCAATTTGATTTAAGAAATTTGAACATACAAGTATACAGTATCCACCATCAATTCTGTCTGTCACGATGCAAAACCTAATTACACTAAGAGCATCGTATATTGAGAAATTAAAATGAATACTGTATATAAAACCTGCACAGCTGCACTCACAGCTCCTAATAAAAGAGTAATAGGGACACACAGCGGTTTTATGGATAGTTAATATGGTGGAGCGGAAGTCACCACGTCTAAAACTAGCATGGCACTGGGGAATATTTCTATTCTCTCTGTCTTGAACAGCATTCTGGATTCAGTTGGGAAGACACCTAATCCAAAACACATAGGTCTCCTCTCAGCTCACTGCCAAGTATTAGGTTCTGCAAGGTACCTGCCCCCCATCCATCCCAGCTTCTGTGCATGGTCCCCCAAATCCTCTCCTCCCAGTTTTCCGCTGCCTCCACTCTGTTTCACACCCAAATGGAAGTAAAAAAAAAAAAAACCAACTTTCTCTTTATTTGCGAAAGATGAAACTATTCTTGTCTCAGATGAAAGGCATTACATGAAAAGGCCACCTCACAGGCAGTAGGGCATAAGAACTGAGCAACAAAAAAAATGCTACCACAGGAAGACAACAGAATGGCTTTTGTTTTGGTTTTTACAAAAATAAGAACAATGTTGTATCCATTCATCTACACTGGAAACAGGGAGACAGTATCACAAAGGTATGTGTTTTAATAAAGCAAATAGATGCTGCAACATGCAGTATTTGTAAAACTGACAACACAGATTTCTAAGGAGAGGTTTTTAAGTAGACCTGACTTGCTTTTCAAAGACGACGTTTCATTTTGTAAGTCTGTTGGTCGATCAAAGGGTAAGTGAAGGGTATTCCCACCCTCGTTTGCCATCAGCCAGAAAGACCCTACAAAAACACCTAAAACATCTGTCCTGTCTAGGGTCCCTAGAATCTCAGATTCACAAGGCAAACACCACCATACATCTCAGGAAATCAGTGGCTGATTCCACAGATCTGGCAACTTCTGGGTAAACACCTTGTTACCACTTCCTTTCTTTTCTCTCTCTCTCTCTATTTATCTGATGCCTTTGTTTCCGAATTTTTATATAGGGGGTGGGTGGGATGTTATTTTTGGTATGAGGAAAGACTCATGTGGAAATGAAAGAGCTGGTTTTTTTTTTTGTTTTTTTGGTTTGTTTTTTTTTTTTTTTTAAATAAACCTCTTGTTACATTATGTCCTAAGACAGGGCAGGGATGGGAGAATAGAAAAGAACTTTCAGACAACAAGGGCAGCAAAAAATCCAAAGGAAATAAAAGTTTAAGAAGCTATTACCAGTAAGTTTTTTCATTTATATCTGAATGAATTATGGGTAAGAGATTAAGGGAAAGTTTTAAACGTCAGACTGAAAACACCTTGCATTTCTTGAAAATTATCCTAGAACACTAAAATCTAAGAGCTATTTCCATGATTTGAGATATGTCTATTTTAATATAGTAAGTACTTTATCTTCCTTTAGGGTATAATACACGCATCAAAATGCCCATAGAAATAATCCTGAAAAAGACTGACTGGCCTTCTCTCAAAACCTGTTATTTTCTTGAAAGTAATTTACAGAGTGTGTCAAATGAGGACACAAGAAGCTTACATTGTGTACTTTAATTTTTTTTATTTTTTTCAATAAAGGGACAAAATGGGTGTATGAACAGGTTAATGCAGACAACTGCCAAAAAAACACAGACAGTGGTTTTTCCAATAGAACTTAACAAAGACCAGAAACAAATACAATAAAAAGCCAGGTTGTAATGACCTTTGGTCATCCAAATAAAAAAAATAAAAACAAAGAAAAATAAAAGATCAAATTAAGTGCCTCTGTTTTGAACAGGGCACATAAGCAATAATAAATAGTGACTCCCATAGTAAAAGATAAAATTTCAAGTTACGACAAACAGCTTTCATTACAGGAATAGAAAAGGCCAATAACAAAATATTCTGCATTGCCATTTACAAAAAAGTATTGACTAAAGCGGGCTTTCTCTTTAATATGCTTTGCATATGAAATTCTTTCCAATCTAAATATAAAGCACCATTTAGTTTTTGGCAATGAAAAAAACTGCAAAACATTGTTTTTTTTTTCCTTTTTTTTTTCTTTCTTTCTTTTACTGCATATGAAGGTAAGATGCTGGAATGTAGGGTGATAGAAGGAAAGGGACAAAAAGCACACTACATAACAAACCAACGTTATTAGCTTGCAGTACTGCATACAGTATGGCAGCAGGAAAAAGGAACCAAAAAGGATATGTACAACCCCTCTGACAGCCAGCCGTGTGACATTCTAGCAGGCTCCCCCAAACCGCCATTATATGGCTTCTCATCTGTACAATGTCACACTTTTTTGTTTCTCTCTTTTTTTTTTTTTGAAGCATACAAATAATTTGCACTATATTATCCTGCCAAATTAAAAAAATATACTGTGGCAGCCTGTCTTTTTTTTTCCACTACCAAAAAAGGTACATTGATACCTTTTAAGAGAACAAGCAACAGTTAAAAATACAAGCTTCAATATAAATACTATAGTGCCTAACACTAGATGAACATTTAATTCAAATACCATTCTAGAAATACAGAAAAAAGACCATAAATGTGTTTTAGCATAGGAATCAACATGAGTGTGCATTTTCCTATATTTAAGTACTATATAATCTTAAACCTTTCCCCAATGTATGTTTTTTTTTTTTTTTACAACCTGAAGAGCGGTGTGTATCCAAGGCATAGAATTTCCACTACCATTTTTAAATGGATAACAAGTCTTGTAACACCACCAAGACAATGGAACCCTAAAATGCAGTTCCCCCCTAAACATAATGAAGTGTTTTTTTAAAAAATTTTTTTCTTAACATTTATATTTAAAAAAGTTTTGTACAAAAAAATCCTTGCACTGTAGAAGCGAAAGCAATCATTCATTTCTATGTTAAGTGTATTCTGTTTTCCATTCACAGCGCTTGCAATGTTGAGTCCAAGTAAGTAAGCTCATTAGTCAAGTAAATGGCTGGCAAAGTTTTTTTTTAGTTTTTTTTTTTTTTTTAAATGCTCATCAATGAGATTGTGTTCAATTTTTTTTTTTTCAGCATTCTTGCAACTTTTCCCTTAAGTATAGACCTGTAAACTGGGAAAATTGTACAGTGCACTTAATTGTCCTATCTGAGCAGGTTTATTTTATACTCAACCTCTGTATCTCTGATTAGAGAAAAGATACAGATAATACAGGCAGAGTCAAGTGCTATTTGAACACCAACTGGGGCAGATGCTAGCTTAATAAAAAAGAAAAACTTAAAAAAATAAAATTAAAAACAATGAATCCTCTTCCATGTTAACACAAATAGCACACAGTGTATGGAAAAGAAATGAAGTACAACTTTTAGGGAGCACAGACATATATACTGCTACTCTTAAAATTCTCTTCTTTTTTAAGAATGTCACATTAAACGCAAGTCTTAAGAATTCATAGTTAATCATCATTGTATCAATATTAGCTTATACACCTGTTCTAGTTTAAAATGGCAAACAGTACCACGTTGTGCTAATAAATCACATATTTTTTTCCTCTGTTACCCTCTGTCAAACCTTATTGTCAGCCTCTTCTTTTTAATATGGTATACAAGATCTTAAAGTTTATTGTTTGATTGTCCATTTGACAACCAAGTGGATCTGGATCTATTTCTTTTGGTGCCAGATTTTTTTTTTTTAAAGACATTACTTAAAACAAGCATCTTCATAAAATGAATTCCTTACTAATGTATTTAATCGTGTTCCAGGGCTTTTGCACGTTTCACATTCAATTTAATCATCATTTAAAAAAAATAAAACTTTGGGCAAAACAGCCCTTTTCTTTTAAGCTCTCACCAGGAGCAAAATAGCTTTTATACTGGTATAATCAGTTTTGCTTACAAGATTAAACTAAAGGGAAAATGATGATTAACTAGGACATAATGGGTCATATTTTTAGGTAGCCATTGTTGTGAGAAATACAATATAGAATTATATGCTAGGTCCTAAGGTTTATCACCTCACCCAATGCTGAATTAAGCTACGAGTTTATAACAAGTACAAAGAACCATCAACGTGGTTTTAATAGATCCAAGGCACTCATTTTAAAACCAAATGATAGAATAAACTGGTTTTGTTTTTCTATTAATATGTCAATTCAAGGCCCTTTTTTCCTCTCCAATTTTGATACTTTTAACCCTTTAGAGATAGACAGTTAGCTCACAGAGATTTTTTTTTTTTTCAGAGCTCTCTGTTCCGTCTATAGAGGGTTAATCCAAAGACTGTTTTTCCTCCTCACATTATAAAATAAAACTATACATGATATGTATTACAGAATGTATGCAGCATGGTCTTTTTCTCTCTCTCTCTCTTTTTCTCTCAGAACGGAACTGGAAACAGCAACATGTTTGCTCAGCAACGAATCAGGGACAATTTAAAATAGCCATAACATACCATACATGCTGTCTAAGTTTAAAAAAAAACATACACAACATGTAAATTATTGCACAAGAGAAAGGCTCAAAGTTTGCGTAAAATGCAATAGTATTGCCCCATACACATCATGCATTCAAACGGTGAGAACACAAAGGAAAAAAAGAAAAAGAAAAAAGAAAAAGAAAAAAAAAAACAGGTGCTGGTGACAAGCACTCTCATCGTCTTAGCTTCCGTTACTTCTGTTTGTTTGTTTGTCTGTTTGTTTAAATCACATGGGACTAGAAAAAAATCCTACAGGGAGTGGGACTGGAGGGCGACGGGGAAGGGGGGGTGGTGAAAAAAGGGGGTGTCGGGTGGGAGTGAGGGAGGGGTATTAATATACCTCTATTCAGTTTTTATATCATTATTCAACACTCGATCACTGTGCCATTTTTTCATGTGTTTCTCCAGGGTACTGTACACGCTAAAAGGCATCTTACAAATTTCACATTTGTAAACGTCCTTCCCCACCTGGCCATGCGTTTTCATGTGCCTGGTGAGCTTGCTACTCTGGGCACAGGCATAGTTGCACAGCTCGCATTTATAAGGCCTTTCGCCCGTGTGGCTTCTCCTGTGGACAGTGAGATTGCTACAGTTCTTGAAGACTTTCCCACAGTACTCACAAGTGTCGCTGCGTCTGCCCTCTTTTGAGCTGGGCCTGCCCGGGCCCGGACCACTAATATGGGGCGTGCTCCCTCCACTTCCCGTGCCGCTGCGCCCCGAGATCCCTCCGTCCAGCTCCCCCGGCGGCGTGGAGAAGCGCAAGCTCCCGTTCTCGGAGGAGTGCTCAGACGAGGAGGCGAAAGGCGATTGTCTGGAGTCTCCGAAGCTAAGAAAGGGATCTTTGAGCTGCCTGGAGGCCGCGTAGCCGGCGAGCCACTGCGAGTACACGTTCTCCGTGTTGGGCATCGCGGCCGGGGGCAGGTCGAACTCCTTCTCGAGCTTGATGCGCTTGGAGAAGGGGCTCAGCGAGCTGGGGCTGCCCAGCAGCAGCTTTTTGGACAGGCCCCCCGAAGCCGACTCGCCCGGGGAGCAGCCGCGGCCGTTAACAGTGCCATCGTCTATGCGGTCCGACTCGCCGGCCACCGAGTCTTCGTCGCAAGTGTCCCTGTGGCCCTCGGCCTCGGCCAGGTGGCCGCGCTTATGCTTCTCGCCCAGGACCTGGTGGAAGGCCTCGCTGAAGTGCTGCATGGAGCTGAGCACCATGCCCTGCATGACATCGGGCAGGGCGCGGCCCTCGTCGCCCACGCCCACCACCGCGCCCCGCGAGCTGTTCTCGTGGTGGCGCGCCGCCTCCAGGCTCAGCCCGAAGCCGTAGTCCACCCTCTCGCTCTCGGTCAGCTCCTCCTCCTCCTCTTCCTCCTCTTCTTCCTCTTCCTCCTCGTCCTCCTCTTCCTCCTCGTCCCCGTTCTCCGGGATCAGGCTGGGGTCGTTCTCGCTCTTGAACTTGGCCACCACGGACTTGAGCGCGCTGCTGGCGCTGCCCACCAGGTCGCTGGTGCCAGGTTCCGGGGAGCTGGCGGTGGAGAGGCCGTCGTCGGACTTGACGGTCATCGGGGACGACTTGTGCATGTGCGTCTTCATGTGGCGCTTCAGTTTGCTGGCCTGCGTGCACGCGTGGTCGCACAGGTTGCACTTGTAGGGCTTCTCGCCCGTGTGGCTGCGCCGGTGCACCACCAGGTTGCTCTGAAATTTGAACGTCTTGCCGCAGAATTCACAGGACTTGGACTTGACCGGGGGCTGGGAGGGAGGAGGGGCGGATTGTAGAGGAGGGAGGGGGGGCGTCGCCAGGAAGGGCGGCTTGCTACCTGGCTGGAATGGTTGCAGTAACCTTTGCATAGGGCTGGGCCGGCCTGGGGACAGCGGTGGGCTAGACGTGTTCCCTGCCAGCTCTCTAAGTCTCCTAGAGAAATCCATGGCGGGAGGCTCCATAGCCATTGGATTCAACCGCAGCACCCTGTCAAAGGCACTCGGGTGATGGGTGGCCAGGGCCATCTCTTCTGCCCCCAGGCGCTCTATGCGGTGGGGGTCCAAGTGATGTCTCGGTGGTGGACTAAACAGGGGGGGAGTGGGTGGAAAGCGCCCTTCTGCCAGGCCGGAAGCCTCTCTCGATACTGATCCTGGTATTCTTAGCAGGTTAAAGGGGTTATTGTCTGCAATATGAATCCCATGGAGAGGTGGCTGGGAAGGACATTCTGCACCTAGTCCTGAAGGGATACCAACCCGCGGGGTCAGGGGACTTCCGTGTTCGCTTTCTAAGTAGATTCTTAATCCATGAGTGTTCTGTGCGTGTTGCAAGAGAAACCATGCACTGGTGAATGGCTGTTTGCAAGTTGTACATGTGTAGCTGCTGGGCTCATCTTTACCTGCAAAATAATACAACACCAACATCAATGTTTAATCACGGGGAGGGCATCTGCAATTGCTTACTTATGTTCCACCTCCAGCCTTCCCTGCCCCCAGCCCTCAACCCCGGGTCCAAAACTCTCCGTGGATATATCCCTGGTGCCTCGATGGTTGCTGGCACCCTCTAATGGCTGGTGCCCAATAATTATTTGTCAAGTCAGTCTTCCTGCCATTTAATTCAGTCCTGAGAATTTCCAAAGCAGAAACATCTAGACCAAGTCACGCTTAAGGATGAGATCCCCTATAGTCTAGGGAACCTCGATAATCATCTTCTGAACATTGGTTTGGGGAGCAAACCATTTCATCTCTGTGCCTCCATTTCCTCATCTGTTAAGTGAGGGATTTGGGCAAGGTGACCTCAGAGAAACTGTTCTGCTTCTGAAAGCCCATGGTTCTAGCCACTCCACCTCAGGCCCCCTGGGTCACAGATGAACTTCCTAAATAGGCTATCACTTATTTCAGAGATATCACAAAAGAGAAGGTCAACTCATTACAATTCTCTGTGGCCTCAGAGATGCTTTTAATCTGAGCCCAAAATGCACTGATTGTGGGTGTTGTTAAATATGAGAAGTTACACAAAATAACTCTGCAGATGCAAGACTAGCAACATTCTCTCATCTCAATTCAGAGAGCCCCAATTCTAGATCTATCACACCCCACCGGGTCTCCCATTTTTATCTCAAGGAATGTTGCAGAAAGTCTCAAAAGAGAAATTTAATTTGGATTTAACTGGTAGTTTCAAATCTTCAGGAGCTGTTCCCCCAGTCAAACAAATGCGAGTCTAGAGAAGTCAGGAGGAGTGGCTGGCGCAGGCTTCAGCAGACACAGCATCCTAGCTTAAGAACAGTTAAAGCCGCCAGCACCATGATGGGCAGCAGGCTGAGAAATGCTACACTAGCCTCCTCCTCATTATTTTGAGAGGCTAACAACGTGAACCAAATTATACAACATCCTGCGCCCTCGGCTGAGCCTCAGCTCCAGTTGAGAAAGAAACAGAAAGATACAGTTCAGCTAGTCAACTCTTTGGCCAGTAGCCAAGCAGTCTGGAGAAGGGCCCTGCTTAAGTCACATTATTTCTCTCTCGCTGAAAAGAACCCGAGAGTGGTAAATGCCACTTTGGCAAAGAGGGGCCAGCTTGACTTCACAATTATTCATTTTTGGAGATAGCTAAATTAAAAAACATATATACACCAAGGGAGTAACTCACAGTTTTCCAGTCAACTGCAGCAATAAAGAGGGCGCAAATGTTGGTGGCCAAAGGACAGGATGAGAACAATTGATAACTTCCCAGGGATTGCAAAAAAGATGGTGTGTGAAATACAAATGAGAACTAACAAACTTTCGCCCCTCTTTTAAAAGAGGGGTCAGGGGAGTTCCTTCAGGACCCTGCTAGTATTTGTCAGTAACTTTAAAAAGGGAAAAAATTCACCATGGAGCTAAAGAGTGGGAATGAGGAATTAATCAATTATGATTCCTCCATTTAGCAAGGCAGAAAGAAAAGCTGGCAGGGTCTTCTCAGGAGCCCTAAACACTCTATTCCAAAACAAGCCAGCCTCACTGAAGCACTTGTCTGAATAATGGACTCCCCGCCCTGACCTTGTAATTTACTTTACAATGCATTTATAATCTCACTCAATATATCCCACTCCTGGGTAAATCTCTTTAACAAGATTAGATGATAAGATACCAAAATTAGGTTTCAAACATTTGCCTAATGCGGAGGGGGAAAAAAAAAAAAGCAGAAAGATTTTGAAAGAAAACGCTGACATTAGTATCACATTATCTGCCTATTTTTGTTTGCCTCCTCTCTTCAAAGGGAAATAAAAAGCATCATTGAGAGTATTTTCATAAATTTTTTGTTGTTGTTGAACAATGACTTGGGTCCTAAATAGGCTGGAAAAAAAACGATCTAGTTCCCACTCCCGTGACCCTCTGTGGCTTTCTCCTCTCCCTCTCTAGGACTCTGTGTTATTATCATACATTTAGCTTGACAATCTGAATTGGGTAAGTAAAAAGGAGATTTGTCAGCTGAAACAAGTCCTTAACACTTTCATCACTCCAAATGTCTTAAAACCATATTTTACCTTATAATATTCTATTGAAACCCGGGCTTGGACCCATAATTAGCAATGTGGGGTTCACAGGCACCACGAAGGTGGCCATTGATAAATGTTGGAATCTATAACCCTCCATCAAGGATCTCATCTGTGTTCTTTCAAAAAGACTTAAATGAGCAAAACCCAGTTTATTTTGCTGTCCTGAGCTTCTTAAAATTTATTTCAACACTAGTTATGTGATCATACTATAATATGTTATCGCTGTGCTGTCACCCTCCCCTCTGTCATACATCAGGTCAGAGAAAATGGCATTTTATCTTATAATGAGCATACAACATACAGTTTTCACTATCGCATTTTAGTATTCCCATCAACTAGATATTCTAGATCATGAGGGCAGCTAGTGTAATCATAATGTCAATGAGAAGGGCTGTTACGATTGAGACTAAAGATTACATGGAAAGAGCTGCTTTGAAACTGGTAATTATTACCAGTCCACTAATAGCAAATGATGCATTACAGTTTCACCATATAATCTGTATTTCACTCAGCTCATGCCAGTGCACCATATTATATTACAGTGCTCACAGATTCTAAATTCCTAAACTGCAGTCATCAATAAATGTGTTACTTGCCATAATTTGTGAAATTACTTTGTTCATAACATCTTTGATGGTTTAGAAAGACCAGAATTGATTTCCTGCGTGGCAAAATTAGGGCTACATTGATTTATTGACGTGTAAAATATAATAATATTCTTCATTTACTCTGATGAAAATCAACTTCTCAATTTGAGAGCCTCATTGGGCATTCACAGGGATTGTTTTGATTTAGAGCAATAAACTGAGGCCTGGCCCCAAGCATGGGAACCTGAGGCATTGAAACAGTTAAAATCCCCTACCAGCTCCCCTGCAAGCTTCCCTGCCAGCTTTTATTTTATTTCCTTTTACTGTATGGGAAGGAATGACCACGTTTCTAGCTGACCGCTGGTTAGAAAGTCATGTCATCCAAGCCTTAGGATCTAGAAGAACAAGGAGGTCTGGTCCTGGACCCCGTCTCTATTTACTAGCTTGTGGCTCTTGGACAGTCGTTTAATTTTTCTGAGACTTAGGTATCCTATCTGTGAAATGAGCAGAAAAACAGTACCTTAAAGAACTGTGAAGCTCACGTGACAGGTGTAGATAAAAGCCCTCTGTAAACTATCAGGTCCAATGGGAACATGAGTTTTCATTACCACCAGGCTTGCGTAGTTATCTAGTGTGATGACTAACCACATTACACACCCAGAATGGCTTCCAGAGGAAAGTCCAGAATCAGAATCCAGGCCTTAGCCCAGGCTGAGGGGAGGCTGTGGTTGGAGGGAGGCCGGAGGGGGTGATTTTAAGTTAGGTGACAGAGATCCACCAGGTGGAGGCCACAGGTAGGTGCTGAGTGCCCTGAAAGCTAAGGTTAGGGACCCAGAGTGCAGCGGGGTCTATCTGGAACCCCACAACTCATTTCCACATACCTCGTTCTGGTCACTCCTAAATTGGTCCTGCCAGCGTGGGCACTAGGACACTCTACGCCCTCCCCTGGGCAGCGGAGTGGAGGAGGAGACAAGTGTTCCAGATCTGACACCTGGTTCCCCACTCCTCAAATCAGACTCCTTGCCCTCAGGAAGGTCAAGCAGAAGGGAGAACTAAACTGCTTGCCTGTCCAGCAGCCCTTGGCCTGTCCATTCCACCCTCCTCTCAGATGCCCAGCTCCCTTCCTTTACCTTCCCTCCAAGGGTGGCTCTGTTCCCACAGTCAAGTGGGGCCCCAGGCACCCCCAGCAAAACCGGGAACACTCTCCCCACCCAGTCAGCATGCTGGGACTTGAACCCGAGAGTCCAGCCCCTACACTCTGCAATCTGTGACCTAACCCAGGCTTGGGCCCAGTTAGATGTTGGGAGAAGGGTGGGGGCAAAGAAGGTGCTTTTAACCCTTGCACCACCCAGCCCTCAGGACCAGAGGGCTTGTGAAATGCACACAATACCTCTTTGTTATCTAGGATTACCCAGGAGTTCACTAAAATAAACAACTGGCTTTGAATTTGGTCTCCCGCCACTTGGCCTGCCCTGTAGACACATTCACAGATGTGGGTCTAGGTTACCTCCCATAGAAAAACCAGTCCCCACTTATTGCCCAAACTCCTGCGCCTTGCTCTTGCTATTCTCTTTCCATAACACTTCCCCCCCCACACCTGTTTGTTTTTTTTTTTTACTTTCCGCCAAGAGGTTATTTACTTACAAAATAAAAATACTTCCCTTAAATAAAAATTAGATGTCACACTTCTTTTTCTTGAGTCTGCTTTTCTGTGTTTGGGGTGGACTCAACACCCCTCTCCCTCTAATCTGACTTTTTAGTCATGCATGATTCATACCATTTATTCTTACATAGAGAAGCAAACATCTTTCAAAAACATTTTTATAAGCATATAAGTCTAAATTTCATAAAACAATGATCTTCATTATAAAAGTTGGCTTGAATAAACAAATGGACGTGGTGGTGGTATCTTTAAATTTTAGTAAAACTAGGTAAAAAACAAATAGGAAATTAATATAGACACACACATCTATAATGTACAATGGACATATAAAAAACACCATGTTTAAATACACATGTAAATGCATATATAACATGCATGAGAATAACTCTGGAGTAACTCTAAACTTCTGGTCTGGCCTCTATTAAAGATAGATGCTACGGAAAAAATTCAAAATCCTCAATGAGGCCATGGGAGCGAATGTCCAGTAATAAAATGGGTCCTGAGCACACAGACATATGCAGTCTCCAGCTGTGGAGCCAGACAAGTCCCTGCGGAGGAGACCCACAGGGATGCGCTGCTGTCAGCTCCGTGCCTTCAGTGAGGAAAGAAAAAGAAGTGGGGGGCAGGGGGAGGAAAAAGTCACTGGGGGCTGAGTGGAGAAGGGGAAGGGTGCCAAGTAAGTAATGGCATAATACGTTTGCAGATACCAATCTATTTTGGAAGTAACTCCCTTCAGTACTTAAAAAGTAAGGGTAATTTCCAGAAACTCTCATCTCTATACACACGGACATTTGTAGAAGAAATAATGTTGAACTTACAAATACCCTGCGGGGCATATTCTGCACTCATCCCAGGCGTGGGGATTAGAGCTCCGTGTGCAGAACGAGGGGAGGAGAGGCCCCTCCAGTGCAGAAGTTTATCTGTGAAAGAAACCCAAAATCAAGCACTAGAGCTATAAACAACGCACATCTTAAACCACAGGATATCACATTTCAATTCCATTAAAATAGATTAACCTCATTACAACAGCCTTGCAGATAGCTAACAGGCCCAGGGCCTGTATCAAAAGAACAGGAGTGAGTTTTCCCCCAGCTTAGTTTTGTTTTTAATTTTGGTCTTTTGGACAAAAAGAAAGGGGGATGTTTTAGGTGGGGGTGGGGGGGATTATTTGTTTGTTTATTTGTTATTGTTGATAGTTGTCTTATAATAAGAGATTTATAAATAGCAAAGAGAAAATTAGTGACAATGGGTAGGGTTATCTGCAAGGCTGGTTTACATGCTTACATTTACTTTATATTACAGACAGCGCAAGCCAAAACAATATACTAATAGGAAATGAGTAGATTTAGGAATCATTTCTTCTAGAACAGAGTTCCGCTGTGCCTTCCCAGTCCCACTGCCCTTCACTGTACCCCCCCAACCCCCCCCCACCCCCGCCCCAAGCTATATTTATGACAGCACCTTCAATGACTGGGAAACCTTAGGCAGTTCAGGACTTGGTTGGGCCACACCCTAGAATTCTATCAGCTTGGCTTCTTAAAGCAGTGGAGAATAAAGAGTAGACTTCTGGGGTTAAAATAACTTTGGGCAAGTCCTCACCCTTGAGGGCAAGGAATCCTACCACTGAATGACAGCAAACTAGCAAGCCCAGAATAGCAGCACCCAGAAAAAGTGGCCCACTTCTCCATTCTACTGCATTTGGTTGCACTCTGGTGAGGAAAAATGACTTCTCACACTAATAAACATAAATCTAGCAGTAAATCAAGCATTTCTAGCACTGAGATTTTTGTGAGAAAGGAAATATTTGGTTTGTGCAACCTGGGGATTATATGGTTGATGTGGTAAGTTCCTAGCTTTTCCAAGTCTACCTTGAGCTAACCAAGCATGCAGAGGTCAAGTTTGAGACAGAGTGGAGGATAGGTGGAGCAGGAGCTGCTGGGTATGTTCTAGAGGCTTGGGGTTTGTGATGATTGGGGGAGGCAGGAGAGAAGAAAAACAGACTTTGATGGTGAGTAAACAGAGTATGTTTTCCATTAGCTTAATACTAAAAGCACTTAAAAGTGTTGCTGTTGTACTCTAGGATAGCAGGTCTCGGGTGTAAAATACATCCTGTTCTCCTTATATAGATCACACTGCCAAGAACAGCCAGGGCAGTCGGCAGGCACAAGGTATCCTTTCAGGAGGAGCCTGGTGTGTGACAATGGCACGTTGCTCGTGGAAGCTCTCACATAAAATCTGTTGTTTAGAGGCCTGCAAAGGGAGGCTGCCCCCGTGGCTCCACCCAGCCCAAGACCATCTATGATGGCATTTCCTCTTCCCTGACCCAAAACAAAATAAAAACCACAAAATGAACCAACACAGGCAGGAAGATCAGATTTAAAAAACAAGTCTTTATTTGACTGTTTATGTTAAAAGAATTGAGAGTAGAGGGTAAAATTAACTACAGATTCAGTCGATGTGTGTCAACTACAAATCCAAGGATCCATTTTTGCACTTGTTCTTGCCTCAGTGTGTTGCCAAGACTGAAATCCTTTTCTTAGGAGACCCACAAACTCAGATGCCTCTGTGACCCCAGGATAAGGCAGCAAGGGGGACTTAGATCCTTGTATGAGGACACTGAGATTTTAAATTCCCTGCTGTCCAGTCTGGGGAGAGATAAAGGGTCACAATGGGCTCCAGCAAACGTGGCAAAACTGGCAACCTAGTCCAGCCTGACCCACTTGCACCATCTCTGGTTGGCAAGCTGTCCACAAATCCACCGGTCCTGAGCAAGGTAAGCTTGGGGTGAGGGAGGGGAGAAGGGCAAAAACCAGGCCCAGTTCTCCAAAGTACTGCCTATGAGGTAGCCAAAGGAGTATCTGGCATCATGGTTTGGTTTGGTTTTTGTTGAGGTGAAAAAACCTTGGAGATCATCAAGTCTGTGCCTTCCATGAACAGGCGGGGATGGAGGCCTTGAGAAATTCAGTGAAGGACCCTGGTGACATGGATGGCTAACCACAAATGAAGATCAGAATTGGTCTCCTGAATCCCCAACCAGTGTTCTTTCCTGGGATGTCCATTGATCTCCTTCCCTCTGTCCTTGACTTCCCCAGCAGCACCAAGCGGCAGAGTTCTCTTTTTCCTCATCCATTGAGAGAAAAGATCTCTCCTAACACCCTCTTGGGGGAGACTCTAGCCCAGAGGTGTGGCTTGGGCTCTCAAAAGGTTCAAATGAACTGACTTGGTTTCAAAATTGGTGAACAACACCTGATCTGCCTCCTGGCTCACCCCATCTTTTCACCCCCTACCTCTGGCATTCCTATCAGTCAAATAAGCTATTCTGGAGAAAAATTGAAAGCTCGTTGTCTTTGTGAGAAGGACTCCTGCTTGCACTTGTTGTCATTTGGGAAGAGGGTCAGAGCAAAGCCGACCGGGACTCTCGGCTGATCTGCTGCTGCTGCTCCCACTGCACTCGTCCATGCCACTCCCCTTGTAAGTAGAATTGACATTCCCACAGGAACCAGAAATGCTAAATTGTTAATAGCCTCCCTAGGGTTTAACTTCTTGCTATGATGCTTTCAATTATTTCATCAGGGTTTAGGCAGAGTAAAGTCTCACAATTAATGCTTCTAAGCATCACACTCCACCAGCAGTTCTGTCTTCACAGGCTGGGGTTGGGGAAGGGGGCTGCTCCTGGCTGAGGGACTTCTTTTCCCACCCTTGCTTTCATTCGCCCCAGGGAGAGGTGGGCTTGGGTTGCTGGCTGGGAAGTGGGTGGCCTAACTATGCCCTCTTTATTCCTTTGCTGGTATATTTAACACGGTGGTTCTCAAAGTACAGACCAGGGCCTGGCCTCAGCATCACCTAGGAACTTGCTCAAAATGCAAGTTCTCAGGCCCCCCCCCACACCTACTGTATCTGAGACAGGGGCAACCTGTGTGTAACAAACCCCCCAGGTCAATGTAGATGCTCCAGCTTAGCAAGTGTTGTCTTAGGGAAGGAAAGGTAGAGGCCACTGGCCATGAGACAGGCTGTGTCTCTTCTGTCCAGGAGGCTCCCTCCTCAAAGACTAGAACAGTCAAAAGCAGAGCCTCACACTAGGAAAACCCCAAAGGATTGTTCCAAGTGCAATGTGAGGTCCCCTTTCCTCACTGGCCAGGGCAGCCAGGCTCTCTATCAAGCAGGGAACCTTCTCAGCATAAGACAACATCCAACATCTCAAGTCTACCCCAGGCAGCTGGAGACCTCACTGCTTCCACAAAAACTGCGGCACATGGCACAGATGAAGCAAGACCCAGATGCCTGTTTCCCTTTCTAGACTCTCAAATGTGACCTGTTGCCCTATTCTATATCAATCTTTCCTCAAAGGCCTTGTGTGCCTCTAGTGATTGGTGTTTTTCACCTGTTCTCTGTATCATAAAGGTCTCTTTAACCCTGACACTTCCGCTTGGGCATTCACAAATGCTTTATATGCATTATTAGGTTGCAAAGCTTCCTTATGGTTGAATAAAAAACATGAATCTTATTTTTCATGTCTAATTACAAACCTGCAACAAATTGGGGATGGTATTGATTAAATGTTTTCCATCAGTCACTGTACAATTCTATATACACTGAGTATCTTTTTTTTTTTTCTTCCTTTACCCTCCCACCCTGGATACCAACTTTTGACACAGAATTCTAGAAGTTCAGTGGGACATTCCTGGATTTTAAGGTCCGTAAATCAAGTTTCAGGTTTCTCAAGAACATCTCAAGGATTCCCTTACCATTGACATGCTATTTGTTTCTGAAACTAATTACTGGGTGTGTAAAACAGTCACATCACTGACCACTAACAGGTAATGCTGCCAGTCTACAAATGCGCTGAAACAGCTAAGCGTTATTTCCAGCACACTTTGGGATGCTCTGAATGCCCGGCTTGGGTCAGGAATTAAAATCCAGACCTCACTAGAGGAGTATATGGATGTATAGATGTTTGCTGTTCACTAAAATGTAGAGGTGTGAATAATTTTTTCTCTTAAACATGCTTTTAGTTGATTTCCCTATTTTACTAAGGACATAAAAGCAGTTCAGTTGACCCCAAGCAGAAGAGTTATTTCATAAAGCTGTGACCTCTCTTTCACCTTGGGCCTTCAAGAAGAGGTTGGATGCTGAGCCCCCACGATGGGGAGAGATCTCTGTGTTGGTGAGAGGCCAAAATAAAGGGCCTTTCTCTCTCCAAGATTCTCAAGTGCCCTGTTTCTGCACAGCCAGTGGCCAACTTCTAGGCTACACTTAAAAATGTATCCTGAAAATTTGTAAAGTTCTCTGAATGAACCAATTCCAGTCTGTCAATATTACCGGACCCAAATTACAAAAATAATAACTGTGCAGGTAGTCTGGATATGAGGTTTCTTTATATGGAAGAAAACCAAATCACTGGATTTGGTCCTTCTGTCATTTGACCCTCTCTTTTGACTCAAAGTTCTGGAAGTTCAGTGGTATATTCCTGGATTTTAAGGTCATTAAATCAAGTTTCTGGTTCCTCAAGAACATTTCAAGGATTCCCTTACCATTGACATGCTATTTGATAGATATCAGCTCTTCTCTCAGATTCTGTGATTCATCAGAGAACTATAGAGCAAACACTACCTACACCAGTGTCTTGAGTTTTATCAATCAAATGTGCCCGCTTTATCATTACTCACAGACTTTGTAATTAACCTTCTGATGTTGTCAAAATCACAATCCCTTTTGTTCTAGAAATAAGCATTTATTTACATGAGCATTTTTCCCCATCACTGCTGTTAGCTACAGTTTTACCAAACCATGATGCTCATTAAAAAGTGTATTCTGGAAAAAAAAAAAAAGTGTATTCTGTACCAAGGAAAGCAAGTGAGAATTCTCAAGACATGGCACTACAGAACTTCTTAGCTGAAACTTACCAGGGCTTCTTATATTCCCTGGTGCTTCACTGGTGACTTTAATTTCATCTATCACTCATTTTAAAAAACTGGTTTTTTTTCTTTTTTAACTAATCTTATCCTCTCAGAGCCTTGATTATCTAAACCCTACATTACTAAGTTCACCTTATTACAGTTCTTACCCTAAGCATTCTCTCTCTGAGGGAAAGATGACATCTTTTGTGCCCCTTTATCTATAAAAATGCATAAAATGAAAGTCACCAATCTGTCAGGCCTAAACAACATTTTCTGCAATCTGTGTCTTTAACATAAGCAAAGCATATAATTCAAAAAAAAAAAAAAAAAGCTTGCGTTTCTGAAGAATAACTAAGCCAAAGACATTGTGTTCCATCTTTGTGTTGAAATGCAGATTTCCCACTAAAAGGCAAATCCTTCATTTCAAAAGGTTGAATAGGATGGTACTTAAAAAAAGAATTCCAGCTGGTTAAATTTAGGGTGTTGAAAAAAGTTCACTCCAATAATATTCTTTGGCTCTGGGCCCAAAGTATTTTCACTTGATCGTGAATTAGATAAATTTTTATTACACTTTAAGCTTTTGCCTTCGAATGGTGAAACTTATGGAGGAGACCAGAAAGAAGGGCAGCTGCATAAAAAGACAAATTGTCTTTGGGTCAGTGTTTTTTTCTTTGTTTAGCCATGTACCTCACTATGCAAAAAAATGTGAGTACTCAGGATAAGGTTCATTCATTCACTCTTTGTTATATTCACTCAGCAAGTATTTACAGATTGCCCGAAGCAGTGTGCTGGCCTCTGTGGGGGGCACAAAGAAGAGGCCCACACAGACTTCCCTACAGGAACCTTCATCTGGGAGGAAAAATAAAGACTGGGCAGAAATCGCTCTACTCCAGTGCATAAAGTGTGTCAAGAGAGGAGGACAGATAAACTGGGAATTCAAAGGAAAATAAATTACTTCTATCCGGAAGGGAGGAGAGTGGCTTTAGGGAAGAGGTAACTGAGGAACCGGACTTGGGGAGCCAAGAGAAAGGGTTTGCTAGACAACAGAAAAAGCAGGTAGGATGCTTGAAGAGCAGCAAAGCCCAAGGTGTGGACAGAGCAAATAGGTAGTTACCTCTAAATCAAAACAGTGTCAATTTATTTGGTTGTCAACAGAGGATAATGTTATCCACCTAAACCCTCTGAGGACTTCAGTGAAGTCTTCAGCTTTCACAAGTTGATATTTTCAAATATCATCTTTTCTTAAATAAGGGACACAACCATGTGAACTACTATGAAGTTCACCTATCCTGTTTTGTTTCTCCCCTCCACCTGGGGTTATTCCCCTCTGATGAATGGTGTGTAGTCTGCAAAAGCAGAATTCACTGTATTTCCTTCCTCTCAATTAGACAAACAAGTGTCGATAACCAAGTTCTTTGCAATACCACCTCCTTGGCTTAAGTAATCTATTTCAGATGTTTCATTGCCAGTTGAAAATGGGCTTGAACTTGCTGACACATATTCAGCAAATGACAAGAAATGTGGAGGCCTTTCTACACTGTCTTGTCTCTGTAATAACGAACTTGACCTTCCTTCCAAATTTCCCCTGGTCTTCAAAGCCTGGGGGGAGTACTCTAATTCCTTCTCCTTATTAGAGAATTTTATTTGTGTGCTGTGGTTTGTGAGTGTGTACACACACGCACACACACTTGCCTCTGCCTGAGGTATTTGTCAAGTTATTTGGGAAAATTTGGGCACTAACTTTAAAGATGCCCTTATCTTATGCATTCACTAAAGAGTTCCACTGAACCTCAGATTCTTCTCTTCCTTTAGAATGTCAGAAATTGGTTCCACTGGAGACCTTGCTAGAACAAAATCAGAAATCTAGGTACTTCAGTCCTAACTCCTACTTACCACCTGTGCATGACCTTGAGTCAATAAATCCTTCCCTTTTCTGGCCTAAGTTTTCTTGTCTTTAAAAAGAGAAGGCTGGATTAGATGGACAGCTTCTCTCTCCTGTTCCCCAGGCCAGCCTGAGTCTCCTTGAGACTGGATTTAAGGCAGGAGTCTCGGATGCAGGTAAGAGACCATGCATGGGCCATCCTACAAGCTGGCCAGGACAGGCCTGTGCCCCTTGTGACCTTGCCGTGATTAGGAGGAACCTACAGGCCAGTGAGGGCTGGGTCCAGCTGCCAGGCTAATTCTCAGCCTGAGAGGGTAAGCTTGGTGGTGGATTTCAACTTCCTGGACATAATCTTGCAAAAGCTCACCTGTCTAAGCTTCAAGGAGGAAACCTAGCTGATTCCTAAGCCAAAGAGACTGAAGGTCAGAGAGAACCAGGAAGAAACTTCCCACAAACTCAAGCTAAATGTCAAGGGAAAAGGTCTCTGCTGCCCGTGCCAGAAGGCCAGTGGCAAAGCTTGGCCTCATGCCACAATCTGGCACCCACTGCTCGCAAGGGCACACATAGGACTAAGAAAAGTGAGTCTTCTCCCAGCCACCGCAAACCAGGGTGGCAAGGTTCTGTATAGTCCCTGCCCTCAACCAACTTAAAGTGTTCCTGGAAAGCCATGTGTAAAATGAATTTCTGTAAACTGAATCACATTTGCTAACGGACATAATTTCAGAGATGTTTCATCACCCTTCCAGCTCATCGAAAATTGGCAGGGCTTCTAACATTTTACCTTTTAAGTGCTTCTTCCTCCACCCCCCCCCCCCCCAACCTCTCTGTCAAGTAGTTAATGATCTGTAAATAAACACTTTAAATTCAGTAGGGGAGCTCACTATTTAAAGGAACCCTGTGGTGAAACCTTTTGAAAAAAGTTAACAATCTTTCTGTAATGTGAAAAATCACCCTCTAATTTATCAGTTTCCACTGATGAGATTTAGTGTGTATTGGGCTTTCTTAAGGTGGGTTCCAGGGCAATACTTCTGTGACTAGACAAGGGGTGAGTGATGAGACTGCCCTGCATGCCCTTCTCTCACCCAAGGTTTCTGGAGTTCTACACACTCAACTGTGGATGCCAGTAATGCCTTCCTACCCCAGCCAAGAAAAGAAGAAAAGTATAGAAAGTCATAGATGAAGACACCTGGAAAGTCCTGAACCACACTTCTCCTGATTCTAGTATAAGATGCCTGAGGAGGATGGAATGAACATTTCCAGTGATGGGGAGGAAAGGTCTATAAAGACTTGAGGATCTGATGAGACTGACCATTTCCCTAACAAACATCTCATTCTGATAATACCAGCCAGGGTGGAGGATTGTCTATCAAAGTCAGCAAAACATGCAACTCCCAAATTACTCTGAAGAGGCCCCCACCCCAGCCTTTTATCTATGTCGACGCATAACAAATGCATTTATGATTCTCTTTCAACATTTTCATCAGTCTGGAGAAAATACCAGAAAACCAAGCTTAGGACATATTTTCAAGTGTTCTTGGGCACTGAAAAGGAAGCTGATGGGGCGGGAGCAACGGTGCTGGGGTGACAGGTGTGTGCTGGTAGACGTGACAGGTCCAGGTGATGCTGCTGGTCTTATCTTCTATGAATGGCCTGTGCAATGTGTGGACAGGGAAGGAACCGAAGAATGGCCCCAAGAAGTATGGTTTATCTTCTTCCCAAAGCATCTGCTTTGTATTCTGCTCCTACCCCACCTACCCCCATGATCCTGTGGGAGAAGGAAAGATATTGTCCTCACCTCCCCAGTGTAGAAAGGGAAGATCTCAAGAGTGTCCTGCCGCAAGCAGTGAAGGTTGGAGTCCTGCCCACCTTGGGGACCAATTTTTTTTTAAAGATTTATTTATTTATTTATTTATTTATTTATTTATACAAGCACTGGGTACAGTCAGAAGCGTGGGAGGGTGAGAGAATTCACCAGAGCCAGAGCGGGGAGCAGAGCAGGCAGAAGGACCGAAGTACACTGCTGAGGGGAGCAGCGGGCGGCAGGAGAGGTCTGCGCGCCATGTGGGACCCTCCTCCGGTGGCCAGGTAGCAGCCGGGGATCGAACTGGCGCTGCAGAGGCTGCAGGCAGTTTTTTTGCCCTTGGTCAACACTCACTTCAGGAGCCCTCGAGGGGTTGGACCAAGGCAGAGTATGTTGTCCGGCACTAGTTTCATGGCCACATACAGTCACTTACTTCCTGGGACAGTAATGTGGAGTGTGTGCATCAGGAGATGTGAAGAAGGCACATACGACAGGCCTATGGCTCTGTGACAACCTTGGCCAAGTGATTCTTAGAACCAGGACTGGCCATTCTCCAGAATTAAAACCTATTATATCCTACGGTTAACACAGAACTGCTTGGAAATTATGAGAGCTAATTTAAGGCTTCAAAGCTCTACAAACTGGGAAAAAAAATGGTCTAGCAGGTCAGGCTCTGACATTTCTTCAGGAAAAAAAGTAGGCTGCCCTCTTGCCTGAGGTGAGATTGAATCTGTGAGTCCAGGCCTTGTCCCATGGCAATCAGTTCTTCTCTCAGATACAGGCCTCGGCCCGCCCAAAAGTTCCTCCAACTTCTGCTACAGACTTCTCAGTCCCTCAGCAAATCCCTCCCCCAGGCTCATCCTTACCTCTCCCATGAGTACCACAGAACAAAGCAGAGGTAAACACAGCCTATTTACTTGAGGCCTATTTTCTTGACTTCATTCTTACTTTCCTGGCTTTTTACCCAATTTCTAATCCTTCACTTATACCACTGACCAACTTGGAAATAATTTCCTGAATAAAAATGAAATACCCACATGCCTAATCTATAGTCATCAAAAGGCCCCAATCCAGCCACAGGGTGGGGGGGCTGCTGGCTGTTCTTGGGCTTACTAATTCTGTTAATACAATGCGGTAACACCCAAAGTTATCAGACACCTCCAAGAGCCTCAGACCAAGAACCCACCATCTCATCACTCCTTTCTACCCACCAGATGGGTCTACTTGGGAACTCAGCCTGGGGAGACCTGTCCTCTCTAGGCAAAGAGGCTATACTCCCCTTTTACCTTTCCGTACGCATCAAGTGAGACTAAAGACACCCCACATTTCCAAGATCCCAGGATGGTTTCATTTTGAATATCTAAGACTGCCTGGGAAATAAGATTTAGCATTCAATTTCCATGCATCCTAACTCTGAGACTGACTTGGGCCACCAATGTCAAGATCTCCTATGTCTACCAGCAAGGAGAGACGCTCTACACTCCCTAACAAGCCCCTCAGGCTGAAATCCTTTGCTTCCAGAGCCTAGACTTCTGACTGCTGGGTAGCAAGCCCCCTCCGTCACGGGCCCACAGATCTCCACAGACATCGCGCTCAAACCCTGTCAGGTGGTGGGGAGTGTGGACAGCAGGGCTGACGGGGTTTCAAAGAGGCCGACCAGGCAAGAACCATCCTGTACTCCTGCCCCAGCTCTAACGCAATAAAATGTCTTTTATCAGTGTAATTCAAGGCAAAGAGTCAAGGGTCTGTCACCATTTTAAAGAGGCTTATTACATGGCCACAAAAATTTGCCTGAGGCTCAAACCTGGCATGTAAGGTATCAGCGTGGGACAGGTTCTTTTGATTTGATTTTATTTTCTTACAAAATCTGAAAATGAAACGCTTCTGTCCCTCCCTTCCACCAACCGTTTTTTGATTTATGGGGAGGAGGAAAGAAATCTGAAGCTGACAGGTTGGGACAACTCCACTCAGCTTTCTCACTCAAAAGCTGCTTTTGTTAAGCCATACTTTGCATTTATGGCCTGCGGCTCTTGGCTGATACTGGCGGCTCCTCCAGTGTGCAGCAGGCCCTGGACTTTCCCGGGAGGAGGCCCGTCTGAGCTGACTGCTCCCTCGCACCCAGGGCGGGGGCACTGAAGCTCGGGCTGCGGATGAGGCCCAGGCTTAGACAGTGGAAGGGATGGCAAACGATATGTCTTAATTCTGTCCCCCGCTCTATACTACATTTCTTTTGGGTCCAGGACTCCATGTGATCCCTATGTGTTAACCAGTGCTGGTTCCCCAACTGAAGTTCTCTGAGAACCAAGATTATATTGTCCACTTCTCATGGCCTGGCACCATTCTGGGCAAAGACAAGCCCAGATACTAAAAATACTTTTTAATACTTGAAATTGAACACTGGTCTAGACTTTTCTTCCTGTTGAAGAGCCAGTCCAAATGACCTTACTGAAAGGAGCCAGAAGTGACCAGGGGACCTTTCCTTTCCTGAAGTCACAGGGGTCTCTCAGGCAAATGGCTAAGAAAGGAGCCTCCATGTCAGCCTTGACCTGGGAGATGCTTATAGCCCCCAGAAAGTGACTGCTGGTCCACCAGTTCACTGTATAATTTTGGCAATCTATTATTATGTATTCATGCAATAGTTGTTATAAAGAATCAGGGTAGTAATTCACTTTCCATACAGTGCATTAATTGCACATTTAAGAGTTACAAAATAAGACATTAAATTTCCTTAAGTCTTCTGATGAATTGGTCCCAATTACTTAGTCTGGGTCCCTTTCCTCCCCCTCTCCCTCATTTTAGCAATCTCCCACACTCTCCTCTATTCTCATCCCCCACCTACACCTCCGTCTTTCTGCCCCCAGAGAAAAAACAGTGTGAAGTCCTTCCGTTCAAATAATCCCATTTAGATCCCATAATTTTGCTCTACTAAAAGGGCTTAAAAATAAGGCTAGGAAACCAGCCATGAAGGTGCATTCAAGGCTGACTAGATGATCTCATCTGCCTCCCTGCCTCTGATGTAAGGAGAGCACCTGCAGCAGCCCACACATCCATCATCTGAGGTACACCAGGTCCTGGCACAGCCCAGGAGAAGACCAGGGAAGAAAGAATCAAAGCCCTCATGTGTCCTATGAGACCAGAATTTCCCAGCTGAATGACTGGCATGGGCTTAGGAGATAACCCTGGCAGATTCCTTTTCCATCCAGTGCCCGTGTCCGGGCTCAGCCTCTATTTCTGCTTGGGACATGCTGGGGGGAAAGAACAGAGAAACACAGACACCCTGAAAACAAACACGTGGTAGGCATCCCAGGAAAGGTAAAAAACAATCAGAGCCCAGGGCTTCCTCTCCATCTCCCAAGAGGTAAACCAGGCCCTTTGCACCTCTATTTTGTGGTTTTGACACACTACACCTCACCCACCACAAACATATAACACGTTTCATGGGTCGAAGCAATATTTTCCCCAAGTAGGGCAGTGTGGTCTGCTGACCTGGGTCATGCAGGGCAGAACTGAGGTCACCCAGGTCACAAGCTGCAGGAGCTGGCAGGGAAACCCAGGCGAGATGAGGCTCCTATGCACTGCTAGTAAAGGAGGGGCCGTGACAAGGTGCCGGGGCTGTCCTCACAGGCCCCTAGCTAAGAGTGAGAGCAGGGGAGACTGTTCTTCTTCTCTATTTCAACGAGTTGTGATATTTTAAAAATCATTTTTGGATGCCCCACTCCCTACGTATCTCTCTCCCACACCTTCCAGTACACACAACCCAGTCCCTTAAAAGACACTTGGCTTTTTTTCACAGATGAGCTTGTCTAACAGAACCCTAATACATTTTATGTCATGGGGGGAGAGCTTTCTGACCACCGCGGTGTTCTGGAATTGCAAGAGCTTGGTAGAGTCTCTGGGAAGTAAATTGGGAGAAGCCCAAGAGACAGCCAGCCTGACAGAAAATTCTAGTACCAGTGATACCCACTTAGACACAGAACATGGTCAAAACCTCTAGTTGGGTCTCATCTTGACATTTGGAACATTTGGAAACATTCTATCTAGAAAGTTTAGCTTGGTTGGAGGTTTTTTTTGTTGTTGGTTCAAGTTGTGGTTTCTTTTCCTCCATAGAAGAAATAAATTTGGATCTGTCTTTATTTCCTGTTCGTGAAGCGGACAGAAGGAGGGTGTGCAGGGGAGGAGATGTGTGGGGAGCAGGCTGATAGATGGAGCAGGGCCGAGAATATCCGGAATTGGAGAAAAGTGAGAAAAGGAGCTTTTTCTTGGCTTCTAAACAGTTGGAATTTCTACTGCCACTGCTTAGATCCTGGGCACCAGGCAGAGGGAGTGGGGAAAGGGGCATGTGACAACTTTGCCACAAATCAGGATTTGGCATTTAAATCCACAGGAAGCAAGAAGAATGGGAGGACTTCTTATTTATAGATTTGCAGATGAATTGAAGAAGATAACCAAAATGTACTTCTCATGTATCTGAAGGAGCAATTCCACTTTCTGACTTGAAAGTTCCCCATAGAGAGTACCGCCCGACCCCGGCAGCGCGCTGCATCCTAAGGTTAAGATCAGCTTCCTGAACGGGCAGAGGGCCGCTGCTGTGGCCGTAGCTCAAGAATTCTACTTTGAAGGACAGGTTGGTACCATACTACGTTTAACTGGATTCAGTTCATCTGATTATACAGTGCCTTGCTTTCTGGAATATGTAATCATCTCTTTCTGATGACATTTTAAATATCCAACTAGACAAATAATTGCAGCAATAATTGATAGCAGAGTCAAGCTGGAAGATCACTGATTGGCAGAGTCCCCACTGAAACAAATCTTCTTTCTTTCAAACATTACAGGAATGATGCTTAAATCTAACTTTTGCTGATAAATGCTCAAAATCTGATTTACTGATAAAGGCACTGCAAGAGAACCTGCACATCAGCCTGTGATTACTTTGTGAGCTGTTTGAGAAGAATCAGGCGGCGTGATTTATATTACTTTATTTCCCATGAATAATTGCAAGGATAGAGTGGGGAGTTTGGAGAGAATCAACTCAGGCAAAAGAAGTGTTGATCCTGATGCTGTCCTTTCAGAACAATGCCAGCCAGCCATCGGGTTCACAGCCCTTTCCCCGCTGATATGTACTCTCTGGCACCAGCACGCTCTTAACAGGGAGAAGACCCAGAAAGGAAGACACAAAAGATGGACTCTGCCCAAGTCTCTACAAGCTGGTTTAAATCAGTCCCTCAAATGGAACTCACATTCTCCCCTCTATGCAAAGAACCCGGGGCCCAAGTGATCTCAGGCAAGTCCCCGACTCCCTTCACCCCAATCTATTTCTCCATCCAAAGCAGTGTTGAGTCCAAATCAATTGAGTCTACAACGTGTGTTTTGATCGTAATATTCAAGTAGTTACGGTTTGGGGCACTGCTTTCAACAATTCAGACCCTGTGGAATGCTATGATGGTCAGAAATAACTCACAGAGGATGCCTGTCTCCGGGAAACATCAAATGAATGAGCCGATGTATTAGCAGACACAGATTACAGTAAGGAAAATCTAAAACAGAAGATGTATCTGAATGGTCCAGCTAGCTACAAAGGCAAGAATTCAGGGATGGGGTCTGAGCACTTGCCTGAAGTATTGGAGCCTGAAGATATCCTTTCATCACCGCCCCCCACTTTCATTTTATTTTCTTCTTGTTAATCTTTCTTCCCATCTTTCTTTTTTTTTTGGGGGGGTGGAAGAGGGGGGTGGCTTTTTTCCCCTTGAAACCAAACCATTATAAGCGAGTTTGCCTGGTAGCTTCTGTTAAAAATCAGAAGATTGTTAGATGTAATGATTATCTGCGCCGTGACACTTACCGCATATGAGGGGGCTTGTGGAACAGCTTTACTCTAATTTAGAGCTCCTCCGTTAATTAGAAAGCCCTCAGATTTTCTGCAAATGCAGGTCACTATCGACAGCTCACGCTTTTGATGCTTCGTCTGTGACAGTTGTCAGGCTGCCCTTCCAGGAGCTGGCAGGGTTGTCCAAACTCTGACAGTGTCATAAAATTCAGTCACCATGCCGTTTTGCAGGAAGTTACAGGGAAGGTGACTGTCCGCACAGACTGTTTCCCCACAGCCAGCAAGCCTGATGAAATTTGCATTCACTTTCAGCTAAAAATAGCTCAAATTTCAATCCTCTCACGCCCCCCACACACATCTTTGCCTTCTCCCTTTCCTGTGTCTTCTCTTTACTACCTGCTTCTCTCTTCTTCCCATGCCCTTTCCAGATCTCCCTTTTCTCACCCTCCCTCCTTGAGTCCCCAACACTCAGGGTCCTTTGCTATAGAAAATGGTCATATTCACCATAAAGGGAAGTAGGTTTTACAGCTCAACCAGGTTGCTTTTTATTGAAACAGCAGTGATTGTGGAACAGAAACTCCCCCATCCTTAAAAAAAAAATCTATTTCCTATTTCTTTGCATTGGTCAGCAGCTGCACCTGCTGAGGTGGAGGTCAAGTCTACACTTACAGTAAGGCTCACATGTCTTAAGGCATGAGGGGAGGGGCAGAGGAGGGGCAGGAAGAAGGAAGGGAAGGTCAACAACTCAAGAAGCAAAAAAATGCACATGGGACTGAGGTTGCCTGCTCTCATCATCATTCTAATGCAAGACCTCAAAATTACAGAAACCCTCATTTAGGAATAGATCATCATGGGCTATGTTCGGGGGGGAGGGGATGGAGATGATATGTTCATGACTATGTGTGAGCAAATGTCTTTTCATTGTGTCAGGTTCATCTAAATGGATCTAAGTTCATCAAGTAACAAAATATCCTCTGTGACACTTGCTTAGGATTTGGCCAAAAAGGAGACCAGTATCTAGAATCAAAGTAGAAAATATACAAAAATCATTAAGGCTTGGCTCTGGAAGAACAGGCTATCCCTTTGCCACCCTATTCCCAAGATGACTTGTCTGCTGAGACAAGTCAGAATTCCATTCCTTATGCAGACCCAAATCTTGAGGTCCCAGAAAACAAATGCAGGAGGCTGGGCCAGCCTCCTGGTGGCGCAGGAGTTAAAGCCTCAGCACTATCAAGCTATTGCCAGCCACTGTGACATGTGTTCAATCCCTGGCCAGGGAGCTGACCCACATGGCACAGCAGACCTCTCCTGTCTCGCCCGCTGCTCCCCTCAGCAGTGTATTTCAGCTGATCTGCCTGCTCTGCTCCCCACTCTCTCTGGTGAATCCTCTCACCCCCTGCACCTCTGGCCTATACCCCAGTTCTTGTATGCATAAATAAATCTATTTTAAAAAATGCAGGAGACTGAGGGTCCTGGTAGCCTGGCTTTGCAGTTGCTGACTTAGGAAATGCAGTGGGATGGGATGGTACAGAATGCCACAGGCTATTCTGAGGCATTCATGCAAACCCAGAATTAGCTAAAGTCACAATGACTGGAAAGGGTGGAGCAAGGGGACCCCAAAAAGAACCCCAAGGACAGCATCCTCAACAGTCACAGTGGGCTGAAATCCCAGCAGTGATCTCTGCCTCCACTGACATCCTGCCGCTGTCAGCTTAGTCACTGGCTTCCAGACACAGTCCCAGGAAATCCCACTGTTCCCTGAAGCCAACTGAAAAATCAGAATTGTGTGAGACAGGACATTGGCTAAATCCTTGCCATTTGTATACTGCCTATGAAGAAGAGGAAGGGAAAAAACCAGACCCGGAAAATAATGTGAAAGTAGCAAAAGTCAATCGTTTGAAAAGAAAAACCCTCCATTTAACGTCACAAAGCTGCTGAATATTAGGTTCCTAGGAAGCTGTCCCAGCAACCTAGATATGAGAAACAACGCTTGCTATTCTGGGGTGAGAAGTGAAGTTGCCTTTCACTCGGGACTGTCAAACCTGGTCTATAAATACCAGCGCTGCCCCCTGGAGAACAATGGGCAGAGCGTGACACAGAGACAGCAAGTGTTTCCCTCATGTTACACAGCAATCCCAGCTTCTCCCCAGACAACCCATTCACCAAATAGATGGCTTTGTTTTCCCTTGGAAATATTTACTACAACTGATCTCCATTTCCAACATGAGAACGAGGGAAAGAAGCTACAGATATCAGTTTCTCCATTCCCCTGGTCCTGTTCGCTCCTCCTCCTTCCTCCCCCTTCCCCGCCACACATACAGTGTATTTAGGGATCTATCTCCATATCCACCCCAGGTTTCTAACACTTTGTTCTATCAGCAGATCAAGAGTAAAGGACAGTCTCAAGTCATTCTCCATCCTAGATGGATCTGACTCAAAGGCCGCTGCAAGTCAAGACATCCCAGGGTGGCTAGTCCCGGGCATTCAGGGGCGCTGCTCTGTGGGTGGACAATGGCGTGTTTCCAGAGAATGACTTATGATCTGCTCTCTCCCCCACACATCACGACAAGACACCATCATAACCCTACTAGCCCACTTGCCCCACCTCCAATTTGGCAGCTGTGCCTACTCCTCGCACAGCGAGAGAGACGGGGGTGGCCAAATGCCGAAAGTCCACTTCACGCACATATGGGTGGCTAAGTTCTGAGCGAGAAATTCCAGAAAACTGCATACACATACATTTTAAGAGAGAATTTCTAAGGACTTACCAATCTGCACTGTTGAATGAAAATGGCTACATCCAGCCTGAAAAAGCCTTAAAATTGCCCCTTCTGAGACGCTACAAGCCCTGGGGTGGGCATGGGGTCCTCAGGCTTTGAAATAAGTAATGCACAGCAAGGGGCAGCATGCAGGGTGAGCTGGCAGACTGTCAAGCCCATGGAAATCTGACTCCACACCAGAATCGGGCCTGGGCCTGGAATTTCTGTCAGGAAAACGGATAGGATTACAACTGACCAAGCCATCAGGTGTGACAGAGCGGTAACCCACTGTCTTGGAATGACCACTTCCTTTCTCAGAACTTCTCAGCTGAATGTCTAGTCAACACTACTCACGGGCCTGAGTGGAGACTATCTCCCCTAACTGATCGCTGCTCAGCCTGCTACACAACCCCATTCCATGCATCTCCCCTCTTCCCTGCTAACAGAAAGGAATCCGAATCAACTGCTATTTAACATTAAGATTATTGTTCCACCAGAATCAAAAAAGTCTCAGGAAATCAAAAGCAAGGTAAACACTCCCCCTATAAATCTAACTGAGTTCCTCACAGTGCACTCCCCAGCCTTCCATCCGTTATGTGCCACATTATGTGCCACAGGCAGGAGGGAAAGCAGCACCACACCCCTGAGTGTGTGAAGTTCTGACCTTTACCCATGTAATGATCTACTTAATATAATATTTTGTCTTTAATCAGAGAAAGAATAAGATAATTTGATATCCCATAAAACTCCCTAACCTATATTTTACAAGTCAATTAGCCAGTCCTTTTGTGTTAATGTCAGCACGTCCCATGTTGCACCCCAGTGAGGCTTCCAGGAACCAGTGGCTACCACACCACACCCCCAGATGTAGGGAGAAAACTGAGGGAGATGCAGTGGAAAGTTACTGTTTTGTCATCCATATGGAAAGTAGCAAAGTGGGAAACCATCTTTTCAAATGGAGATTATTTTCCTTTTACCCCTCCTTCTGGAGGGGTAAATAATAAAACATACTAATCAACATTATATATGGAAAAATGAAAACAGAATCAGATTCAGGAAAAACTAAATTATACTGTTATAAAATCCAAAAGACATGAAAAAGTAATCCTAGCCAATCCTTAACGGGGGCATTCAAAGCCACCAGTTCTCACTCTTATTTATGAATAAAAGAATGCAAAATGCAAGTGGCTTAATTTTAATGCAGATATATATTTCTCCATTAACCATTCTATCTGAGCAAGTTGCGGAAAGCTGAAGACTGGATATTTATGAACTTTTTATGTGAAATTTGCATAAGAATTTGGTCTAAATATATGATGAGGAGCATGGACATCTGGTACAAATGTGAAAATACAAATGTTCCCAACTGTCCAGCAACATCTGCCTTGAATGGATTTGACTCATTTTTCCCATCTCTAAAATGGAGTTCCCTAACCAATTCTGGAGAAAGGTAGCAAACAACTGCACAGTAACTCTTAGATAGAGCCTTGTCTTTGCTAATACTTTTGACCTGATTTTGAAAACACAACAATAACACTTATAACACATTCTCATTATGCGGGAACATTAGCAGTAGCCTGGAAGGGTCTGTCTCATTGGCTGTTAAAAGAAGTTTTCTTTCCTTCTAGGAACATGAGGAGTGGATTTGGCTATTTCATCAAGGCCTGTAAAAGACACCTGAGTCATCGTTTTAATTGAACAATTTCTCCAAGAATTCAACCTGTGAGAGAAGGAATGCTAGTCTCTGTGGTATGTTGGGAACGCCAGTGTGTTCTCCCTGATGCCTCTTCTCCATTCTTGGCAATCCAGTTATGATTTGACAGCATTTAAAGATGACAGTACTTGAGGTAATAGGACAATGCCATAACGGGATTACAGCAAATGTGAAAGAAAGGACACACGTAGGTACTGTCATTTAGGTAATGTCATCTATGATCAGTTTTTGTTTCATTTTTTGCTGACACAGAAGTCAGTATCACTTATACAATTCATTGTAAACCCTGTTATAGCTGTAAATAGTTTGCTTCCCTGATCAAAAGGAAGCACTTATACTGCAGGGGGATTTGGCAAAAACAATGAAAAAAAAAAAAATTCCAGCCAATAGCCAAAGATTCAAAAACAGCCTGAAGTCACTACCACCCAAAATGAATTTATCTTCAAGGAAAAGAAGAAAAAATTACTCTTGGTCAGAAACAATAGGTGGCCAAGAGGTTTCTGAAGCATGTCTGAGACCACAAAGAAGCTGCTTCTTGAGAGAGTTGGAGAAGATAAAGTAGAAACACCTAAATAATTCACATTGAGGAAACCAGTCACACTACTCTACCCACCACCAGGGTCCTTGTCAGTCACACCATTTCTCATCCCATTTGCTTTAGGTCCGTTTGCCCACGGCACATCCAAATCTGTATCATACCAGACTCTGGAAGTCAGTTCTACTCTATTTTCTAATTAATTTCAGCCACTGAGTTTTTCTCCCAAAGTCACCAAGTCTCCTAGAAGCAATTATTCCCTTGCAGTGAACACACAGCTGCCTTCCTACCATTATAATCGTTTCTTCATTGTCCAGGACAGGAAGCCATGCTGTATGCCAAGTGACCAACCACAAACCAAAGCTTTCCCAACTTGTCTCAAAGGAAAACTCTGGTGAAAGGAGGAAGTACCACGAGGGAGGTTAAAGAGATGTTCTGACCATTTCCAATTCTAACAGAGACTGGTTCTCCTCTTGAACATTCCAAGCTCATATGAGACTCTGCTTTCCCTTTTACTTCCTGGACTTCCCTGTCTAATCTGCATCTTCACATGTCCTTGTCCTTCTAGTACCCCTTTTATCAACTCTCCTCTTATGCCATTCAAATTCAGATTAGCTTAATAACCCTCAAAGTAGGACGGTGCTATTAAAGAGAGTTCATAGGCTATGAATTTTATCACATGCCACCCGAATGATAAATGTCATCCTGAAAAATGATACAAGTTCTCAACAATTCCCCAGCAAGGCTGGTCTGGAGGAGAGGGACGAGGAGCAGAGTGCACCCTGATGGCATCTTACTTCCACACGTCATTCCCCTCTACTCCCCATCTGTAACAGGAGAGAAACAAAAACTTGCCAACACTTAAAAGTTCCTCTATGTTAAAACCAGACCCATTTGCAATTCTCCATCTTGGTTCCATCTTGTTTGTGAAAGGAACCCTAAAGTCAACCAACTTAGTCCCCTAGAACATACATGTCAACAGCATAAAACTCAGCATGAAGGGTATTAGAGTTTGACAACCTCCCACCACACCCTTAGACAGTGTCCTCAGTTTACAACTCCTAGAATGTTGCCTACAGCCCAAAGCCTACAGGATACAGTCCAACTCCTTCAGCTGCCATTCCAGAGCTCCAAATTCTAGTCTCAAACTTCTACTCCAGGCTTAGATCCTCTGTGTAACAACGAAATACTCTGTCCTAGTAAAAACCTTTTTCTGGCTTTTCTTCTTCCTGTCTGACTTCCTAGAATCCTGTTCATACTTCAAGTCCTGACGTAAGAATTCCTCTCTTCCTTCTCCAACCCCAAATAGCACTTGTTTTCTGCACCTCCCTGGATTCATCCCCAGTTCTGACATTGCTGGTTGCCTCTCTGTACCTCTTCTTAATTCCTGTCTTCCCAATAACCTTCTTCAGTGCAGCAACTCTGTTCTCTACTAATTTGTATTATATTTCAAAGTATCCAACATCGTATGTGATATACAAGACACATATACTCTAGGAATTCGACAGTGGTTAGACGACTGATTTACATTCCTAAAAGGGAAGACATTTTTCCAAGTATCATTTCTGTTCGTAATGGTCATTTTAACCATCTCTATAGCCACAAACAGTTCCCTTCTGATATCTGCTTGAACTTCCAGATAACAAAGGCAAGAGGCAGTAACATGCTATGCTACACAAAGATTAGAATTAATACCCACCCTCTTTAAACAGCCATCCCACACTCTGGAGAAGAACAGAAGCGAAGTGCATGTGCTAACCAGAGATTGAGCTGGGTCGAGCAAGTCTGTCTGTCTCAGAGTTACTGAAAAATAGCAACTCCTTCTGTATGTGAAACCCACTTGAAGGTCATTCAACCCTCCAGCTGTATTTCAGCTTTGGTCATCTGCAAAGAAATTAGGCACAGCAGGAGCATATCCTGAATCCAAAAAACTAACTTTGAAAAACTTACTTTTAATTTTCGTTAAAATCTAACACCTCTAAAAAGGACTTGGATTTGATGCCAGAAAGTAGCAAACATGGATGCTCTCAGGCCCCTTTAGATATTAGGTGTGGGACCTCCCTGGTGGCGCAGCAGTTGAGCGCTGGGTTGCGAAGCTGCCTGCAGCCTCTGCAGTGCCGGTTCGATCCCCGGCTGCTCCCCGGCCACCGGAGGAGGGTCCCACATGGTGTGCAGACCTCTCCTGCCGCCCGCTGCTCCCCTCAGCAGTGTACTTCGGTCCTTCTGCCTGCTCTGCTCCCCGCTCTGGCTCTGGTGAATTCTCTCACCCTCCCACACTTCTGACTTTACCCAGTGCTTGTATAAATAAATAAAAAAATAAACAAACAAACAAACAAATAAATAAATCTTTAAAAAAAAAAGATATTAGGTGTGTATACAGGGTGGGGGGGAGGGGAGTAGGGATTAGGGTCAAAATAAGGGGTATGGGAATTGTATGGGGAATATAAATAAGCAACATGAAAATGCATACATTGTGCAAAAATGAAAAATGATGTAAAAAATACATAAAATAAAAAAAATAAATAGATAGATATTGGGTGTGTAAAGGGAAAAAAGTCTAGCAAAAACGAAGGCCACAGCTAATGGAAGTATTATTTGAAATGTTTCCCCAAATTCTCCAGGCTGGGCTGACTCCTATCAGCATTTTCCTGGGCATCATCACTCCACCAAGACAGGAAGTCAGGCCATGTGGCCAGGTGAACCCATGGCTGTGTGTGCATGGAGATTTTCCATGGCAGGGCCCAGATTGATGAAGCCTTTGCACCAAGTTGGGCTCAGAAAAGGCACTCTACACCAGCCTGCCAAACACACAAGGAAAGTTCAGTATTGCATTAATGCTGACTACCTTGGAGACTCTGCATAACAGAGGCTTGGAAGAGAAAGTTGGAAGTTTAACAAAATCTCTCACTTTACAGGATTTCACTAAACACGTAGACTAGCATCTCCACGAAGGAAAAGACATATTAATAAATGAGACTGACTTGGGCACCTCTTCCATTTTTAAACAAATGGCTTTCTTTTTTTTTTTTAAGATTTATTTATTTATTTATTTATTTATTTATTTATTTATTTATTTATACAAGCACTGGGTAGAGTCAGAAGCACGGGAGGGTGAGAGAATTCACCAGAGCCAGAGCAGGCAGAGTGACGAAGTACACTGCTGAGGGGAGCAGCGGGCGGCAGGAGAGGTCTGCGCGCCATGTGGGACCCTCCTCCGGTGGCTGGGGAGCAGCCGGGGATCGAACCGGCGCCGCAGAGGCTCCGGGCAGCTTCGCAACCCGGCGCTCAACCGCTGCGCCACCAGGGAGGCCCTTCCATTTTTATCTTTTAAAACCCACTGGAATTCTATGAAATAAGTCCCCTCCCTTGACCATCCCTTTCCCTCACACACTCACAGGCACCCAGTTATTTCTCACAGGCTCTGCTTGTGGAAGGTAACACCCTCTCAGTCTGCCTCTGCTCCTCTCCCAGGCACTACCACCTTCAATGAAATCTCTTCAGAGACTTCAAAGTGCATTCTGACTTCCCTAAAATGTCCTCTGGTGCCCCCCTCAGAGATGGTTGGAGTCTTGAGAAGACGCAAACAGTTAAAGGCTAGAGATAGACAGATGGTCTTCCATGATGGTCCAACTCAAGCGGCTGTTTTTTTATTTTTTAGCTTTATTAGGGGATCATATACATAACAATAAAAGTCACTCATTTTAAGTGTACAGTTTGGTGAATTTTGCTAATTGCATACAGTTGTATAACCTCCACCAAAATCAAGATATAGAACATTCCCATCACTATGAAGTTTCCTCATGCCCCTCTGCAGTCAATCCTCTCCTCTCACTCTCTAGCCCTTTAAATCATTGATCTACTTCCCATCAGTATATTTTTTCACTTTTCTAGAATTTCATACAAATGGAATCATACAGTAGGTCACCTTTAGTGTTTAATTCTTTCACTGAGCCAAATAATTTTGAGATTCATCCCTATTGTTAACTGCATTAGTCATTTCACTCTTAAATCAAGTATTCCATTATATGGCTGTTATGATTTGTTTATCCATTCACCTATTAATAGATATTTAGGTTGTTACCACTTTTGACTGTTGTGGATAGAGTACTACAGTGAACATCTGTGTACATGGGTTTGTATGTATGCATGTTTTCATGTCTGTTATGTAAATATCTAGGGCAACTCAAGTTTTGAGAACACAGAAAAGGCTTTGAGTTTTAGAGTCCCAGGAAACCTCACTTTGTCACTCTATAGACTGTCTCTCTTCTCCTCCATCCCCCTGGAGTTCAGCTCCAAAGCTTTGTCCTAGCGATCTGTTTGGGTCAATTGCTTAATGTCTCCTTATCATAAGCAGAAACCTCTCCACTACATTAAGGAAATGATGGAAAGAGACCCCCAAATTTCTCACAATGGGTATTCATTTGGACTGAGGCCACTCTGAGTCAGATGACTATTAAATGTGGTGCTAAGAACGCTAAGAGTTCCCAGTAGGTCGGGGGGTGGGGGTGTGGGGGTGTGGGGTGTGGGGGGGTTGTTTGACCTCCCCCATTAACTGTATAGTTGAAGAGCAGCCAAAGGTTCTGGAGATAATTTCCACCTTGCTAAAAACCCTTGGGAAGAAAGAGAACATCAAGGCCTCTGTCAGACAACACCCCAGGGCTGGACAACTGTTGCTCTGTGGTGTGGCAAGCAGAGGGGGGGGTGAAGGGTGATGAAAAAACACCCTCCCTTTCCCCTCTCCCACCCTCATCTACTATGACAGGGCAGAACTAGGGGAGGGCAACAGTTATACAGGAAGCAGAAGCATGCAAGAAAGACCTAGAACCTCGAGCTGCAATAGGGAATTAAAGGAAGACATGAATTAAAGGGAATTAAATAGGGAATTAAAGGAAGACATTATTTATTTGTTTGTTTGTTTGTTGGGCTGGATATTCTTTAGTTCATTCACACTTAGGTGTTACCTCAAACCAGCCTTTGCAATGTAAGCATTTTCTTTCCTTTTTTTTTTTAAAAAAGATTTATTTTTATTTATTTATTTATACAAGCACTGGGTACAGTCAGAAGTGCGGGAGGGTGAGAGAATTCACCAGAGCCAGAGCAGGGAGCAGAGCAGGCAGAAGGACCGAAGTACACTGCTGAGGGGAGCAGTGCGGCAGGAGAGGTCTGCGCGCCATGTGGGACCCTCCTCCGGTGGCCGGGGAGCAGCCGGGGATCGAACTGGCACTGCAGAGGCTGCGGCAGCTTCGCAACCCAGCACTCAACCGCTGCGCCAGCAGGGAGGCCCAAAGAGAGCCATCTTAGACAGAAAACAAGTCAAGGAGACGAAGCTGACCAAAACAGAACAAACACCGCTGCTGGAAAGAAACTGAAGGAGAGAGTGATGCCCGGGGAGGGAGGCACACCTAAATTACTTTTGACACTTGAGCAAAGTCTTATTGCTGGGGCGATAGATCCTGTAGCCCAACAGACAGGAAGTGTAAGGCAGGAGAGGATGGTGCTGGGAGTGGGAGGAAGAGTAGGATGGACCTACTCCATCCTACTGGACCTGGGGGTGGGGCTGGACCTGGGGGTCCTGGCCTCTCGGCTGTGCATCACCACTAACTGGCCAGGCAGCCCATGGTCATCCTCTCTGGACCTCATTATCCCCCAGTAAACAAGGGGTGGGAGTAAATGACTACTAATACCCTCACGTCCTATAAATCTTGTGCCATTTTCACAGAGATGGAAGTATAGAGAGTTGAGAGTGGAAATGGCCCAGCGCTGGCTGAGATATCGAATGGGAAAGAAAATGTTCGTCCTGACTAGCCAATCTCCAGTTGGCAAAGACAGACTTGGAAAGACACAGATTGGTTCTGTGATGACAGAGAACTTCAACTTCACTCCTATTGTTTTACCACCAAGCTTTATTTCTTCAGGTGAAAAAATGGGATGTATTTCTTCAGCTGTAAAATGGGTATGGAAGTAGCATCTACTCCATAGTGCTGCTAAGAAAATGAAATGAGTTAGTATCTGTAAAGTACTTAGAACAGAGTAAGTGCTCTGTGAAATAAGATGCATACCTCCTGGTATTTATTAGTTACACCTCAGCAGAAATGAGGTCATCAGCCTCTTTCCCCAGAGGAAGTTCAGAAGAGTAGAAAGGGGAAGAGGGAGAGAACAGCGGAAAAGAATGTGAGGCTGGGGGAAGAAGAGGGCCTATTGAAAATGAAGATTCTAGCACAGTAGCTGATAGATACCCACATATCCCAGGAGGACCGACAGATTGACAGATGAAAAATGGAGAGTGATGAGGTGGGGTGAATGCACAGGGAGGCCATCACCTCCTTTATCATTTGAGGAGGTCCACCTGGTCCACCTGGAATGGTATACAAGTCCCTTTATTCACACAGAAAAACAATGTAATTCTCCACCAACAAGAATACCTCAAAAGAGGCTACCACTCCCCACCTCCATCAGAAGCCAGACCCTCCCATGTATTTCTCTTCAGCACAGGTTCTGCCTTGCTTCCTTCTTTTCTGCACCCGGGGTCCATCAGCACCTCAGGGCCAAACCCCCTAGAAATACGTCCAGTTCCACCAGTGGGGGCAGTCAGGCTGTTTTCCAGGTTGGGGTGCACACCTATGTGTCTACTGTGGTTCCTGTGGTTTGGAAGTGTGGAGCTTCCCTAAAAGCCAAAAATGTTCAAAAGGAACCCTCAATCTGGAGATAGGCATAAAAGGTGCTTGGCAAACCCCAATTCCCTTTCTGCTTAATGATGAACAACTCAGTACTCCTCCCACAACCCAACAGCCACGGCCCAGGAACCTGGGGTGGAGACGGCACACTCGGGGCAAACTGTAGCTCCAGATTCTAAATGGCGCACAGATCTGGAGAAGACTCCAGAAAGGGGAAACAAATTAAAGAGAAGGGAACCAGGCTATGCTCAACTGAAACCGATGATGAAGGATTTAGGTAATAAGAGGGGAAATGATTGAAATTGATGCATATGGGAAGGAAATGGATTGGGGGACCATAGACTTTCTCATGAGATTCCAGAACATTCAAACCAGGGGGAGTCCCTGGGAATGAGAAACACAAATTGCAACCTATACATGGAAGTGCAAGGAACACATTTACAGGCTCCTGGGCCCAGTGAGATAGATGGTGCAGGCTGCCACAGCCAGGGGAGGCAGAGCTGACAATCCCTAAGGTGTTCCCAAAGGGCATGTGGCTAGCCCTCTGTGGTAGGGGTCCAGGCCAGCACCAGGAGCTTTGTAGAACCGTTTCCCAGACAGAGACAGAGTGGGTACAGACTGACCACAGGTCCCACTGTTGTCCGCCAGTGAGCTCTAGCACAGGGCAAAAGTCAGGTCAGAGGAGCAGCAAGCAGGGGAGCAGGGTGACAGAAGTATGGCTTCATCTGCCTCTTTGCCACGGGTTCAAGACACGGATTTGAGCAGTTACCCTTCCAGAAGAGACTGATGAGTGCATCTCTCCAATTCTGCCCAGCCCTCCCCTTGCTGACCCCTCTCCCCGGAGCTGTCTGGGGCAGGGGCCAGTTCTGAACTACAAGTCCTGATTCCACAGACCTGAATTCCAGGGTCGCCCAACACCAGCCTTCCCCTCTGACTGCCAACAAGAGCTCACTCTCTCTCTCAAGAGGAATCTTAGGCCAGTTCCTGCCTCAAATCTCCCTCACTGTACACAAGAGCTCTGTTCCTAAAAAGCAGTCTATAAACTGAATTTTTGTAACGCACACCCATTTCCCCATCAACAGTCCTAAGAGATGAGTGAACACAGCTTAGTACTTGATTTCTGTCTTGACAATTCTGTCTTCCCAACAGCTTGGGAGAAAATCTTGCTTCCAAAGGGACTGTAAACTCTCAGAGAAAGAAGCTCCTGCTCCCCGCTTCTCTCCCCGCACTCAGCTCACAGAGTGCTTAGCCCGCACCAGAAGATGCTAGAGCTGAGTCTATTTCCTTGCAGCCTTCCTTCCCTCACCAAAGTCCTTCTGTGAAGTACTTAATGACCTGTGAACATTTACTGAGCTAGAAAAAGAATATCAATATCGTTGTGCATCCTCTTGTAAAGTGAAAAAAAAAAAAAAAAACTTCCATAGATAAAGTTTCACCTTTTTACTGCTCTGAGAAATTCAGATTTATCATCACGTGGGTAATTAGTTTTCAAAGATATATAAGTTGTCTTCATGTCAAATCCGAGACACTAGCCCTCAATTTAGTAAGCCAAGGAACTGTCAGAGAGCTTTGAGGTCTAGACTCAAACCTCGTTCTTGAACTAAACTGGAATGCTTCAGGTAGACAAATTCATGGCTTCTTAAATCAGGAGTCAGTTGGAAACTCATTCAGTGCTTGCCAGTTACCTCCTCCCTCATTGCCATAGCCTATAATGGTGATGATAAAAACCATTATGATGATAATAATAGTAATAGCTCCCACTGAATGGAACTTTGCAGCTTACACAGCAATTTAGCAAACTCTCCCTCCTTTGAAGGCATACAAGACCACTCTTCTAGCATCCTCTTTCTCTGTGCTACCACGTTATCTTCAGCCACATTGTCCCCAAAGGACTGCAAGGCTTCTTGTCCCATTTCTCCCATTGCCAATAACAGAACAATGATCTAGTAGAGAAATATTCAAAAGTGCATAGTCCTAAAAGAAACTATTTCATCAGTCAAAGACCACTGTGCAAATTCACGAAGATCTGGGTGTTGCAGAGGTTGTTATGCATAAAATGGAGGCATCCCAATGAGGCGAGATATGGGGGGCTCCATGGGCAACCCTGACAGAGCCAAGTATGACCCTATAGGAAAGGACATTGATCTGAGCAGGGTTGGGGTGAGTCAAAAGTCCTTGGAGGAGGCAGAGTGGAGGAGAGATTGGTCAGACTCCAAGCAAAAAGGGCCTCTGGCTAGATGGGTGTGTTGCTCTTCAAGGGGACACCACAACCCTGGGCACAGAGGTGGTGAGTGAAGATAATGCCCACAATGATAACCAGCAGGGTCCTGGCAGAAGAGGGCCCCGACACTACTGGCAGGGCACAGCCGCAGGGATAGTTCAGGGTACTCCAGGGACTCCTCCCCACCGGGGACCCTATCAGTACCAACCAGGTGCATAAGAAACACACCCAGGCTGGGCTAGATGGAGGGGTCCCCACAAGGTTGCAGGGCATGCACAACGAGGTGGGGGAGGTGACAGCCTCAGGTATTGCATCATCTCAGTACCAGGAAGGTACCATAAAAGACTAGGGAGCCCATACCCACTTCCCTTCCTAGAAGTGGCCCGGGACACTCAGAACACAGCCACCACTGGCAGTTGCATTTGTTTTTTAAATGTTAACAGCGAGCAGATTTAAGGTGCTGAGGAGAAGTGAGCGAGATCTACCCATCTGCTCACCCACCATGTGATCAGGAAGGAGAAGAAGGCTGGGAAGCAGCCCAGGGAAGCTGGGGGGCTGCTGGGATGAGCTGCAAGTCCAAGATCCTCCAAGATCCCCCCACTCTTTGCAAGGCTGCTGATTCACAGAGGAGTCTGAAGAATGTGTTGCTTTATAAAGGAAGCCTCTTAGAGTTATATACTAATATACATATGGCTTTTATATAAACATAAATCACCATAAACCTTGATCAAATTCAGATATTGTCTAGCTCCTGCAAAAATGACATTTCTCTAGGAGAACAGGAAGCAGGTAGGGTTGGGTATTGAGAGTATTTGGGTTGAGGCAGAGAGAGTATTTCTCCCGCATCCTCCCTTCCTCTGACTCTCTCCACACATGGGTATCCAAAGGGAAGAGTAAGAATGCAACAGGGACAATCCACTTCTCTTTGCCTTTTCCCGGACATGACCCTATGGCACATGCCCTAAAACTCAGGTTAAGTCTGCTGTTGTCTTGTTTAGCCCCAAGTCAAGGAGCTGGAGAATGACGTCTGCTCAGAACCTGGGGAGGCTGGGAAGAGCTCGGGCTCACACACGCCCTGTGCAAGAGCAGCAGACAGAGCCCTGCAGGCAGGTGTGGGGGCCTAGGCACACCTCTTCAGCCACACATTTCCAGCCCACAATGATGGAGGCTGAAGTTCAAAGACCACCTTCTGGAACATACCCTGGCAGAAGATGCATATTCTGTCACACCTCTGAGTGTGAGTAGAGAAGAACATTTCTTCCCAGTGGACAAGAAAGGTAATTAGCCCCATTTTACAGATAAGGAGCCTGAGGCTAAATGGGGTTGATCAACTCGTTGAGGCCACCCAGCCAGCATGTGAAGGAACTCAGGTGTGCCTGGCTTTAGAGCCCAAGCCCCTTCAAAGTCCTGCCTTCTTAAGACAATGTTTGCCAACTGCCCCACACCTATCCAGCAGCCCCAGGAACAGGTTTCAGTGAGCCTCCGGAGCCATGAGATGCCTTAACACTAAAGCGTGGGGGCAGTGGAGGTGGAGTGGCTGCTGGAAAGGGCCCTGGGGGCAGTGCCAGGGCTACAGCACGTTGGGGAAGGGAGACAAATGCCAAAGCCGTTTGCCATCTCAGGTCTCTCACTGCTCCTCCGCCCGACCTACAACCACAAGACTGCAGGACCCCTTTTTCCTCCCCCACTTCCCCAGCGCTGGCTGGCCTCCAGCAGGACTGAGACTCTGAAGGAGCAGGCGCCAACCTGATTCCTCCCAGGCGGCCAGCCCAGGCCGGCCCCTCCAGCCGGGGCACCCACCCCGCGCCAGGCTATTTGCTTTGGAGCTGGCTTTGTCTCTCATCTGGTCTGCTGCAGCTCCCCTGCTCCTTCGCCTTCGGTCCTCTGCCCAGGCCTGCCCGGGGCTGCTTGCCAGAGCGATTGCATGTCAGGGCTCTGCCCTGGGCACGGGGGGCTGGGACTCCCACAGTTCTGCTGCTCCACCCAACATGGAGAACCCAGAGACCCAGCAGGCCCGGGACAGCACCCGGGGCCGCTGAGGGGTTGTGTGTCAGAGAGGTGGTCCTGAGAGTGAAAGGCCCTGACTCCAGCTGGGGCAGGAGGAGAGAGAGGGCTGTGAGGTTCCTTGGGACCGGTTCTCTCAGGCCAAGCAGCCTCTGACTTCTCTGCCCTGAGCCGCACCCTTGAGGCTGACAGACATGCCTTCAGAGCCGGGTGAGGAGTGGCTGGCCATGGCCTGGCCTGGGCAGTAATCCTGGCAGGAACGCATTCAGAGCAGGGGGCCTACCCAAGAGTCAGGCAGACAGTCTCCAGCAGGGAAGGAAGGTGAGGCCCTGGGCAAGACAGGAAGTTTGGAAATGACTAGGTGTACCCAAGGCTCCTCCCAACCCCTCAGGACCAAGTCCAGAGCCAGGCTGGCGGCTTTACCTCCAGAGACAGCACCTGCCAGCAGCCCAGGTGGAGGGCTAATGGGCCTGAAACATTAGCCCAGAGCTCAGATCCAGGCACCCAGGTCCAAGGCCTGGAAGGTCAGAAAGATAAGCACTCAGACTCTGGGATGAGGCAGAAGATTCTGGAATCTTGCTAGCAGTGCAGCCCAGAGCAGCCCTTTAACCTCTCTGCATCTGTTTCTCCAGCAGTAAACATGCACCGCAATACTGTACTGCCAACCTCCAAGAGTGGCCATGGGAGCTGATTAAAATAGTGTCTCGATGCACTCAGGCCCACGCTGCTGGAACTCAGCGACCTTGCTGGCAGGCTCGCCAGCGCCTCTGGGATTCCATGTCCTCATCTCTAACGTGGGATAAAACTTAACTGCTTGGTCCAATTCCCGGGTGACTAAATCACCAACAGGGGTCTCCAACTGCCAGGAGAGCCCCTCCCACTAGAGATACCCTTAGAGCAGTTTTCACAACTAGACCTGCTTCTGGAAGGTTGTCAGTTGCACTTATTTATATCATTGTTCCAGAATGTTACCTTCATTCCACTGGATGTTCAGTGGCAGCGAATTTCATCTATTTTTTCCAGACATGTAGGAGAACCCAACAAAATGAGCCCCACCCATCGGCCTCAAGGAGGTCACAGTCTAGAGGCTGGAACCCTCAGTGATGTGTAAGCAGGCAAGTAAGTGTCCCAGGAAGCCAGAGATCCTTCAGGGAAATGAAGGATGCTTTTGTAATCTGATTAGTCGCTTCCAAATGACTTATAAATTCTCTTTCAGGTACTCACCTGAGTGGCAAGAGATAAAGGCCTTTCAGAATTACTACATTTGTTTCCTTAATTATAGCGATGTGCTCATCTCACATGAAACAAGAAGGGGGAAGCAGGAAGATGCATGTGAGAAGCCACCCCAGCCTCTGCGCATTCCTAAGTGACCTCTTGTAGATAATTTACGAGCGAGTGAGGAAGCAAGGTAACATTATGGTTCTCTCTACACAAGTTGTGTTGCAGTAGGTGAAATCTCAGGCTAACAAGGTTTTAGGGAGGAAAGACCAGATTGAAAATAAGCCTCCCTCTACGGAGAAGTTTTGCCACCAGAAGTCCTGGAAACCTGACAGCTTTGCATGTTGTAACAACGCAACTCAGGACTATCAGAATCATATAAATATTTGTACAGATTCTTATCAAAGCAACAATCAGATAGCAGGTCCCCCGAAGTGAGCTGATGTGCTTACAATTTATTGTCCTGCTTTGTAAAAGTCTGTGAAACAGAGCAACGTACAGCAGATTTGCTGAGTTCCAGACTCAGAGAGTAGGTAAACAGTGCAAATGTATTGGCTACTCTCCCTGGCTCTCCTCTGTGGGCTGTGAGCAAACGGAAAAATAAACTATCGGAAAAAGTCTCAGCCTAATAAAATTACACAGACAGAAAAACTTCTTCGTGGAATTCCGAGGAGCAGTATAGCGGGTTCTAGCAGGCACATATTTCGCTCTGCATCACACATGCTTCGCGACTCCCTGATCTTGGCTATCACTCTGGAATCGTCCCCAGTGAACTTCCTCCCTATCTTCCTCCTACTTCAAAAACTATCATTTACACCCAGCCCCATGCTTTCTTAGTACCAAGCACACAAAGCAAATTTAGCTCTGATCCTAGTAATACAGCAGAAGAGAAAAAAATGTTCCATGGTCATCAAAAGGTCCTCGGCATTCTAGTCCCATCACTGAGAAGCTATGTTGTCAGGAGGAGGCGCCTCATCTCTCAGAGTCAAGTTTCTTATGGATAAAATCAGACAGGAAAGGAGATGTGAGACCGAAAGAGAACACTGGTCCACCCAAAGTTCCAAAAGGAACAGTAGGGCCTACTGCTTGCGCTCTTTCAGATACCTACCAGTCTTTAGGGCCTGGGTGCATGTAGAGTGCATGACTACTCCTTTGGAGGAAAACCAGTATGTCACCTTAATACACATGGAATGTGTTAAGAGAAGGATCAAAGCACCTCAGGAAGGCACTGTGGGGAAGGGAGCAGACCCAGACCCTCTCATGGTACTCGCTGCCTTGGGGATGGGAGCAGAGGAGGAGACCACCTCCTCCAAACTGGGTCACCCCCAATTCCAGAAGGGAGTGGTCACATTCCCCCACAACATGTCAGCTCAGTTCTGGAGCCTCAGTCTCAGCTGTCTCCACACAGGTAGATGGAAGGACAAGCAGAGGTCCTTCTGGGAGGACCCAAGAGAGAAAGGGGGGGGGGGCAGCTCCGAAGGAACCTCACTTTTCCAGGAATTCTGACTAATTAAAGCCCCCCTCACCCATGCTGCCCACCCCAGCCTGGGCAGGCATTCAGGACCAGTCCTGTCCCTGGAAGGCAGCTGGCCCTTGCTGCCTCTGAGCCCCAGAAAAATTCCTCCCACACTGGGTGCCCCTTGCCTTATTCTCAGAAGGGGACATAAGTCCCCCACCAAACAGTAAGACTTCCCATGCTGTGCCCAAGACGGGAGAGAATCAGTGGGGTTCAGACCTAAGTGTTGTCAGAGCCCCACACCCCACACCCTGATTCAGGTGCTGTATCAGGGTTTATCACTGGTGGTCTCTGGACCTCAAATTTCCTGCCCAGGGATGAAAAGCCCTCATTCAATACCTAGATGGCTCTGCCAGGAAAGTGTGACAGATTGTGACAACTAATCTAACCTATTTAGAAGATTTGAGAGACAAGATGCAAACCCAAAATCCATTGAGAAGAACAGTATTCTGTATATTTTGTCAGAGTTTAATTCTTTTTGTAAAGTTTTTAGAATTAGACAGTATTTTGCATTCATGTACACCTTCTGAAAATTATCAACTGCTTTATTAGTTCAAAAAAAAAAAATGAAGGAAAGGAAGTAGAGAATGTGAGACACTGAGTGTCAAGGCCCCATCAGACCAGACTCCACATTTCCACTGTCTGCTGGAGACTCATGCCTTTGGATGGCTGGACTACACCACCCCCGTGCCACAGGGCCCCAGTCTCCTTTTTGATTCACACGCAAAACAGAGATGCCTGCCAAGCCTTCACGGGAGAAAACTGGGCCAGGGGGTTAAGAGCACACAGCGGTTTCCCAGGCCATCAGAGCACAGCTGCCTGCTGGCAGGCATGCAGGAGTCATGATGAAGATGCTTGGTCTTTCAGAGGCCTGGCCCACCCTTTCCTTTCTAAGTCACCCTGTGGCTTCACCCTGCCCCACCACCCACTGCAAAGGTAGAGGAGGCTACCAATCTGAATGCCAGAACATTATACACACTTGAACCTTCCACCCTGCCAGCCTGCTCTCCCAACAAGGAAGGTGTAAAAAGAAAAAAAAAGTTAACCACCAATTGCCTGTGGTTTTCAGATTTATAGTAATGTTCTCCTTGAAATGGACTCAGCAACCCAGAACCCAAGAAAAGTCCAGCTAGAGCAAAAAGTGAATGGAAGGTCAACAGTGCTGAAATAACTACCCCCATGTTTCTCCATAGCCTCTTCTTCAGAGCCTTCTCTCAGCATTGCAACCCTGTGGAACAAATCCAAGGAACAGGTACTGCTGATCACTGGGAAATGTACCTGAGGTGTTTACTCAGAAACTTCTCCAAGTTAACATTTCCCCAGGTGCTTTGGGACTCTGGCAATAAATCCTTGAAATTATATAGAAAGGCTAAATGTCAGGCACATATCTGTCCCTGCAAACCCTAAAAAGAGCAAACTAATTGCTGTCACCTGCCTCCTCTACCAACTTCCCTGCAAACAGATCTTCCACCAAATACCAACCTTCTGCAGCCCAACCGTCTGCCCTGTGGGCTGTGGAACAGGTGGGGGGCCTGGAGCAAGGAGACCAGGGTATGAATCCCAAGTCTGCCCTGATCTGTGCAAGACCAGACGTGCCTTTCAATCTCTCTGGACTTCAGCTACCACCTCTCCTGCCCCCTCACATGGTTACTCATAAGGTGAGGCTCAAATATGACAATGCTCATCAAAGGCTTACACAAGAGTCACAAAAACACGCTGTGATCTTATTTTCATCTTCATTACTAACAGCACAATGGGTGTTTGCAAAGGATAGGCCGTTTTTCATAAACCAGAAAAGCTGAGAGTTGACAAGAAGGGAAGGAATAGATACTAAGACATTGCTTCAAGGTCTTTTTCTGGAGTCCTTCCTTCAGCTTTCTAAATGCCTGCTGCAGTCACAATGGCCCCCAAAGACCAGGCCAGTTTGTCAGGACTTGTAGGTGGGATGTGTTGGAGCAGCTGTCGACTTGGGGTAAATCACTCCTCAGGTATTCAAGCGTGCGGGGCTTCGTTCAGCTGGACAAACACCGCTTCTAGACCGAGAACCAGCACTTTCCTGCCCTTGGGAGCCAACCCAACCCTCCTTTACCTTCTTGTCCTGACCAGTAGGCCTCCTCTTCAATGCACACCTCCCGGCCCTTCCTTGCAACTCCCTCCGTAATCTTTCAAGGGACAGGGACCTTCAGGACACCAAGGCGAGAGCATTACAAAATAACTTCCTGCTTATCCTTCACCAAAGCCGGGGACACAAGGTGGCCCCATGTGTAATGAGGATGATGGATCCTCCGCGTGTAGGTCGTACATTTAAGCACAGACATTGCCAGCTAACTCCTGAAGAGGAATGCCAGGAATAACCTGAGGCATGCGGGCAGCATTCCCCAAAACAATGGTGGGCCAAAAACTTCGAATTCAGCAAATACCCAACAGCTAAAGCAGCCCCACCTGATTTATCTGCCAGACGCTGTGGGGGAAGCGTGGTGGCATTTGGTTTGTAACCCACATAGGATTTTGCAGGGGATGGGACACCACACTAGGCTTTGCAGCCTGGGTGAAACCAGATGGTGTCAGGAGACAATGAATTACTCATAGGCAAAGGATCTGTTGTTAGCACACCTCAAAATCCCTTTTTTTCTAGCCACCATTTGACACCCACCACACTAAATCACAGAGAGGTGGGAAAGAACACCTGGGCCCAGAATAGCTTGTCAAATTCGCCAAGTGCCGCTGCTCCCATCTTGTCCAAGGGCATTTAGGAAGGCAGCCGAGGGGTGGGGGGTGCCGGGGCTCTGGCCCCTCATTTAACACCCTCTGTATCAAAGGGAAAGTCACCTTCAGAGGCAAGTGCTCGCTCCGGGCTGGCGTGCCACTTCCAGGCCCCTGGGTTCTGCCAGGCGCGTCCACCCTGGTCTACAAAATCCTCTGGAACTCTGAGACAGCCCTTCTCAGATTACAGAGAGAGCTGGCTTACAGAGAGTAGCGGGAGATAGACCCAAGTGTGCCAAGCCTCGACCCTCCAAGGTGACAAAGACCTCACCAGACTGTGTCTCGCCTTTTCTGGCTCAGTGAGCCAGCCCAGCTGGCACGCTGCCTCCCAGGAAAGCCCTGGCTATACAAAACACACCCAAATGCCTTTGTGTGTCTGCTCCGAGGACTAATGATAAAGGCAGCTCAAGACGGAATTGGCCGTGCCTGTAGCCTCCTAAATTGCGAAGGCCGCATTTAGCACTGATGAGCGAGCCCCCTCAGGTTTCCTCCTAGACGCCTGCTGTATGTCCATTTTTCTGTCAGCAACCTCAAATAATGTCTATAATGCTGAGATTTATACATCTATACTAATAAATGTTATTTCATTATAGCCTCTGCAAAACCACCTTTCCGCCTAAACATTCAATTAATGTAATTAAATTGCTACCTGATGGCATTATCTAATTTAACTTGGGGTCCAAACTATTGAAAAGCATGTGCCTTTTAACACCCTGCCTGGTAAGGCATGTGATGAACGGAGCTATAAACATGTTGGTATAACTGAGCTGTTTTAAAATAAATTAGCAAACTATAAAAATAAACAGTTACATACATATGTACTCAATTATGAACTAACTCTAATTTTTGTTCTGAAATACTGTCTTTGACCTTAGTCATAAACAAGCACTATTAAAAAAACATAATATCTCAACAGACAGGAGGCCAAGGATTAAATGCTCTTTCAGTTCAGCAGAATGCAAACCAAGGGACCAAAAAAAAAAAAAAAAACCCACGAAAAAGAAGGAAGGAAGGAAGGACAGAAGGGAGAAAGAAAGAAAAGAAAAAGTTCTTTTTTCTCGAAAAACTGGAAAATACATGCAAAGTGAACAAAGACTGCTGCACGCTCATTGATTTAAAGCTGCTTCGTTTGAGCCAGAAAAGTTAAAACCTAGTGAAGTGCTTTTGCATTTTCAGATGTTTGAGAGTCTCTCAAGAAAAGAGGGCAGGCGAGGGAAAGCACTATTTCCAAATGCAGCTGTTTCAACAGCTCACTGTCTGCATAAGTCTCTGTTACACAGGCTACCTCCCCACCTGAACTAAGCTCTCCGTCCTAAGTCTGCTACTGCCTCTAAGTCCTGAGATTTTCTAAGACATATGGCAGAAATGTGGAAATTGTCTTCCAAATAGCACAAGACAGAAACGGAGGGTGGGGGAGAGGGAAGAAGCAAAATCAAGCTGTTGAAACTGTACACAGGACACGTTTTCACACTAATCCAGTGCTCCTGTAACAAAGGACAGCATACTATGGGATAATTACTATGGATTATTATTACAGTTTCTAAAGAAAAGAACAAAAAAATCCACAAAAGACATATTACACACGCAGATTTCTAAAGCTTTAAAATCATATGGTCTTCGGTGTCGGTTCCTATGAGGTTACAGGCAATGCCCTAACTGAGCAGGACAGATGCAAACACAAAAAAGCAATCACAATAAACCTGAAATTCTCTCATGTCATGGCGCTTACTGCCCTTTATTTCACAAACAAAAGTAGTTGAGCAACGGCTAAGTGGTTATTCATCTCAAAGAGCCAACCTAAAATGCTGACTGCCCTAGGGTTGGTTACTCTCCCTGAGACAGCAGCTACAAAAAATTTCATAAATGAAAAATAGGAGGAAACTCAAACTTGGCCACACTTATTTTAGAACATGATGGAAAAGGCTTGAAGTGTAAGAGGAGTCAGAAAAAAGCTTCTTGGGGACACAATGCTATCCCAGGCCACTCTCTGTGCAGGAAGAAAGGGGCATCAGGGTTTCGTTGCTTGGAGACAAACATCCCCAGACACACAGTTAAAACAGTGTGGCTGTCAGGTTAGGGAACAGCACCCCTTGGAACTGTGTCGGACTTTGCTCTTTCTGCTGAGGACTTTGCTTTCCTCTGGAATAAAAAGGATATGAATGGGGCAGAGGATAGAAACTGAGCTAAGGCACTGGGACAAACTGGTGGGGCGGGGGTTAGCGCTGAGAACAGAAAAGGCAGAAACCAGGCTCAGCACCTGCTTATCTGGGACCAAGGGAGTGGCTGGAGGCCTCTGCACTTCCCTGAGGATCTACTCCATCTCTGACCTGGCAGCCTAGACTTTTCTATGGGCTCTCCCTGGGGTTACCTATGATTCCAGAACACTTTGTGCTGCAAATGGCAAGACCAGCGCCAGAGAGGAGAGAGAAAGCTAAGACCTACCTTGAGAGAGAAAGCTAAGTACCTCTAAAAACTGGTACTGAAGGTCTTCACAGAGACTTGAGGGTGATGGAGCACTGCCTATGATAAGGAACCAGTGGCCGATAAAAAATGTTCATCTCTGAGCCCCAAAGCCTAAAAGACCTCCTTGCAACAAAAGTGGTGCACGCAGAAATGCTGAATCCTGTTTGTCATCAGACTCCTAAAATTACCAACTTCTGTTCTAAAGATTCAAGCTGAGGTCGGGGAGAGAAAACAATTTGATTCTGGCCCTTGCAAACCATCCCCAAATAATTTACTTGGTCTCTGCTCTGGTTGGCTTGGATGTTAAGAGAATTCCAAGAATTATTTTACTTTTCCATTAGAGGGCTCTCCACTCTCCTTTCAAGGAAAAATACTTTATCTGCCAGCCAGCTTCTTTCCAGGAATGGGGAGTGAGAGAGGAGGAGACCTGTGGAAAGGAAGACAACAGATTTCCATACAAAATTCCAAACCCAGCCTGACCGGCACATCAGAGCGTGGCAGAGCCACAGACCGCAGGGGGGGGGGGGGGGGTGGCCGCTGCAGATTCTTCGGGCACTGTCGAGAGGGTGACTCCAGTAAACGATGCAACTTGCATACCCACTTCTAAATCCCATGGTTCACCAGCAGCCCCTGATGGTTTACCTGAGCACTGGAAAAAACAAGCTAAGGAAAAGGAATGCAAGAAACAAAGCACCTATCTCTGAGTCAAAAGATCAAGTTGTCTTTGGTACAGCTGAAAACAACAGAGAAGGAAAAGGGGAAAAGGGCTCAAAAAGCACCTTCCCGAAAGAACTCCAGTGAGAGTTTGCCTCAAGTGAAGCTGAGATGGAGCTCTCCTAACTGCCCGGCCCGGGGCTGCTCTCCCTTCCCTCCCAATACCTCTTTGACCTCCTCCATCTAATACCTATCCAAGGCCTTATGGGGGAGGGAGCGGAGGAAGAGGAGAGAAGGGAAATGGAAGGAGAGGGAGGAGAGGAGGAGGCAGGGAGGGGAGGAGAAGGAAGGGAAAGGGGAGGGAGGAGGGGGCTTGGGCTGAGCTCTCCCATCTTTTTGAGCACTTCCAATGCCTTCCCCACCCCAGAAAGCAGCCATGCCAGCCAGCCAGCCACCAAGCCAAGCATCCCCACCATGCCAGTCCAAGCTGCCATCATCTTACCTAGATTTGAACAACAGCCCCATGTTTCTGCCTCACCTTCTCAAACTCAAGTCTCATAAAGCAGCCAAAGTGACTTTCCGGAAATCCCAAGTCACATGATGCCAATTCTTCCAGGGGCTTTCATTTCCCTTGGAGTCAAAGCCAAGGTCCTAGCACTGGTCTACAGGGTGCTAGTCTCCTCACCCTCAGACCTCAGCTCCCACCCACCTCCCCTACTCCTTGCACTCAGCTCAAGATCCTTGCATTGGCTATGTGCTCAACTCGGAAGCTCCTTCCTCAGGATTCCCCGCAGCCCGACATCTCACTTCTTTGGCGATCCTGCTGCTCAGGGGGGGCCTTCCTAAGCACCCTATACATGTGCCCAGCTTCCTTCCCCCTAATTTCTCTCCAAAGCAGTATGACCACCTTCTAACAGGCTACATAGTTCACATATTTATTTGTCTGTCACCCCAGCAAGAAGAAGAGTGCCTTAAAAGCAGGGATTTTGGAATGTTTTGATCATCGCTACAAGCCCAATACCAAGAACAGTTTCTGGCACATCACTAAGTGCTGAAAATGAACTACATGAACCTCCAGATTCCGAACTGCCAGGAAGCCACTCACGTCGTACCTCTAAAACCACCAGGCGGTTGGCCTAGGGACACTTGGGCTTGGAGTTTGAGTTTCAGTCAAATTCTATTTTCCCCAGAGGCCCTAAGGCTCAGAGGGAACAGAATTTTGAATTATTATATAAATGGAGAGGTTGCGCTGGTTTGGGGAAAAGAGAAAGGATGGGGGCTCTTGAGAGGGGCCGTCAAGACCAAATTAGAGCCCCCACACACACACACTCCAAGGCTTATGAGGAATCATTAGAAGGGGAAGGGGCTCAGAGTGTCTCCACTCGGGAGTCCCCACACACTTCTCTCCATAGCCAGTCGTGAGTCCAGGCATGATAAGGTGCTCAGACTCACACCCAAAACTGCACAAGGGGCCCAGCCTCCTCTACGCATTGTCTTCCTCTCTTTGTGCTTTTGCTCTCCAGCCTCCTGGTGGGGAGGTGCAAGGGGTGGGGGCAGGGTGGGGGGGGCATGCCATGATAAAGGGACAAATTCCTTACACCTGAGACCAGGATCAGCCAGAAGAGCTAAAGTACCTTTCCTACCCTGGCGAACATTTTGACAGGTGAATAAATGCTCCCCGGTAGGCAATAACAAGGAGAAGTCTGAATTAAAAGAACTTGCCAATTTGAAAAGTAATGCCATTCTATGTGACTCCACTCTATTCTGTTACCAATAAAACACTTAAAGATGCTATTCATGCAGACATAAAGTGCTAATGGCCACTTGTTAACATGTTTCATAATGCTAATATTTCCCTCTGATTTCCGACAGTTCTATTTTTTTTTCTTTTTTCTTTTTTGGGGCTATTTTAAGTTAACAGAGTGCTAATCTGATCTGAAACTGAAGGCTTAAAGAGCCACACTCTACAAAACTGCACTATTAATGACAACCACTGCTTTACATGTTGCACCATTTCATGAAAACAATCATCACTCAGTCAATGTATTTTCCAAGCCACAGAAAAGCAGTCAAAAATGCAGGAGGCAGAGAAGTTCATCATGTAAGGCATGGAGCGGGGAGGAGGGGCTCCTATTAATTCTTCTCCAAGCTTTGTGCGCTGATTCCTTGAAGGCAAGAAAGCAGGAGTGGGAAAGCAAGCAGGATTTTTTTTTTCTTTCAAAACAAACCAATATGCAAGCAACTGAGGTGCATCATATGCTACCCCTACTCACCAAGCCGCCCCTTCGGTAACTGGAATGAGTGTTCAAAGACAAAAGAAAAGCTGTAGCTCATCACTTAGTACTGACTGGGCCAAAAATACAAGAACTCTTTCCGGGAAATGTAAGTTGCTCGGTGATTCCAAACCCTGCTGGGCCTGTAATTTTACCCAAAGAACTTTGGAAGGCTGGGTAACACTGCAGTGGGGAGCTGCAGAGGCACCTCTGTGCTCACCTTCCCTGGAGAGCTGTGCAAACTGGAAGCCACTGATCTTGGATGCCTTCCAGGGGGCAATTCAGAAGCGGAGCTAGAGTCCCATCTGTAACTACTGAAGCACTAAAGGTGGCTGTGTGATGTGCTAGAGAAAACAGGGGTCTGCGACTCAGGCAGACCTATTCAGGTTTGTGGCTAAGCTTGGCTGGGTAGCTGGGTGGCCTGGGCAAGTCACATCACCTCTCTCGGCCTGTGTACTTTAACTTTCCTGGCTTTCGGGTATAAAGGATTTCCCTCCCGTGGTCTCCCCCGCCACTTGGCCACACACACCCACCTACCAAATGAGAAAGTCAGTTTCATGAGAGGCAACTTGTCTGGTCTTGCTTACCTCTGCACTGCCAGGACCCAACGCAGTGCTGGGCGTCAAGTAAGTGCTCAATAAACACAGGTTGACTACAAAAATGAGATTAGATGGCATCTGCCTCTCCTCTCAGCTCTAAAATCTTTGGTCCTGTGAAATGAAAGCCCCCAATAACTTCATGTCCCTTATCTGATTTAAGAGCCTTCAATGATGTAGTCATCAGGGCATCCCCAGGTTACTTGAAATTGGTTCAGAGCCTGAAGAAGATCACAGTCTGATGAAGACGGTTTATTTTCTTTTGGTTTCTCAACTGTGAGTCACCTTTAATGAGGGGTAGGAGAACAGGCAGGTTTTACTGCAATACACATCTAAAGTGAAAGAATAAACTTGATCGTGCTGCCCACCCACATGGCACCACTTGGATGATACAAGGAGGAAGGAGCTTTACTGTTTAGCCATCTCAGAGATGAATCTCACCCAAGAAAGATCTCCCTGGGCTGCAGGTGACAAGTCACATGGCCACATCACCGTCTCTGGTAACCCCTGAGAAAAGCAGACAAAGGGCAGCCCACAGAACAGACAATTTTTTGGAAGAGATTAGGGGATAGTGAGCCCTCACCTCCCTACCCAAATCCACAGGCCATAGAGGGGTGGCCACTTACTTTCTCTTTCTCATCCAGTGCAACTCTTTGAAAGGCTCTCCCCTGGGAAGAGGGTGACCAGAGTAAGGGACCTGCATACACCTATCATGTCCAATCTACACAGACCCTGCTCCAAGATGGTAGAACGTGGGACAAGGAGGAAACACGAATCTAGTCTTAGGACTGGCAATAGATGGAACCTTTGCCCCCATGGGCAGAGAGGGGGCTGCTGCTTCCCACAGCAGCATCCACTGTACATTTGCCCCAAAGCCAACTACCCCATGGGGGCACTCTCACCAGGTGTGAGTGCCAGGTCAGCCTCTAACAAGAGGTCCTACTTCTGTCCTGTTGGACCATATCTTCAGGTCCTACTAGAATCTTCCCTGACCTCCCCTCTTCCCCCTGGATCCTCTGTGCCCTCCAAGAGCTGGCTGCCCATTCCCACCCACCACAGAATCGACTCCACCCCTCACAAGGAGGGAGAGAAGGGTTTCCCATGCTAACTACTAACTCCAATTATTCCAATATCTAGAAAATTTAAAGTGAGACCAGCTCCAGAAAGGGGCATAGTTGGGATGACACCTACAACAGGTTCTGTGCTAAAAATACTTTGGAGCGGATAAAGCCTCTTCTCAACAAACCAGAGATTTTCTGCCTTCCACATGGAAGAGAAGCTGTTTCCTGGCAAGTGGTGGGAAAATATTCTAGCGAGAGTCAGAAAACAAGGGTTCTAGATCCACTATTCTTGAATTCTCTAAGTCCACAGTCCCAAATTCCAAAGAAAGGGGAGAGGGAGGGAAGGAGGTGGACAGAAGGGAAGGGCTTTCACTGGCCTAAGGGAAGGCAGGTGGGCTGGGCTGGGACTCAGGCAGTGCACAGGAACCCCCAGCCACACAGGACACTTCCTCTTGGACTGCCCAAGAGCACTTCTGGCCACCAGCGCTCCAGACAGCTCTCTAGAGAGAATGTTTTCCAGTTGGTCACTTCTAGGGTTGTAGATGGAAGCAGGCAAAAAAAGACACACGAGAAAGGTCATAGCAGGACAGGAAGGCTGGGGTCTCCCTGGCCACTGATGGGACAGCAGGACTGAGCCTGGGCCCTGAGGAGCAATTCACTACCACATAGTTCTGGAACTTGGAGAACAGCTCACCTAATCACAGAATTAAATTGGGAATTTCTTTCCTTATGAAATAAATCAGAATTGTACAAATAAATCTAGCTGTTGAATGACTCTCTTCACAGCCACAGAAAAGGGTATCATCACACTGGCAGAGTTGGTGAATTCCACTGTTAAAAGAGGATTTCCCTACTCAAATAGCAAAGGTCTTTCATATACATTACCCCCCCCCCCAAAAAAAAAATAGAGAGAGAGAGAGACAATTACCATGCAAAGCCAAGCCAGTGTCAGCCAGAGCTACCAGAAGGAAAGTAGGACTCAGGCCCTGCTAAAGGCAGGTGGTCCTCTTTTCTGGTATATTCTGGGTGTTGACAGGATGCTGTTCCCAGGTTCCCATATCCCAAGGGATCCCCAGTGTTTGTCCAGCCCTGAAGAGCCTCCCCAATGCTTACTCCCAGCAGAGAAGGGGCAGAAGTTGCAAACAAAGAGCTCACCATTTGGCCAAGAAAAAAGGTGTCCATGGAGCGTAGGCCCCAAAGACATCATCCCCTATCCCAACCCAATCCTTTCTCCATTTCTCCACAGGGAGAAAGGAGAAAATGAACTTGCCCACCTTTGCACAACAGGGAGTCAAGGAATCCAATTCAAAGCCTGGCCTTTCAATTTTCAATCAACCTGAACAAAGTATGAATTAAATACCTTTTATGAGCCAGCATCATGCAGGGCATGACAATATAAAATAAAATAAAGTAAAGTAAAATAAAATAAAAATAAAATGAGATGCCTGCTTCAGAAAGTTTCTAGATTTTGAAGGATACAATACCCATACCTAGGAAGCAACGTGAATACTGTTGATGTGCTCTCACCAGTACCAGTGTGACATGTCTCCGAAGACAGCCAAAGAATTGGGGTCACTCACTGACTATGAAGCAGGTCTTTGCCAGGTCCCCACTGACAGCCTTAGTTACTGGGAGAAATGGCCTTGGAGATTCAGCCAGAGATAGCCCTACACAATCACTCATACAACTCCATCGGGCTGGCTACCTCTCAATTCTTTGAAACACAGGTGCCCTCATGTAAGAAGGTGGAGGTGTGACAAGAGGAGTAGCAGGGTGTGGCAAACTGACTCTTGATCACCTAGTGGCCCCCACTCCCCACTTCTGCTGGTGACTTCAGACTAGAGGCAGAAGTTCCCAGGACCCTCAGTCCACTGTGAGGTCATGTTGTGGGGATTACCAGTCACCTCTGGGCTAGGCAGAACAGGAAGTGAGTCAGTCAGCCTGAGAAAGATCTAGTCAGGGGATGTTTGGGCTCCACTGGGCTGAGGAAGAGGTTCCAGACTATCATGCAACACCTTGGAGTCTGAAGCCTAGAGAGTCCCTCTTCTCACCATTCCACTTATTTTTTTTAAGATTTTATATTTATTTATTTATGCATGCAAGAACTGGGGTGTAGGCCAGAGGTGTGAGTAGTGAGAGGATTCACCAGAGATAGAGTAAGGAACAGAACAGGCAGATCTACTGAAATACACTGCTGAGGGAAGCAGTTGGGGGAGACAGGAGTGATCTGCCATACCATGTGGGTAGCTCCCTGGCCGCGGATGGAACTCGTGCTGCAGTGGCTGTGGATAGCTTCATGGTGCTAAGACTTAACCCCTGCGCGACCAGGGAGGCCCCTCACCATTTCATTTATATCTTGATTGAACTGGGGTACAACAAGGGAGAAGGGTTGAAAATCTGGCCTTGTGGCTATAAGCCTGTCATTACTCATGCCATGTTTGTGTGCTCTGAAATGCTTTCCCAAGTCTGTAATGCTTTTCCATCAGCGTCCATACACACTGTCACCTCTCCTCACCCCAGCACACTATTAAACACAATGACCAACTCCTATTTTTATAACACAAATTGGGCTAGAAACTCAGAAAAGAAAAAAAAGACCTGGATCTGCAGGCTCTCGGGGAATCTAGGCTCTGCTCCTCCCAACCTGTGTTCCCCAGATGTCAGCAGAAAGTCATCAACAGCTCTCTCCCCTGCAGTGAGTGAGGCACACAAGGCCACTCACTGCATTTCTCAGCCTCCATGAAGGTGTCACCAGGAGGGAGGCCAAGAGGGAGAAGATAACTTCAGAGAAGGGATCATAATTCTCCATCACCTGGTGAGGCAGATGGTGGTCAGGGATCTTGGGACAGGTGTAGAGAACGAAGTTCAATATGCACAAGGTGAGAGTCTTGGGGGAGGGAGAGATGAGGTATCAGTGTGGCTGGCAGTGAAAGGTTAACTGTGCTCAAAGATGACTGAAAAAGACCAAGGATTCCTAGTGCTCATCGAGCTGAGCGTGAGTCATCAATGAAGCACTGGGTTTTTTAAAGCAAGCCAGACACCGAGTACAGATCTGCAGTGAAGGCCAGGGGAAACACTAAGGTACATGGTATTCTGCAGTAATTGGTTGTGTTTGAGTAAAAGATTTGGGAATGCAGGTGCTTCTAAAGAGGAGTATAAAAATAAAACATGAGTTAAAAGATAATAGATCTATGAGTTCAAGTTCAGGGAATAAGGATGATTAGGAAGGAGCGGTGGCAGGGAGCAAAGAATTCTAAAACATGAAAGGTTGCATCCCAGAACTGGTGATAATATACTGTCTTTGCTAGAATGAAGAGGAAATGGGTTTAAACTGAAGCGTAAGAGATTTAAGGCAGACAAGAAGAAGGATTTCCTGCTACTGAGAGATGTCTTTAAAAATAGAACCGTACAGAAAAGGAAGAAGTCAGAGTGGCCAATTCTCAAGACCTGTCTGCCCCGTGAGGGCCATATATCCCCACCAACCTGATTCCATCTACCCCATATGTCCCTTGATCTGGATCAAAATGCCAAACTGCTCCACAAACACATCTGCAAAATTTAGCCATTCCACACGGTGGGAGTGCCATCAGGAAACATGGCAGAAAGTCCTGCCGTAATAGCAGGAGGACACAAGGAAAGGAAGAAGGTGCAATGAAAGGGCACGATAACTAGCAGCCAGGTGGTGGGTGTTCCGTTGTTTGGGTTTTACCACTAGGTCCTTGGGTTAGCATCACCTTGTTCTGAGATGTTCATCAGCAGAGCTCCAGTTCTGAGAAGTACTCCAGCCCTCACACATAGAAACGATGGGGCAGCACAGCTGTCCAGCAGCAGCAAAGGGGTCCCTGAGTCATGCTGGGCAAGGAGAGGCCAGGGCTCTGGGCCTACTGAGTGATGACAAGTCCATCACTGTCCCCTCAGCCTCAAGCTACCCCATCTGTTAAATGAGAGTGAAAGACACAGTTCCACGCCTCCCTGGTGGCACAAGGGGTTAAGTCTCAGCACTGTGAAGCTATTGGCAACCATTGCAGCACAAGTTCCCGGGCCAGGGGGCTACCCACATGGTGCAGCAGGCCTCTCCTGTCTTGCCCGCTGCTCCCCAGCAATCTATTTCAATGAGTCTGCCTGTTCTGCTCCCCACTCTATGTCCAGTGAATCCTCTCACCCCTGCACCTCTGGCCTGTATCCCAGATTTTGTATGCATAAATAAATAAAATAAATCTTTAAAAAAAAGACACAGTTCTATACCTATACAGAAAACGCCCAATAAATACTTACTTCTCCCTTTCATGATGGAAAATGTTGATGCTCAAAGATCTATACTTTGTTCCATGATTCCTCAGACACTCTGGCCAATGAGGAACAAAAGCCTGGCCCTAAAAATTAATTTTAGGAGAAAGGAGAAATTCTTTTCCTACACTTTAAAATAATTGCCGAGCTTCAATTATCTTAATTTAAGAAAATACAAAACTAGGACCAGGTATTCTCTAGCCAGACTCCCTCCAACAACGCTATACCTGAGCTCATCTCACCTGGTTCCCTCTGTGATCTGCACGTGCATCGGACAGGGACGAGGGGACGCTGGATCAGAACTTCAGTCCCGAGAGGTTATTACAGCCTGTCCCAGAGTGAGTCCAAAGAATCTTGTTTCTACTTAGTATTAGTAAGTACTATAACAGTACTTACTCTGTCTATTAGAGCAGACTCAAGATTAGGCCTTAAAATGACATCTCAACTCACTTGAATTTCAATATGCTCAACTGGAAGGGAGTTTAGAGATGGGGCCCAGGCGGAAATTGCACATCAACAGGAGAATGTCAGTTTCTCACTTGCATGAACATGAGGAGAAAGGAAGAAAGCACACCCTCCCTCTGAGATTCGCCACACACCAGAACAGCACAAAGAAGAAGAAGAAACAGAAATCTATCAGAGAATGTTGAGGAAATTTTAAGAGACTACTTGTCATCCTAAAGTTCCCTTAAAAGTTCAACCAGAAGCAGAATAGTAGAGGAGGCACCCAGGATATCCAGAAGATCTGAAAACTCCTATCCTGGCACAAGTAAGCTAGAAGAGCCTCGTGAAAAGTCTCTGATCAGTGAGTACAGTCGTCCACTGAGATGGTTCACAGGTCTGCATGTTACTGACCTTCTGTCAAGCTGCTGTCTGAAGCCACAGCACCCACTAAATTTGTCTCCTCACTAAATTTCACTCCTCGTTCTTTAAAAGGCTATAGTACACATCTCTAAATCTTGAAAGACAGTCAAAAGAAGTGGGATTCCTCAATCCTGACACTTGGAGGTAATACCTGAAGCCAAGAAGTTTCTTGTCTCTTAAGTACACCAAGAGTCCCTTTAAATATAGCCCACATTAAAAAAAGTAGATGTGAAAGTGGGGCAAGAAAGGGAACCCACGAAGCATGCATGCTCAGTATGTGGGTAGCAACATTTTCAAGGCATTCTGTGGCCTTTTTGATTCTATAACCTCCATATTGAGAGACATAAAACACAAAACATTACACCTGTCAGGTGCTCTGCCCCGAACTATCTCCAGGCAAATATAAGTCAGTACATCAGACTTCCAACGACATGAAAGTTAAAGATTAGAAACATGTTGGAACGCTTATTTCATGCAGTGCCAAAAATGTGTCTATAACCTGTGAAGAGAGATGGGTGTGGAGCATCGGAGGAGACATATGACAGCATTCACATTGCAGAGAAAAAACATGGTCCCTGCTTGCTCTCTTCCCTTCCTTCCATCTTTCCTCCCTCCCTTCTGAGGGTAAGTCCTCCCGAATGCTGACAGACTTTGCAATAGCAGCAAGTTAACCCCGGCAGAGAGTGAGGCTGCAACCCCTGGAGGCCTGTGCAGATTTCCAAGGCCAGTTCTGTTCTGACACGTGAGGCCAAAGCCACTGGTCTAGACATTCACGTGGGCATGGGGACACGCTCACCCAGGGGCTCCAGGTCACACCCACTATTCTCCTGAAGGACTCCAATGACAAAATAAACCCGCAGAAAGCCAAAAGGTATTTATTTTTCTGTGGGGCATTGCCATTTACCAATCTATACCTTAAGCATTCGTGGCTATAATTAGCTAACTCTCCTCACATGGAATATTACAAAATTCGCATCTACTTACTATCTCCTCTCTCTGGCAGAAGAAGCATGTCACTGGTAAGCAATTACTGTAGCTCCTTCAAATAACTCAGCTTAAATTTTCACGGATGGCTCTATGCATATATGCACAAATGTGTACTTGATGTAGTGTCACAGCTTCTTTTTCCTCCAAATTGAAAAATTCAGTAAGTCAAAGATAACATAATAGACCATAATAGAATGGTATGTCCTATAGGTAGATTTTTAAGAAGTCTTGCAACAGCTTTTATGCTGGAGTATTAAAAATTTCCTCAAAATTTCCCAGGCAAATGAGTGCCTTTTTAATTTTCACCCTTACAATAAACTCTTCTGCAGGTTTTGTTTATTTTGAGGAAACATTTCACTTTTTTTTTTTCAAGACATGAGGTGTGAATGATGCAAAACAGTATTTGGATATGTAAACTGAATTATTTGCATAATGTATTACTAATCAGTGAGTATAAATTCTGGAGTCTGAGGAACTGAAATCAAGTGCCACAGAATTTTTAAAATCTCGATTACAAAAGTAAAAGTCTTCCTTTGGTGGAATAACGTACACATTTGCATTCTATTTATAAGAAGGAGAAATTATTCCCACAGTTTTCTGAAGAATTTTTATTAAGTGATGTTGATGTGGCTGCTTTACTCTGACTCAACAGAAAGAGGCATAAAGGACATGAACACAACCACACCCAGCACCACGCGTGCCAAGAAGAGCAAAGATCACATCTGAATAAACAGGAGTGCCCCACACCCCCATGTTGGTTGCCTGCTAGACCCCCAGGCATCGGAGATAGAAAGTAGGGGAGAGGGGTAGGCACACATGCTGCCTCCACCACCCACAACAACAACCTGGTCACAAGATTGCAACACACCCAAAATCATCTACCCCCTTCTTCTGTTGGCTCCACTGGTGTTTTCATGCCAGCTTGTCCCCTGCAAACAGTAGAAAAAAGAGGAAATGGTTCTAGTTTCGTACTCTTCCTTTGTCAACCAATCATGATAACACCAAGCTAGAGAAACTATTGGTCTGTAAAAACACTTTTTTGGAGAAGGGATTTCATGGGAAGAAGAGAAAAAGATGTATCAAGGAGTCTGCCCAGGAGACTGCTCGGGCACCTTCCCCATCCCCACAGGAGTGGCCTAGAAGGCCTCCAATTGCCCAAGAGTCACCTGCAGCCTTAGAACTCCCAAAGGCGTGCTCGTGTAGGTGTACACACGCACACACCCGCGCACGCACACGCACACTGGTCTTGAGGGTGCTGGGTTACATTTCTACAACAGCTGCTCCTATTGTCTACTGCCAGTGAAGCCAAACCAGCCTAAAATTTAATTTAATCTGCTGTAAACCCAAGTGTCAGGCACTTAGATGGCAGCTAAAAGCACCACTCAGATAACTGAGTGACACTTGCTAATAATAGCCTCTGCATGAAACGGAAGCGGACATTTTGTGAAGCAGAGGGACCTGTGCCTGGGAAGTCCAGGCAGCAGACACGGCCGAGGCCAGCCCCTCCGGCCCCTATGTGACTGGCTGCATTAAGACTACCGGTGGCCTTGCCTCCCAGAGATGCAGTCACAGCTGTGGCTTTTGCTCCACTGGAGAAAGAAATGCCCCTGCACAGCTGTGCAATCATTTCCACCTTCTGGAGGCTGTGCCCCACCTTTTCTTGCCTGACCTATTTGTGCCCCCTCCCCTTGAGTATGGTCAGCCTCCTCACAGGTAAACCAATTTTCTCTAATAGCCAGGCTCAAACGGCCACGAGAAGAAGGTCCCAAGAGACTAGTCTTCATCAACACTACCAGATAAGTGGGTGCTTCCTACCAGCTTCTTCCCAATGCCCACAAAGGCAAGAACAGGCACCCAGGCGAAAGTCAGACTCCACCTCTGCGCTGCGTCACACTCTGAAATAAATTCTGGGCTCTCTTCTCTTCCAGGAGACTGAAACCCAGCACACAGTGCAGAATCCAAGACGACCCCCTGAGCAACGAATGTTCTAGACACAAGACTTGAATTCACAGACACCCGCTCTGAGCTGAGCTCTGGTTGAGGAGACAACACCCAATCTACAAGTCCGTTTGGTTTTTTGCCAGTCAAGCAGTCCCTTTATTTTTGGGGAAATGTCAAATATGTATACCAAATTAGAGAAAATGGTATAAATCAAGCCCTAAGTAGACATCATCCAACTCCTTGTCACCACCAGCAGCTCATGGCCAGTCTTGTTTTATCTACAACCCAACACTGCCTACTGGATTATTTACATTGATTGCAGACATCCTATCGTTCCATCAGTAAATACTTCAGCATGTATTTTTAAAAGATAAAGATTCTTTTTTTTAACCACAAAACCATTATCACTCCTAAAAAAAATATAGTGACAATAATTCATATCATCGAATTGGGGAGTTACTTTAAACTTAGAAATACTTCTTCCCAGCCCAGGTCATGCTTCAGAGAATCCCTTGCACCAAGATCTGAGCCTAACGCCACCAAGCAATGCATTCAGAGAGCCACACTCACTAAAAAGGGTCCCGGCCTTGCTTAAAGCCACCTTGTACCTCAGGCCAAGCTCCTGCCCCCTCGTAGTCCCCTGCCCTATCAGGGACCAAATGTACCCTCAGGGGCCTCATCTTCACCCCTCGCAATGCTCCCCACCACGGGACCCATCACCACATCAGGCAAGCAGGTGCACTTGCAGTGTGCAGAAAACTGGTGTCTACTTTTCTTCTGAGAGTGTGTTCTCCTGGACCATTTTGCACAGAATTCATTCACAGAGCATGTCTTGGATATACAGCTGACTAGATATGTCAGTTATGTTCCAAATGGGTTTTCACAGGTCAAGGTTCTGCAGGCAAGAGCAAATACTATTTTTAGACCAGATAAGGTCACAATGCTTTTAGAGACAGTGAGGTCTACAATAAAACCTATTGATCAGCCTCTGGAACTAGTGCTCCAGAGAGACACGGAGATTGAAACAAAAATTGCCTGGCCGTTTTCTCTGTAGACTCAGCGTGTAAAAGCTTGTTGGACTTAATATCTTTCAGGATATAAAATAAGTAAGAAGTAACTTGTACGGATTACTGAAGTCCATTTAACCAGATGCAGAAGCAGATCACAGGAAATACACTGGTGACAGAACTCTGAGAAAGGGAAACTTCAAGGCAACAAGTGTTGCAGCCTCATGAAAGATAAAAATGAGCCTTTTCAACTCAGTTAAGGCAAAAGAGATAGGCTGCCAGCCTGATTTTGGCTAGAGACTGTAGTCTCTAAATTTGCAATTGAGTCCCTCAATCCAGAGCTGTGTGAATAACAGACCTCAGAGGCAGCAGGAAGACTGATTTACCTAAGTTATAATTGATGAAAAGAGGTATTCTCATGAACAGCTTCTTTAAATTTCCATACTGACCTATCAGAATCAAGGTAAAGGCTCAAGATCTTTCTAATCTGTCTCTCACACACTATTTTTATATATGTATATATACATATGCATGTATGTATAGATGTGTAAACGTGTATGCATACATGTAATGTATGCACATGTATTATTTATTATGGTAGTGTTGGTGTATTGGGGTATTTCTGTTTGTTTTTTTTTCCTAAAGTAAGACTCCATTAAGAGTCTTGGAAAGCCACTAGGATGTTACTTAACTAGCCAGAAAGTTCATGAATTTACATAGGTTTTAGAAACAAACCCTAAATAATTTATTTAAGTCAATGGGATCTTTAAGGAAAGACATTAACATAATGGACTATTACATCTTAAACTTCAGCCAGAGATCTAAAACTTTGAAGTCAATTATGTCCCCATAAAAACCTCTCCATTATCAGCGGTGCTCGATTGTTTTGGAGACGGAACCACAGGAACTAGTGTGAAAACTGTAGGGTATCTTCATTTATCATCCGGTCCCATCTCACAGTCCAGCTCACCAACAAAATATGCCATGGTAAACATAATCCATATATCAAGTAGTGACACGGCTGACCCCATTAGTGAGCCAAGACTGTCCTAGCTGCAGCAACCTATCATACATTAACAATACAATGGCTGATACATTCGCAAGATACCGTGGGCTGGGGGAGACTATAGGGCTATGAAATCTGAAACTTCATATCTGAATACATATGTTGTCGCCTTTCTCTTGGCATGAATGTTATGGTGCTTTGTCTTCAGGTACTAACTAAAGGCAGACAGAGTGCCTCTAGTTGCTGTCATTCATTCGATCTATCCCATTCTCTTCCACTGGGCTGGATTAAAGCTAAACTTTTCCTTTCCTTGTTAGTTTGTGGGTGTGTTTGATTGTTTTTGGGTTTGCACTTTTTTTTTGCCACAGACAAAAGAGTACACAAAATCTGAAGCAGCTGATAATCAGTGCCCTAACAGCGCACACCTAAAAAACTCTCCAAAACATTACAAATTAAAGAGGCAGTAATTTAAATCAATTACTTTTCTATTGAAGTCAGAGATCTCAAGAGTGCCTGTGTCCTACAAGGAACACCTATTTCACAACAGCTTCGTTGTTCCTTATCCTTAGCACAAGGGGTGATAAAAGAAAGTTTTAGATAATCACTACCCGAAGAGTAACTTTGAAAGCCCTTTCTCATCCTGCTTCTGAAAACATCTTTTTATTTGGAAGGCAATGCCACATATCAATGATATTTACTGGACAGTATGGAAAAACAAACATCCATGTTAAAATCAATGGTAAACACCAAGTTTGGAAAATGGATTGCAAAGATCACATGTCCCCAAACAGGCCATATGCTTTTACCTACACCATGAATTAAAAAGAACACGTTCCTTCAATTTATGCTGTCTTCAGCACTAACAGAGGGAGAGTTTTTTCAAACATGTTGCATTGGATGCCTTTAACTAGCAAGAATTTGTAACTCCAAGAACTCAGCATATGTAGGCTATGTCCATACAGAGAAACCAGCTTTGGGGGAGGAAGAAGGGAAATATCACTGAATTCAGTCAGTTAATTGAATTTAAAATACCTGGTTGTTTGAATTCAACTGATTTCTTTGTCAAACGTATTTCTATTTTGACATAGCTATGGTTGCCAAAAAAAGCAAGCTTGGAGAAAATACACATTATACTCCTTCGAGTTTATTAAAATAAAAACAGCTTGCAACAATTAAAAAAGATGGAGAAATCTTGCAAGGCTGGAAACTTCTGTGAAATATCACCATTCCATTATACCATGCTTCAGTTTTGCTTCCAGCAATTTGTAAGTTGCTCTTAAGCTTTCTACTGAGAGATCATGAGTCCAAGCTTTAATTTCCATGGCAGCTTCTATCTTTCGATGCAAACCAAGAAAATAATTCCACCCTCTTTGCAGGTGAGCCCAGTCCAGCAACTAGATTCCTAAAAGAGCAGGGGAGAGGAAGTAGGGAATATGCTGGTGGTGTTCAGACTATGCCAGTACAGGATGGGTTCAAATTACCCATATTTTACAGATGAAGAAACAAAAATGTCAAGAGGCAAAGGGAATCCAAGATCTCACAGCTCAGGGTCAGAACCCAGGCATCTGGTTCCAAGGGCAGTCATACATACTATCATTAAAAATCAAAGTCTGGGGCCTCCCCGGTGGCGCAGCGGTTGAGCACTGGGTTGCGAACCTGCCCGCAGCCTCTGCGACGCCGGTTCTATCCCCGGCTGCTCCCCAGCCACCGGAGGAGGGTCCCACATGGCGCGCAGACCTCTCCTGCCGCCCGCTGCTCCCCTCAGCAGTGTACTTCGGTCCTTCTGCCTGCTCTGCTCCCCGCTCTGGCTCTGGTGAATTCTCTCACCCTTCCGCGCTTCTGACTGTACCCAGTGCATGTATAAACGGAACAAACAAACAAATAAATAAATAAACATGCCTCTATAAAATTAAAAAAAAAAAATCAAAGTCTGGTTCTAGAAAAATCTGTAATATCCAAAAGATCTCATTCCCCTCCCCACCCCCCAACCAGTCTCAGTAATTTTTCCATTGACTTTATGGGAGAATAAATGTCTAGTTGTAAGATCTTTACAAATTTTTATTTTACCCATTTTTTTAATTTGTTGTTTGCTAATCAAAAATAGTTTATCACAATGCTCTCAATTGGGCTGTCCTCATATTACAGGCAGAGACTGTTTTTCCTAGTAGAGAATGGCCAAGGACTGGAAAAAGGGATCCTTCAAAAAAAAAAAAAAAAAGTGACAGTGTTTTCTATAACAATGTGAAATACATCCTAGGTGCCAAACAGATATGATTTCTCTCGTCCTTCTGCAAAATCTAGATTTGATCAAATTCGGAATCTGGTGCAAATCCCATATTTTAGGATGATGTGTTCCAACGGAAAGCTCGTGGTTGGCTATATTTTACTTTTTCTTCCCTAAAAGATTTTAAATAATTTTCATTTTTAAAAGGATTTCAACTTTGGATTGTGCTGATGCCAAAGTCTCTATACATCTAATCAATCAATAAATAAGACAAACAAAGAAGCATATGTTTATCCTTTACCATTTGGGAAGTGTACATTAATTACTGCAGATTGTCTCCTAGGCCTGTCCCCCCACCCCAGACAGCAGTGTTCAAAAGTGTCCGCAAAATAAAAATGTATTGGGTAATTAAATGGATGTTTATAATTAGAACTTAATAATTTGCATCAGGGACAAATGAGCTCTGATTTTAATCTGCAGTGCATTTAGATTAGCCTGAAGATAGTGTAATTTGATGGTTTATAGGCCTCCTCTCAGATTATGAAATAATACCAAGCCTTCCAAGACAGCATGTCTGTGTCAGGAGTGTGTTAAAGAAGAAGATGCAATGAAAATGTTTGACAATGTGAAAGCAGCCATAAATTACATGACAACTGTGTAAAAGTCATGATGAAACAAATAAAGGGCTGACCTATAATGCGTCTGATTCATTGTGACACACACAACTCCCTGCACTAATCTCTGCCCAGCCAACACATTCTTAAGCGGGGAACTACTTAGCACCGGGAACGTTGTAAATTATCACTAGTCAACAGCATTGATTTTTAGTCGACATTTCAATCAGGTTGAAGTAGAAATACTACCCAGCTCATCCAACAGCCTCTTAACCAGTCCACTGCCCCTCTGCGGTCTCCTCAGTTATGGCTTTGTTAAATTTCCATTGCTCTCGCCATTCAATATTTATTATAGAGTTGTCACATCCAGGCACTTGGCCTGACGGGTCACCGGCCTGCCTCTTGGGACATTAAATTTGTGCTTACCTTAACGAAGGCAGAGCCAAAAAGAGAAGAAAGAAACAAAAGGCCACCAACCGAGAGCTGGCCTGTTACTCCAGAGAATGGAGAGAAAACTAGGAAGGAAAAAAAGAAGGGGCGCAAAGCAGTGGTCTCCCATTCATCGCCGCAGCTGTCAGTCTAGGAGTCCCAGCTAACAAAACTCGGAGCTCCTCTTCGGGAAGATCAGGGAATAAATACCATTGCAGTCTGGCCCTCAGGCGTTCGAGACAATGTGCAGAGCTAGGTAAAGAGTAAAGAATCGAGACCATCAGGACGGTCATGCCAGTCCCAGGACCGAGTAAGAATTGAAATGGAAGGCTTGGAGGTCTTTACCTACATGTATTCTCAGCAGCTACTTCCATCTCCATCCCCAACTCAGAAGACCAGCTGGATCCACGCCTACAACAGCGTCTTGGTGGTGGATCTGAACACCCTCCCTTGATTCAAATAGATGGCTCACCAAGCAAGACACTTGTCAGTGCTGAGGTCAATTCTTTCAGCTTCCCTGAGGGACCTCATCACACAGTAGGCACCTCCTGAATACCCAAGACTCTGAAAAAATTTAATGGAGGTCTATGGCAGCCCAGCCAATTCAAAATGATAGGTAATAAAAAGAAAAACACTGACATTTGGTTTTGGAATACATTATGTAATCCCTCTGCAACGAACCTCGGGTCTTGCTTCAGCAAATATTAATGGTGTCAGAGCAGCCTGTGGAGTGACTGGGGGAGGCCACCATGCAGTTGAAGACTTGCCTCAGGGAAAGCCACATGTGGCTCAGATGGAGTTGTTGACTGTAGTTTCCATTCAAAAAATCCCTCAAGTCTCTGAGCACGCCTTCCGGACTTGCCTTACCACAGCGCATGTACCACCAGAAATGAAAACCTCCTTGAAGCAGATTAGTACCCTCCCAGCACCGGTGGTCCCCAGCAACCCCTACACAACACACACACACACACACACGGGCACTTACTATCACCCATGCACACACACATGCACATACTATCACACATGCACACATTCTCTCACTCACAGTGCAGGTCTGATTCTCCCCACCCCTTAAGGTGTGGTTAGTCAAGCTAATGCCAAAATGACAATGGAACAACATGGCTTAAAATTGGACTTCACCAGCCCTTAAAAGTCTTAGCTTGGTTTCCTGGTCAGACCATTGCTGTCTCCTAACAAAATCACACACAAAGAGTAAAACCTCCTCCCTCTTCTCCACAGCTTCCTCATCCCACTTCTGGCTCACTCGGGACAAACGAAGAAGAGACAACTTGCAAAGCAGGATTCCTTATGCTGCAAACTTCCAACAGCTCCAAGGCTCCTCCAGTATGCCCAGGACAGCCACCGAGGGACATGCATCTCTTGTGCAGAAGAAGGAAAAACTTGACCATGGAGTCCACAGAAGCGCCAGCAGTCCAGCAGCAGGGCATGCCACCCAACTGGTGCTGAGCAGAAAGCTGCACGCCTTTTGAGGAGGCAGCAGAGGATAATGACTGGAAGTCAAAGGATGGAATCCTTAATCACTCTGGCCCCTCAGGGAAGTCATTTAACCCTCAGTTTCTTCCTCTGCCAAATGGGGCTAATAGGACTTCCCTTCTGGGCTGCTGTGGGATGGAGTAACGGTGCATCAGACAACACGGGGCACCTCCTGTGTGGCGAGTAATTTAGGGCTTTACTCCTTGCAGCAACCCTGTAAGAGAGGTACGCTGGGTTGTCTTCCATACAGCGTGGTTAAATGTTTTGCCTACACTCTCCCAACCAGTCCGTGATACCTTAAGACTCGGAACCCAGAGACCAGGTCACACACCACTCTCCTGGCAATGCAGCACATGTCTGTAAGGACGAGGGGATCCAGGCATCGAGGGAGCTGCCCACAGCAGATGCCTACCCCAGTTGTCCCCTCTCACGGGATCTGCAGTGGCTCCTGCACTACAGGTCCCCTGGGAGCCCAAGGCTCTGAGCAATTAGAACCCTCCCTCCCCTGCTCTTTCACCCCCACCTGCTGGCCCCCACACAGTAAGGAGAGATGTTGAGACTCCTGATCTCACAGGAGAACGAAAGTCCCAAGCCATGAACATCACCACAGTGGTAACCAGCTTTGTGGAGCGTTTATCCCCACTGCCAGGCAAGCACTCTTATCGAATGTCCATGGTGATCTGCCTGGGCCTCCCCCCACTTTACAAATGAAGAAATAACCTTAGAGAGATGAAGAGAGCTGCCCAGCTCCTCACACAACTAGAAATGCGGGCAATTCTTCACCATTTTATTCTAAGTAATCACAGAGGCTGAAGAGGTGGAAAAAGGAGATTAAATGAGAGAAACACATTTTTAAGAGCTTATTTCAGCCCCCCTCTTCCCTTTCTTATCAGCATAAGTTACAAAAACACCCAAGTGGAGAGAAGTCTACCTCGAAGGGCCTGACTGAGTCTTTTTGGGTTGTCTCAGGGAGGAGCCCAGAGGTCTCCCAATTTTTCCAGTTTCTATCTGCAACTAGGAAAGGAGAAGAAAAAATCCACCAGCCTTGGGGGTTTTCAGCCTAGGGACATAAACACCATGTTATCATATTTTATAGGGATGTTCACAATGGGGCCTTTTCAAGTGGATGGTACGGAGAACATTTTTTTATTGTGTGAATTACATTTTGAACGGGCCCCCAAACCACTTGGAAGCCCTGGGTGTCGCCTAGGTGGAATTCTGAGCGCCCAGCTTCCGCCCTAGCAGCCCCTCTGGTGACAACCAGAACATGCCTCTTGCCAGTAAGTAACAGGAAATTCAATTACCTAGCCACTTGTGGCAGGAGGGCAAAGACTGCACAGTAAAAGAACTAAAAATGTCAGGAAGTTACTGGGTTGATGACTCTGGCTTGCCAGCATTCATAAGTGTCTAAAGTCACAATAAACTAAAAAACACAGAAACAGACCAACACAGATAAGATGATGGAGAATCAAACAGGCCCAGACACATGGGTTGCCATGAGCCCTGCAGGGGGCGGGGGGCTGGCCTTCCAGCAGGTCACTTTCCCCACCCCCCACCATTCCTGGGCCTTGCTGGCATGTGTTCTGTTTCCCAGTCACCAACAGATCTTTCCCAACTAGGAGTTTAACTTCATCCGTTACAAAAATTTTCATTTCCACTGACTTCCCACCTGCACACAGGGACACAGCGGTCACGCCCCAGCCCGGCTTTGCACGCATACGTCCGGGCAAACTCTCTCACGCACGCTGGTCTCCTGAACACACCAAACCCTTCCCGTCCCAGGCCCTGGGGTTACTGGCTTTATCACAACTCTTTTTTTCCCAATGGCAAGCCAGGAAAGATGATAGAACCTGTGTGTGTAGCCAAAAGACTGGCCTCAACTGGTTCAGAAGGTAAAAAAATTGAGCTGTGTGTCTTTTTTTTCCTTGCCTTTAGCCAAAGACCTGGGAGCATTTGATGTACAGTCAGCAGGTATTTAAAAAAGAGAAAAGAAAAGAAAAAGAAAGAAAGAAAGAAAAAAGGAAAAAAAAACCACACACTGAAAAGGCTTGGCTGCTCTGGGGCCCTGACACGCTCTCATCTAAAGCTTGGCCCTCGGCCAAGTTCATCTGTTAATGGACAGCCACAACCAGGGCCTGCACCTCCCCCACCTCCCCGACTCTTCTCTGTTCTCCTACCTCTTTCGAGCTCCTAAAAACTAGACATCGATTATGTCTGCGCTTTTCCCTTTCTATTCAAGATAAACAAAGTGCTTCAAGTTCAGGGCACACCCTGGGACCCTTGACAAAACAATCTATCATTCTGTCTGCTAAACCAGTCTGGCTACACCACGGCCTGGGAGAGCAAAGCTCCCAATGTACAATTTTCCCTTTGTGCTCCTTCCCTTTCGCCACTAACCTCTTTTCTTTACCACCTTCTTCAGAGCAGATGGACTTGACCACTTTGCTTAAGCCCCTCCTGGCAACCTCAGAAATTAAAGAAAAGAACGGAGCCCCGGCTGCCCTTCCTCCTGCCAGGTCCCCCCCCCCTCCCCCGCCCTGTGGTGCCCACGTCCCTCGGACACGAACACGAATCCCGTTAAAACCACCCGATCCTGTCCACCGGCTCCCCACAGACACTCAGAAAATAAAGGAAATGCAGGGACTGCCCCACTTTTGCTCCCTGCAAGGATATTTTAAGTGAGTTTTGTTCTAAATCATATCCATTAATTTATCCTGACTTGCAATTAAATGCAAGAACACTTTTTACAACCAGTACGGAATGTATTAATTATAACTACAAATGGTCAAATGAGAGCACAATCCCTCCTAAAAATATTAATAAAATACATAATAAATAATATTAATGAAACAAAAATAGATTCATAAGCCTTGGCCTGAGCTTTTATTATTTCACGCAAAAGGGGAAACCCAGCCAGGGAAACTTGCTCCATAAACTTTGGCAGGGCTCTGGCCAAACCATCACTACTGAACTCTAAAGAGCACGCCTGTAGGGGGGCAGGGGCACAGTACCTTGGGGTTCTGTGCAAACGCTGCCTTGACAGGCTCATGGCCACAGCTAATCAGACAGAGCCCCTGATGTCCCCCAAAGCTTTCCCAGGTGGTCCAGGAAAGACACCCGCGTGCACCCCCTTCCTAAGGCAGCCGGGGCTGTTGCTTCAGTGCCCACCCCTCCCAAAAACACAATTCCCTAGACCCAGAGGGAAATGAGCCCAGTGAAATTAGGGGCACAGGACTCAGGGCCCACCAGCACCTTCCCTGCATCAGCACAGGCAGCTGCCTTTCTTCCTGCGACACCACCAAGCCTGTGCTAGCCAAGCCCCTGCTAACCTGTCTCCACATCATACAGCCCCTCACTTCACCCCCAGCACTCCCTGCCCCCTCTACTCCCCCCATATCCAACACACCCACTGCACAATCGAATCTAATTAAGATCAAGAAGAAATTTGCATTTTCTTTTCACTGTACCCCTAGTAATCACAGAAGTTCTTCAAATTTTGAGAATTTTGTTCCTCTGCTAATTATTTCCCTCATTTTGCATTTCAAGGCACAAAGACAGTCTATCTCACTGGTGGTCTATTAATAGTTTGAAGTTTTGAGCATCAGAAGGTAGGGTGGGTCGCCCACCCCCCCTTAAAACTATTCTGTCGTTTCCAGTTTTATAAAAAAAGGTTTTTTTGTTGTTGTTAGTGGTGGTGGTGTTAATGTTTCTTCCAGAAGACAGCTTGGTTGTGCCATTCTCTGTATTATCATTTGGTCTCCCCCTTACAATAGTTACCCGCTGCCTGATTTACTGATTTACAGAAAGTTGGTATGTGAATGGCAAAATAAATAAATAAATAAATAAATAAATAAATGAAAAAGAAAAAGAGAGAAAAAGAAAATTCCTTGGCATAAGTATATGTTTGCTGATCAAATTTCAGATCATGTGTTGTTCATTATTATGACTTTACTTGAAAAACAGTTTGCCACAGTGAGATGGATTCGCTTTATAAGCTCTCTACCCCTCTACTCCATTTAAGTGCTTTGAAAAACAGTACAATTTTTTTAAGGTATATTCAAAGCATGAACTGGTTTGTATTAAAACAATGTTTCAGTGTCCGTAAATTCCCTCAAAATGCATTTTTAAGACTTATGCAAAGCCACACATGATTTTGAGGGAGCTAATGAGATTGTCCCACCAACAAAATTTAATGGTGATTTGAGAAATTCTAATACTTTTCCTTTACTTCCTGCAGAATTATTTGTGTACTTGACACTTATACAGTTTCTCCATTATATAACAACCTACTCTGGATACAGTAGATTATGCCAATCTATTAGAATGAAATTTGTACTCCATATAAGCAGAAGTTTCCAGCCGGCTTTGACTTACCATTATGTTTCAATGTAAAGTGTTATTATAGCTGAGTATAAAGCACAGCTACTCCATGCGCACGGGTTTTTAACTCTAATACTGTAATCTTTCTTGCTGCTTCTAGGGCTGTGTCAGTGTTTACATTCCTGGAAGTTAAATAAACCGACATGGCAAAACTCCTGGATAGACTGAATAATAAGGCTTGTGATGACTAAGTTGTTTACTTTTTACCTTGTTAGGATCCCTTTCTTGTAAAGTTTGGGGGTGAGACAGAGAGAGAAGGAAAGAAGGGGGTGATGTGAGATAGAGAGAGAGAGATTTACACATTGCCTTCCATATGTCACAAAGACCTTCCTACCCACAACCCACAGCACTGAAGCAGCGTGCACAAGTTAGTTTTGCCTTTTTCGTTTTGTTTGTTTTCTTAAACATCAGATCACACGAAAACCCTCTTCTCTGCTACCTTCCCTCCAACAAAAAGTATGGACATTTTTTTGCCCATTTTCAAATAGCAAATTATCCATTAGATTTCATCATATCTTAGTAAAGCAATTACATCAAGAAAATGATAGTGCGTGTGGAATCAATTATGCATGCAGTTGGCCGGAGACCAAAGGCTGTGAAGTCGGAGAGGGCAGAATCGCTCGACACACACAAATAAAAAGCCCCTGGATCTCACAGATGGACCCCATCAGTTCATCTTACTGCCTAAAAAGTTCATGCACTTAATAATTTATTTGTGTTCTGGATACTGTTTCCCAGCTGAATATTAACAACTTTGAACTGAAGCATGCTTTTAGCATGGTATGGATGGAAGTCACAGTGGGGCAGCGCTAAGGTCCCTCAGAGGTTAAAATTGTAGTTATGTTCCTTACACACTGTTCATTTTCCATCACAATTTATTTTCTTTCATTAAACATTCCTTTTAATCCGAATATCAGTTTCAGTGTTCTGATTCTGCTTGTTAACCAGTGATAAACTCATAAACCAAAGATGAACATCAGCAACACCGCATAGTCGATTCAACAGCAAAGGCAAACACCAGCATCACAGGCTCTCAAAAATCGGAAACCGTTAGTTAGCACCTTGTTTTCACAACCAAGGGCCTTGTGGACCTTGAGCGAGGCACCGGGAAGCCTGTGGACCACGACAGACTGGAGGAGACAGACAGCGCAGCTAGGAGCTGAAGCTGACGCAGGCCACGGGAAAACTTACTCCAGCTCAGAGCATAAGAAGTCGGCCAAAGCCAGGCCCATGTTGTTTAAGTGCTGGCCGCAGATTTAAAGCAGCAGCCCCTCCACATTGTTCAGAAAGACCACAGTCTGCAGCAGTCTCTTTTTCCAGAGATGGAGAGCTGATGTCTTAATACACTAGAACATTCCAGTCTCCTCGCCATCGTCCTGCTGACAAGGAAACTGCCAGGCCACTTTGGAGGGGGGGAGCAGGGACAGGCAATACATATTTCCATGCAGATCTGGATGTGCCTCAATCACAGTCTTAAATTTTACAGTCTTCCCCCCAAATGAGAACGACTTCCAGTCAGTGCTTCCACAAACTGTACTTAACGTTAAAGGAAAAAACGGATAAAACATATGTAATTACTCTAGGTTAGACTTCTAATTCCTCAATTCACTAAAGGAAACTTGGCAAGAAGATGCATCATTTTGCTTCTTTCTACTGGGGCATCTGAGGAGTAGAGCCACTGAGGCAGCTAATACACAAAACATGATCAAAAGTGATTAACAACAGCTTCATATGCAAATTGCATTAATGAAGGAGTGCAAAGTCATCATGTAAATTAAATATGTCAAATCTCTTGGTGAACTTTCAATCTTGAGAAGAAAAAACACTGCTTTAATTTTTTTACATCATCAATTTTGCAAGATTGAAAATCTAAGAATCTTGGTGCTATAAACAATTTTCACCTTTTTTTTCTCCTTCAGCAGGCTGACAGGCCAGCCTGATGTGCACCGAATGTACATGTTAATAGGCCAATCAAAAATGCAAAACAATTCGCAATTACTGGAAGGACCTAATGGTCATTAGAATTTACAACTAGGTAATGAACTGAAGTCTGCCCACACCATGCATATTCATAAAGCAATTTAGCCTTTGAAGATTAAAGAAGTGCTTAAAATTCAAATGAGCTTTAGCAAATTATCAGTAAGATTCATCCAAAAAGCAAAGGGTTTTTCTTCCTATGATTTCCTCATTTTTTTAATGCAAAATTGTTATATCTTCCAGACTGAGCTTAAACTAAACATTGAGCTTCTAGTGAAGCCAAAGGGGCTAAGAGACAAACAGAGGCTGCAAACATCGTTACGGACTTTGTTCATAAAACTAAGCCCTTAAGAGCCAAACCTATCTCTAAACATGGTCATTTATCAAAAACAGCCCAGAGTTGTTCATAGGCAATGTTGTACAGTCCTCCAACGAAACAGATTAACACCAGCCCCAGCACCCTCCCAAAAAGCCTTTTCCCCCTCAAGTTGAGCCTCCTGTGTAAACATCCACTGTGGTACAAAAACAGCTTTTTCATCAGCTTGGAGTGGCGTTCATGTTAGAAGTTTCTCCTTCCACAGGGAAAGGAGCAAGAAAGGAGAGGATGTGAGGATGAGGAACGGGATCTGGTTTACTTCCTAGAAAAGAAAATCCCTTCCTTTGGTTGGTTCTCTCCTGGGGATTCCCCCATCCTGCACTGGCAGCACTTAATCCAAGAGCACCAGGTCATGCAGACATCAGGTGGCATTCAGAAAGTGTTGGGGTCCACCCCCCACCCCCACTCCGCCCCGTTATGAGAGAGAGTACCGTGGGAATTTTGATTTCCACATTTCCCAATTATGAGTCTGGGGCAGAATCTAACTCACACCTTACTCATCTCACGACATTTGAGAAATTCTAGTGAGAGAATTCCTAGCGAGCCCATCCTCTGGGCTCATCCTAATCCAAAATCCCAAACCAGGTGAAAACATGAGAGTAAACGTCAGCCGTGTCTCGGTCAGGGTACCAGTCAGGCTGAGGATAACAGCCTTGAAAGGACCACATGCCGATGCTTACTGTTCCACTGCTGAACTAGAAGGGCTCTGCTTTGGTGACTGTGTCTGAATCCCTACTGAAAATATTCTGGCAGCTTCTCTCTGCCACCCTTCTTCCCCTCCAGCCCCAGCCTCAAGTCTTTCCCTCCAGTTGCTCTTACCTGAAATGTGGGTCTGTCAAAGAAGTGGGGAAGAGGAGGAGAGAAGGGAGAAGGTGTCGGGGACTACTCCTCACTCCTTGACTCTCTTATCCGTGGGGCCTGCTCAGAAAGGTGCCACATTTGAACGTTTATTAAAAAGAATAAGCTGCAGAGCCGCGTGTAACCTGCATCCACAACCATCTGCGTGAGTCACAGGTCCACAGTCCTGACCAATTTCATTTGACACTAATGTTACTCTACATGAGTAGAGTTCAATGAGGGTTGATATGGGATGTGACAGAGTAAATCAGAATTAGATTAAAAACAAAAGTTTAGAAACCGATGCTACACTGCAGAGCAAATGGGACTTGAAGGCCAAATTTCCCCTAACTGCCTTCGAGTCATTTTCCTTATTAGAGCTTTGCCCGCCACCCTCCTGCTGGCAGTGCTGCCATCACATCAGAAAGTACAGTGGACGGTATATAGGAAGGCTTGAGATTTTCCTCTATAGATATAATACCTGTATATTTAATACACAGCAATTAACTTTTGGTCAGGAGTCTGCAGGCAGCAAGCTGCCCCAAGCAGATAGGGGGGGAGGGGGCTCAGAGCTGGGACAAGCACAAAAGACAGGTCCAACAACAATGCCTGCTGTCAGCAGCTGAATTATTTTTATACAGGAATTTTTATCTCTATTGTACAAACAAGTACGTGTCTGTGCAGACTTGTTAAGCAATCCACTTGTATGTAGAATAAGATTTTTTTTTTCTTTCTTGCTACCAGTCACACAGCTCCAAGATCAGAAGAAATACATAGTCTTTGAAGCTGCTCAAATGTTTTAGTTAAAAGGACAGCAGTTGTTTTCAAAGATCCAAGAGTATCTTTATCAGAATTAAATTTTTCCTTATTGATTATTTCCCCTTAACATAACAAAAACACAACATGAGAAGGTTACGATTTATTATGAAAATTTTCTCAGCCTTTAAATCATTCTTCAGTAGCCAATGTTCACTTTTGAATGTAAAAGAATAATTTTCCTTTTTTAATCTTTGGGTGGGATGGAGTCGGAGAGAGAAACTCATGAGATTTAGAATTTAACATTGGTTAATGCATTGTTTTAACTGTGAACTCAAAGACTGGGGGTAGGGGGAGTAACATGAGCAGTAAATGACTCATTGTGAGCTGCCCCTATGTGTAACTATATCATGGGATCCTGGTGTCCCCTGAGTGGGTGAAGAGAAAGCTTCAGGCTTGGTGGTGGTGGTGGTGATGGTGGTGGTGGGACCCAAAGAGAAATTCCCCCTTTCAGAAAGTGAAAGATCAGACCTGGCATGTCGTCCACTGCTCGACAGCCAAAGTAAGTCCCCAAGCTGCACCTTATTTCCCTAAAAATTAACAGATGTGATTTTTCTTGCAGCTTTTTTATGCGTCATTACATATCAAGAAAATGATGAATATAAATTTAGATGTCTTGATGCTTAGCAGGAGGTTGGTGTTTTTCATAAAGTTCAAAAAGAACAGAGGAAGGGGGAGGGGCTACGCAACAGCACCTGTGTTCTTTCTGAAAGCACCTTTGCGGGTTTCACAATAATTCCATTCTTCATTTTAATGGGAGTTTTTAATCAGAGGACTCACCACTATCTAACACTCAGATCAAATTGTAGGTGTAATTGTTCATCACGAATGCTAACAACAGTGAAGATACAAACAGAAACTCTTTGTCAGTGACCAAAGGTCCCCAGGTATCCCCTTCATCAGCATGCCTGTTCCATGCTCCCACTGGGGATTCCCTGGCGAGGCCGATTCCATCCTGAGTAACAGGCTGCCAACCCTACCTGGGAAAGGGTGTGCCAGCGCCTTCTCGCCTCTTTTACAGGAAGCTTAAACCTGATCATCTCACCTTCAGTGGATATAATTTGTTGTTTAGCACTCTAAGAACTCGGTATTTCATCTATCTAAAGGTTCAAAAGAGAAAAAAAGAGGAGCAGATGAGGGAGCGAGCAGAGGCCAGCCGAGCTCCTGTGCACGAGCGTTGCCTCAGACAGCAACCTGTCCAGGTAAACCTTCCAGGGGAATTGCATCAGATCCGCTCACATCAGTCTCCAGGGTGAACCCAGAGATGAAACACTCCGGTTCCCAGTCTGCAAACTTCTCATTTGCCAGTTCTTGGCAGCTTATTTTTCCAAGTGTTTTGTTTCAGGAAATGTGTGTATTTTTCTTTGTACGTTTTGTGGATTTACCACAACTGGTTCTGACAGCTGTTGATTCTGTTAAATGAACACATTATAAAAACCCTCTTTAAAACCTCAAGCAACAGTGGACTCAAAAATAATGGTAAAATATTTTAATGGAGTTCCAGTTGAGAGTTGTTTTAAAAAAAAAGTACAAATGAAGATACAGAAGTCCTTTAAGTCAGCATGTGAGAGAGAGAGAGAGAGAGAGAGAGAGAGAGAGAGAGAGTATGTGTGTTTAATGGGGAGAGGGGGGTGTTGCAAATCACCACAAATATTTACACTGTACTCCCTTTGTTCAAATCACATACTTTTAACAGGAAAAGCTGGAACTGTGGCTATTTAAAATCTTAAATATTCAAGCGCCTGTAATTAACCATATGAAACAAATTATGTCGCATTTCTCCATACCAGCACATGTAAAAAATTCTGGTGGTGGATTGGGAGGTGGCAGAGTTGGGGAGACAACTCCAAAGGAGGAAAGGATGATGTTTTCATTTTGCTATAGATCAAAGGAGAACAAGAATGGAAACTGTGGCATATCGAGCATTTTTACATCGCTGTCTTTCACACTGGGCTATCTAAGTTTACACAATTCCCCAGACTAGCTGCATATTAAGCTTGCTGTGTACAGCTTTATTATGGTGCAGTGGTGGAAGAAGCATTAATATTCCAGCTCCGCATCTGACAGGGCATTTTACATGCGCCCATCTGAGCGGCACCTGAGAGCCCCTCCAAGGTGCAGTAACTCTGCGCCTATTGTAAAGGCAAATGAAGCTCACCTATTCCCTGCTGGGGTCAGAAGTGACCTCAGCACCCCCCATGCCTCAAATCCTTCCCTTGCCAACCTAACTCAATGCCATCACAGAATGACGAATGAGCTCAGAAATAGACCCCAAGTTACTAAACCCTGCTAAGAACAGCAAAAGCCTTTGCTGAAATGTTTTAAAAATGCATAGGGAGTGCAGCTGGCCAGTAAAAAGCAGGGAGACAAATTCCAGCAAACCCAACATGGAATACGTTACATTCTAAAACTGATTAGAAATACAGTCTGATGTTTACTGGCTTCCAATTGCGTTTGGCATCAAGCACACTGGCTTTAATAATGCTGGCTTTTTTTTTTATTATTATTTTAAATCTGCCTTTGGTTTCTAGGAGCACATGTGGAGAGCTAAAGCATTCTTATTCGTCAGGTTACATTTCCTGGAAATTAAGTTTGTGACAGAAAATGACTCCAGTAGCAATAATATGGTTCGTGCTCAAATTAATTAGGTCATTGTTGTAAAAACTACATGGCAAATTACAAAGGTAAATTTACTGATATTGGCCAGTGCTCTCCACCCTACAAGTGAAGGAGAGAAGCAGTCTAAAGATGCCTGTTTACCTGGGGAGGAGGCAAGGACAGAAGAAGGTGGGATGAGATGGCCAATGTTCTCTTTGTATTACAAATAAAAATACTATTTATTACAAATAAATAGCCATTATCCATTAGATTTCATAGTCTGAACATATTTTATGAACTTTATTAATGTCCTCCAAATTGACACATAAAATAAAAACCGGCTTGATTTGAGATAATGTTAAAAATGGGCACTAAGTTCAAATCTTTTTTTTTTAAATCCTTGTAATAACAACACTGCTGACATAACCATGACCCAAATGAAATCTGAACAAGCAGAAAGGTACTAAAGATCCTTGGTGATTAAATCTCTTGCTAAAAAAGTGGCAAAGTGCCAGGCTGGGTCCAGCTTGATGCTAAGTGCTTTTTATTGCACAAAGCTGGTACTACTGTATGTAAAAACAGACTTAGGCTTGGGGTAAATTTTGTCAAATGATTTCTTTGTGCAATAAAGGGTGTGAACAGAGCAACCAAAGTAGATTAAATTAACATCTAATGACGCAATCGCCATGCATCTCCCTAGCTGTGCTTCTTGGTTAAATTTCATATTTATCCCCCAAAGAAAGGCAAAGTTTCTTGCTTTCTCACTGGACAGTGTGTGAAGTCACCATTCACCTAGTCTCCTTTATTAAACCTTTTTACTAAGAAATCACAAAATGCTGAAAAATGCCTGTCTAGGATCTGCACGTTTGTTACATCCTCCAATTTAGTCCTCCCACATTAACCAAACTACACTGAGGCTGCAGTGTGAAATTAATGATTTTCCAGGACTCTAAAATGTGCCATTAACATGCATCCAACTCCCCTCTTCCCTGAGCCTAAGGTTCCCGGTCCTGACACTGCCTGCTCATTTCTAAACGCAGTTGCCTTTTTCAACCCATGGGTAGCTCCACAATTAAATGCCACATTCACCAGGAGAAAGGTGTGCAAAACAGATTTCAGATCCTTTAAAGTAAAATGTACAACTTGCAACACAACAAGGAATAGGGTGATTTAAGAAATCACAGCACTGGGTTTTTTTTTTTTTGTTTTTTTTTTTTTTTAGCTTTCACAGAACGAACACAGAGAATGGGAGGGAAACTTTCCCCCTCTGCTCCTGTTCTTGAAGTGAATACATATTTGTGTTTCCAATAAAAGGCCATTTTTACATTAACTGTCTGTAACAGCAGGAGACAGAAAAACTAACACAATCTCCACATCACACACAGGATGATCTTCATATCACGTGGACCTATTCTCAAAACTATTATTTATAAAAGACAACTAGGAAAAATGCACAATGCATCTTTTCTGTGTCACAGAAAGGGTAATGTCTAAAGAACTTTGGGATCTTTGGGATCGTCCACATTTTAGGGGTTTTTTCTTTTTGGCTTCCCGGAGTAAATTTAGCAGCCATGCGGGCCACTGTGTTTAATTAAGCTTTCAAAACTCCTCTGACAATGCCAACAATTGTAAGACACTTCTGCGGCTCAATCATGCAATCACTGTGACAGTTCTATTTACAATTTGTCTTAGAAAGAGTTTCTCTGACATTGTACTTTGACAAAACATCCAAGCTGCCAGTTCACAACCTTTCTCTGTCTTATTTACAAATACAGCTTGTACATAGGGCTCCCAGTCTCATGAACATGAGCCTCTGGGTAGGCTGACAGGCATAGGCTCCCTATGAAAATCCTAGGTATTTATGAGGAAACAATATTCTCTGTTCTCTGGATTCTAAAGGTAAATAAAACATTCACCAGTATATGGGGGGTGGGGAATGGTGGTGGTGGTTGTTTGTTGCTTTTTAACTGCCATGCTAAAAATCCACTTCAGAAGTCAGTAGTTTTTATTCAGAATCACACAAATAAAGAGAAATGAAAAATAAGTAGTCATAATAGCATGCTATAATTTATAGTCTCATTTACAATTATACTATAAGGTATACAAATACATCCTCCAGTTCAGCCTGAGCCAGGAAAGAATTAGAACGGGTACAAAAAAAGAGAAAGCAAGCTGATTTTCTAAATTCTGAAATGGAGTTATACTTGATTTACCTTTAAAAAACATGCAACTGTCTTTCTGTTTTGCATTAGTATTTCCCCCTCCATTAGACTGTCTTACATATTATTATCTAGATATGAATGTACTGTCTAGGCAAATAAATTTTAAAATCCTAATATAAAAGTCTATGTTCTTGATTTTAAGGAGAAAAAAATTATATAACAGTTGTAGTACACTTTACTACACTTGATAGGACTTGTCATATTTCCTCTCACTCTTTCAAAAAGCAAATAACTTTATGACAGCCCAACACTAATTTAAAGATTTCTATATGCAATACCCCAAACCTCAGATCTGACACTGTGGGATAGTATTTTTCGGCCTTTCCTATAAGTGAACAGGCAGTTTCATATTCACTAATCTTCAGCGACTCTTTCCCCATCATAAAATGTGTGACTAGGAAATAAAACCAAACTCCTCTTAGAAGCCCAGCCTGCCAGGCAAAGGCTGCTGCTAATGTGATGGTGAATCTGACACACAAATTGATGAACTGTGCCCCACACGAAATAACCTGCTCACTTCCAGTTCAATTAATTCTATTTCCGTGGTCTCAATACATCACAGCCATACAATATTTTGAGTATTTGAATTAAGTGGGGGGAGAAAAAGCCACCTGCCCAACGTCTATGTGTGGTGTTACCACGTGGCCATGGGTGAAGTACTAGACGCAAACCCATCTATTTGCCAGGTAAAAATCATCTTTTCTAAAAAATGCTCAGTTTAGAGAAGCCTATATGCAGTCAAAATGCATACCAGTTTATTGAACACTTAAAGAACTCTACCTTATTCTCTTATTTGAAAGCCCTAAATCCAAAGCTGCATTTATCTCAGGAAGAAGATCTGTCACTGTTTTATTCCTGCTTCCTGCCTACAGAATGGCACAGAGCACACAGTTAGCTCAAATCCAACTTACATCACTTTAATAAAGTCTTTCCTACATAGCACACTTAAATGACTACCTTTATGTGGTTGCCAAACATACTCTTTCAGAGATTCATCAATATAGCTCATTCCTAATACAGAGAATTGCTTCTCCTTTCTTTTTGTGACACAATTCAAATATCTACTGAATGATTGCTTTTATTGTTTCCTTCCTTAACACAAAAAGAAAAGCAGACATGGAATTGTGAAGACGTGCTTGAGAGAAAAGGCTGGGAGTACACAGCCGACTTCCAGAACTTAGCTCCAGAGGCACCTGAGAGCCAGTGCATCTTAATTTATGTGTAATGGTAGAATGTTAATTTCACCATAGGAATCTCTTAATTCATTACTGTGAATCATGAGAAGTCGTGATTCTAGTTACTGACATCTCGCTTTGAGATGTGACCAGGCTATTTATGTTCAACCAATTCCAGGGTAGGAACAGGTGATTAAACACAATGAAAGGAATCAAGACTCTCTAATTATTCATGCATGCAAGGTTTACCTCACCTGGGTGTTAGCACCTGTGCACCCACTGAATATCTTAGCTACCTTGGATATCTTCTAATCTTAGTAGAATTATTTAGTATTAGTCCTATAGAACACTTCAAACTTGCTTTTTTTACTCTGGCTTCTCTGGGCTCTGCTATTGCAGTAGTTCTGAAAATATATACAATAATAGAAGCTTTATGACAACCAGCGAGTTAAGCAAAATATCTTTTCTTTTCCTACATAGATTCACAACCGTGATAGTAAAAAGTCTTAACTATATATAGAGCCTTCCCCCCAGTTTTTACATTCCTTTTCTAAGTACAGAGGCACAGAATTTTTGAGCTAGTTAATCTGAGACTGAATAACCTATCTGGGACCTCAGTAAGAAGTGTGGTTTTAATTCTTGCTTGACAGACACTGTGTTTTGTCTTTAAAACGAGCAGCTCAATATGTAAATACGATGTTACATCACGCAAGTGTTACTCCATATTTGGTGATTTAGAAAGGCTTTGGATCTCCGAAGACGACAAATCCCCTTCCGCTTGCTCTTGCTTCATTAATCATGCCTTACACTTCTGTTCATTTTCCTTCAAGTCACAAAACAGCACATGGAAATGGTCATTGCCATATCCTACTGGGAGGTGTGGCGGGATAGGGGTGGGAGGTGGAGGGAGTGAGGAGATAAAACCTTAAACTACATGTCACTTAAGCTAAAGATGGTAGATTTGAGAAAAAGATTTTGTAAATGAAGCTTCCCTGGTAGCAGAGATCTCATTTCACTAAAGGCAAAGTAAGTGTTATTGCAGGGAGCATTTAAAAAAGAAAGAAAATGCCACGTTTGATAATGATCAAAATTCCAGAGGGGAAGAGGAGAAACAATATGACATTCGATCCCCTCTGGACCACTAACCTATTACAGTTCAACCTGGTGGTCAAACTAGGTCGGAGAGACTAGTTTCAGTGAATCAATTGAATATCCGCACTGTCTAAAACTGAACAAACCTTCTGTATCTGGGGGAGGGGGCAGGGGAAACAGAGGAAAGGGATCCACCCACAGGGATACTGGGTTTTTGTTACCACAGAATCTGCATTCACTTTCTGTTATGTTGTTTCAGTACAAAAAAAAAAAATGCTTTAAGGGCCACTATGCAGTTTTGCTGTTTATCCCTCAGTGTAGGGATTTAAGTCCCTCTGTTAGCCTTTAATTCCTTTTCCCTTGAGCTACTGAGAAAAGCACACGCCTAGCTACCTCCGCTAAAATTAACCAAAGGAAGAGGAGCTGTTGAATACGTGGATTTATTTTTCCAAAAGAAATTTTACATTGTGTCATAGCAGAAACAGTGGAAGTCTGGACTGGACATTTGTAAGGGTGACATGTGGTTGTGTAAACCACAAACAAAATCAAGATACATCTGTCAAAACCACATCAGAGACAAGAGAGAGCACAGAGAAGCATTTATCATTTAGCTGAGGAGGCAGGCTGCAGGGAGCAGCCGTTCCTGTCAAACCAACCTTTTGAAATTTCCAACATGCCCTTAAACTTTTCGAGTAAGCATGTCTGTGCGCTTCAGCAACTGCCCTCTCTACTCTGGCCTGGCCAGTCGAAAATGGCATCTTAAAGTCAAGGTCACGGTGTCATCCCACCACGGGGCTGTGTTTAATTACAGCCCCATACGGGCTGACAGCCAATATGGATCCAAGGCTAGTCCTGACGCTCAGTTAACTCTTTCCACCCCCTCCAAAGTGCCCTGCAGCCCCCCAACGTACCCTAGCTCACAGAAGTCTTTAGAACTAACTGCACTGCTAGGGAGACCTGACCAGGTATTCTGCCTCCAACAGGTCACTGGCCCAACTATAAATGCCTCTGTGGCCACTCTGCCTCGGATTTGTCATCAAGGCTGGATATGGACACTGGAAACTGAACTAGGTGTAGTAATAAGGTTCAACACTTAAAAACAAGGAGGGAAGTAAAAAGGAAAGAAATTCAGAATCGGCAGATCCAGAGAGAGGGTACCAGGTGTGTGTACCTATTCCACCTACATCTGACTCAGTGAAGTGGAAAATATTTATTTGTGTTCTGGACATAAGCAATAGGAATGATTATTTTAACATTACAGGGCTGGCATGGACAGTCACATGGAGAAATACAGAAAGCACTTCACCATTCCTTAGTGCTTGGCTACAGCGCCTCTGAAAATGAAAAGAAAACATGCAAACAGCTTTTCTCCTTGCTTCTCATTTACCTGCTATGTGTTCCTGTTTGGGGCAAATTCCTCTAGATGACGTTGATAAACAATCGTCATCCTCTGGCGTGACCTGGATGCCAACCTCCACAGGATTGGATGCTTTTTTCATCTCGATTGGTGAAGGGGAAGGTGGCTTATCCACAGCTTTTTCTAAGCAGAGGCTGCCATTGCATTGTTTCCGTTTGTGCTCGATAAAAATAAGAATGTCCCCCAATGGGAAGTTCATCTGGCACTGCCCACACGTGAGGAGGTCATGGTCCCCTTCTGGAGCTCCCAAAGGGCCGTGGTCTGGTTCATCATCTGTAAGAATGGCTTCAAGAGGTTCGGCTGTGGTTAGAGAAACAAAAGCACAATTATTAGAGATCCAGGGAGGAGAGAAAAGGGGGAAATATATTCTCAGCCTCATCCCATCCCACCACATTATGTAAAGTGTTTCTAGGCTCCTCTACATAATGCCCAGAAAACATGAGCATCTAAAATGCACAAGGATGTGGAAATCATCAACAAGAAAGCAAAATTTATCCATGAGGCAGATCATCATATATTTAAAGAAAACTGTCAGACTTGCATAACTCCAAAAAAACCCACACATGCACACCCCACAATACAACTGTATCTGGTTTGTGACTTTAGAAAGAATGTGACTCAAATAAATAGTTAACACAGACAAAAAGAAAGCTTTACAGTTAAATAATAACTACCCCCCTCCCATGGCAAAAATATTGAGTGAAACTAAATTTACTTCTTTTTTTTCTTATAGACTAAGTTGTCTATTGTGCCAAAAAAATAAATAAATAAAAGGAGAGGTGGACAAACACACACAGATCCTTTGTGTGTAAATGTATATGCTCATAAGTACACAGAGACAGAGCTTCATAAATTAGAAAGCTACTACATCACACAGAAAATGTGCCACATTTACACCGTCGTAATAAAAAAACGACTGCATTCACCTGTGAAACGGATCTAAATAATAATCATAACGCAGCATAATTCACACTGCCAAAAATCTTTCTGATCTCACTCTCAGCAGTGCCACAAAATCAAAGAAATACCAAATTCACTGGCAAGTCTTCTCAGACACATTAGCTAAATGGGATACTTTTGAGTACTTAAGAAAATAAGCCAATTAGTCATTTTTTCATTCTGAAGAAAGGAATGCCTAAAATATTCTAAACATGTTTGCACTCGGTGGCCCCCATCACATAAAAATCAGAATGGTCAAGCAAATGCCACATTTCAGAACAGGGCTGAGAAGTCCTTTCTTTAGACTTGAAATACTTCGCCTAATGTTGTCAAAGTTGACTAATTTTCTGAATGAGCTCCAAAACGCTTCATTATGAGACTATTTCTGCACACATAATCACCAGCGATGGTATAACAAGGTAGATATGTCTGTCATTCCTGCTTCCTTTTTTTTCTAACTTTACACCAAAATACTCCAGCATCTATTTAAACAGCTTCTATCATTTTTTAACCTTCCTAAGGAGGAAAAGAGTTGGTAACTTACAGCCTTATACTTACTCTATAAAAAAAAAAAAATCACAAAATACAAAACACATTCAGGATGCTGCCAGTTAATAAAACTGAAGCAGAAAATGTACAAGTCTTAAACAGTTAATCAGTCTGACCTTCTTTAGCAAGCTGCCAATTTCACATTTAATGAACTTAAAGCCACAGAGAATCAAAAAATAGATTTTAATTTGAGTGTAGAATATTGGAACAGATTTTGATAAAGTGCAAAAATCCAGTGAACTCAGGTTAAATTTATTTCAACCCTACCCAGGCTGAATATTGAGGGGGAAGATCTGGAGTAACTCCCAGATGTGCTGGGTGAAATAATATTGAGAGAGCCCTGCCTAGCTGCACCTGTGCTCAAGTAGGACATGTCATAATTTCTAGCCTCTGGTACTCCTCCTAATTTAACATAAGGTCACCACAGGAATATGAAGGTTATATTCCTACTAATAAAGACAGCAAGGTAAGCACTTTGCCCAACATACTGACCAAAAGATAAATACAGAATACTCATGCATACTTTTCAAATAAAAGACAAACGGAAGTGCTTTTGCATTACACCTTTTTCATTTTTCTCCTACATTTGCTTTCATTTTTACCAAGTGAGGAACCGAATAGGGAAGTCTTTCTCCAAGATCCCTGCTATTTGAATTAGGATTTTTAAGTACACATTGACAAATGGGGCTTTTTTTTTTTTGTCCAACACTAATAGCATGTTCTGAGGTTTACAGATTAAAGAAAGACTCATAAAAATAATTTTTTTATTAAAATTAGTAAGCAGAGCCTTTGCAAAAAAAAAAAAATTTAAATCCCACTGTTAAAATTCATTTCTTATTCCCAAGACCTGACACATTCCTGAAAAGTAGGATTATTTAGGAGAAAAAGGAAATATTCTCCTAGGTATCAAATAGTTAAAAGGTAATGCGGTACAAAACATACTTGGTTAAAGTCTTCTAAATGTAGTGACTGAACTGATTTACAATCAAAACCAGGAAATGAAGTGGTAATTCAGAGGTTGCTGATTACACCTCCACATTTCACCTAATTAATTTTATAGGAGGCAAAGTTCTTGAAAATAACAAGATGATCAAATGTACAGATATAAAACCTGTAACCTCAACATTTTCTATGCTCTTAACGTAAATTATTGCTAATTAACAAGAATTATATCCTAATGTATGAAATACGTTTAACATCGGGCCCCTTGCAAAACATTTGGCTAGAGATGGTCAGAGAAACACCAAAACGTGTTCTTATTATTCCTGTTATATTATTAAAAATCAGACAGAGTGGGGCACAAAGAAAATATGAAAATACAATTCTCTTGGTGTAGTCTACTGATTTGCATTGACATCTTTTCTCAGTGGCAATCAACATTTCCTTTCTGGGTATCTGATAATTTCTCTGTATTTTAATGCAAATTCCTTTCCCTAAAAACATTCCTAACCTCAGCCTTTTCACCCCCTCCCTCAATTCAACTTCATCCTCTTGGCCCCCACAATACCACGGTTTCTAAGCTCCGGCCTAAGCTTCGACTACAAAGCGGGGAGTCCAGGATTGAAGTAGAAGGGAGTAGGCAAATAATCATAATAATTAGCCGAGAATTCTCTACGAGGGAAGAGAGAAAATAGAAAATAAAATGCTTTTGCGTTCAAACAGCAAGGCAGACTTGAACGTCTCAATGCCCCAGCGACTGGCTGAGATCTCTTTCCTCTCCATGCAGTTGCAAAGGAATATATTTAAAAAAAAAAAAAAAAAAAACCTTAGAAGAAATGTAGGGAAGGATCTGGGGAAACGTGGGCTGCTGGGGGAGGGGGAGGAGGAAAAGGGGCTCTGCCTTCAAGTTCGCTTTCCAAGTCCTTCCCTTTGATTGTCTTAACTGGGTAAGGAAGCAGACCGAGGTTGAAATGCAGAAAGGAAAAGCAAAGAAACAAAAGCGGGCAGGGGCAACAGGCTCGGGGCAGGGGGCCCGACGGGGGCGGGGTGTGCAGAAAGTTGGGCGCGGGGACTGTGAGGCACAAAGCGAGCAGCGTGCTGGCTGCAGGCTCAGGCCGCTCTCGCTGCAAACACGTGCAGCCCCGGCTGCGGAGCCTCGGGGCCCGGGGCCGGGAGGCAGAGGGCAGCCAGGGGCCCCCGACTGCCGCCTGCACGCAAGCCCGGCCCGGCCGCAGGGGGACTGCGGCTCCCCGGGCCAGCCCGCCAGTGAAATGGAAAGTGAGGTTTGGAAAACTCTTGAGGCTCTTCTGGTGCAGCCTCGATACCATCGCACACACCTCAAGCGCCGGTCCAGAAATTCATTCTGTGTCCACAGACCCGCACTTCTTACTTTGGGCGCTCGCCACAAACGCGTTTCTCCCGCAATTCCCGGCACCGGCGTGCGCAGCGCGGTGGCGGCTGCAGTTATTCATTATTAATGACGCTGCTCGCCCGCATCATGATGATGATAACTATTACTATTGTTGTGATTTCGGGCTCCGCGGCGCGGGCTGCAGAAGGCGGGGGCGCAGGGGTCGGGCGCGGAGGAGCCGGCGAGCCCGCCGCCGCCGCCGGGGCCCCGCTTGGCGCTCGGTGAGAGGGTGGACGTGCGCCCGGAGACCAAGTGCCAACTAGCCGGGGCCCGGCCTCGGCCTGGCCCGACGGGGCGCGGGCACCTTCGCCTTTCCTCCCCGCCAGAAATGCCCGCCCGGTAAGAAAGCGAGAACTGCAGCCGGCTCCGCGCCGGGCGCGGGGTGCCGCCGCGCGCCGGGGCTCCTCTCCGAAGACCTAGCCAGGAGCATTTTTAAGTCAAAATGAAGAACAAAGACATTGGGGGTGCTGGGGGGGGGCAGGAATTCTCCCTAACCGTCCGTTTCCCCCGCCCCCACCTTCGCAAAGCTCGTCCCTCCACGGCCGAGAAACGCAGGGCTGGGGGCGGGGAGGCTCCGGCGCAGGTTCAAGTTCGCTGGGCTTTCTCGATCTCGCGCTGCCTCCTAGCGACCGAGCGGCTCGCGCAGCTCAAGAAGCGGAGGAGGGGCGGGGGGGGGGGTTGTTCCTGAGGACCGGATGGCTCCCGCCCCCTCTGCGCACCCAGAAAACGAGAAAGACGCATCCCTTCCAAGTGGGTACCTTAGCCGAGGATTAAGGGGGTGGGGGGTGGGGGACCCAGCCGGCCAGCAGGGTCCCGGGATGGGCCCCGAGGGGGGGGGGGCTGGGAGCAGCCCCGACTGCACGCTCGCCTCGGTCAGCCCTCGGGGCCCCCGGCGCGCCCTTGCGAAGAGGGGCCCGGCTTTCCCGAGTCCTGCGAACGCGGCCCTTGCTTCCCGCGGGTACCTGCCGCGCCGTAACTTCACACCGCCGCGCGCCGCGTCTGCTCCGCATCCGGCGCCGCCGGGGGAGGAGGGGCGGGGGAGAGCGGCGGGGGAGGGAGGCGCGGGGGTGGGGAGGGGGAGGGCCCGCGACGTGCCGGGGCGGGGGAGCTTCAGAATGTGTGACAAGTTCCAGGGCCCAGAGAAAAATTCGATTCCCTGAGCGCACCTACCCCCCCTTAAAAAAAAAAAGCAGAACTTGGTATAGGTGGCTATTTAAAATTGCATCAAAAATTAAAATAAGAGTCGAGAGTGAGGAGAGGAAGGGACGTGGGCCTTCCCGAGCCTTTCTTCACCTTGCGACTAAACTTTCGGAAGTGCCCACCGCCCGCCTTCCCGGGAGCATCCTGCTGGCCGCCCCGTACACAGAGTCTCAAGGACACAGCAGCACCCCAGGCCGGGCTGGAGGCCGGGAGAGCTCGGGGGTACAGCGTGCGGAGTCCCAGAGACCCAGCACTCCCAAAACACAGGCTCTCCGCGGTCCACCCGCACAGCCCCCAGAGCCACCCCCGCGTCCCCCACCCGCCCGGCCGCGCTCTAGCGCGGGGTGCTCGTGGCCGGCGGGGCGCGGAGGGGGCAGGGAGCACACGTGGTGCCCTCCCCACGGCCCCGCGCCGCGCGCCAGGAACGTCCGGGGAAGAGAGGGGGAGGGCAGGCAGAACGCGCTTTCTCAGTTGCTTTGCAAAATAAAAATGCCTTGGAAAGTCGAGCTTCTCCCCGCGGCCGCGCTGGCGGGAGGCGGGCTGGGCATTGTGCTGGGGCGAGGAGCAGCCCCGGGTCCGGCGGGCGCGGAGTCGCAGCGCCGCGGGCGGGCGGGCGCGCGGCCGGCGCCGGGTGGGCGATCCCGGGCGGGGCGGGGGCGCAGCGCGGCCCGGCGGGGCCCGGACCAGGCACGGCGGCCGCCGCCGCCCGCTCCCGGCCCGCCGCGCGGCGCCCGGCCCTGCGCCTGTTTGTTGGCAGGAGGCTCCCGCACACGCGGTGCTTGTAAACATTCAGACACGAGATTTTTCCCAATCAAAATCCACTTCCACTTTTTTTGAAAATCTTCCAAAAAATAGTAAGAGGAGGGAGTTCCTCGCTCCCTCTCCGAGCCGCCGGCGCTCTAAGTTTGCAACTAAGGGGTTTTTGGGGAAGGAGGGGGTTGCATTTCCCCCCACTATTAGAGACGGCGAGGGTGTCGCCGGGGGGAGGGGACCCGAAGGGGAGAGCGAGGCGGAAAAGCGCCCGCGGAGCGCTGGACTTCAGTGGTGGGAAAGACATCTCACATTTTCTTGTCTTGTTTATTTCATTCCATTTCATTTTGCGCGTCTTCTCGCCTCCACCGAGTCCGGCCGGGAGGGGTCGGCCGCGGGGAGCCCGGCGCCGGCGGCCCCGCGCCCGCCCTCCCTCGCCGCGCGCCCCCGGCCCTGGCTCCTGCCCTCGGCGGCGGCGGAGCCGAGGCCCGCGCGGAGCCGGCACAAAAGGCAGCGGGACACACGGCCACCTCGGGCCGGAACAAAAGGCGGCAGCGCCGGCCGCGCCTCGCGTCCTGCCCCGCCGTCCCGCTCTCCCCGGCCGCGGCCGCCCCTCTCCGGACCCCGCACTCGGGAGCGCCCCGGACCCTCCCACAGCCCCACTTTCCCACTGCCGTGGAGGTGATACTTTCCTCCGGGGCGCACTTGGCCGGGCGCGCTGGTGTCCGAGGGCCAGCCTCACCTCTCTTCTCCCAGGGAATTGTTTTTCAGGTTTGGACTGTGCACCCCCCCCCCTTTTTCTAGGAAGAGTAAAAGCAGCCCCCCTTTCTCCACCAGCTTGCTCCCCTAGGCTTGCCGGAGAGTTGTTCACATCCTTAGCATTGTTCATTATTTTGCAAAATTGAAAGGGAAATCATTGCATTCCTTTTTGAAAAGCGAAATAAAGCACCGGAGAGCAGGAAACAGAAGTCAGAAATTTGTAAAATTAAAAGGTATATGCTATCCCAAAAGTGTACACAAGCCTATGGCTCGGGATGGGATGAGGGTTTGTTTTCCCTTTAATCTCTTTTATCCCTACTATAGGTTTTTCTCCTGGAAAAAAAAAAATTAAATGCATGCACACACCCCTCTTTCCCCCCTCGCTCTTGCTTCTCGTCCTGCGCGCTCTCGTGATTATTAATAATTATTATTACTATTATTGGGTTACTTACGCGAGAATTCCCGTTTGCTTAAGTGCTGGGGTTTGCCTTGCTTGCGGCGAGACATGGTGGGCTGCGGGGCGGGCGGCGGCGGCGGCGGGCGGACGACGGCTCGGTTCACATCGGGAGAGCCGGGTTAGAAAGAAGGAGACTCCAGAGAAAATATCTTCATCAGTGCCTTTTGACATCCAAAATAAATTAGAAATAATACAAAGATGGCGCAGGGAAGATGAATTGTGGGAGAGCCGTCATGGCTTTTTTTTTTTTTTTAAGCAAAAAAAAGAGAGAGAGAGAGAGAGAGAGAGGAGAGATAGAGGGAGAGAGAGAGAGATGAAAAAAATGGCAAAAGCCCCCCTGAGCTGCAAGTTCAAGTGCGGACGTGACGTCCCTGCGAACTTGAACGTCAGGAGTCTGGATGGACAGAGACACACAAAACATGGGCAGGGCGAGCAGGAGAGAAGGGGAGGAGGGAAGGGGAAGCTCACACCAATGGACACACATCAGGGGCTGGACATGAAAAAGAGACCAGGACAAGCCAATGGCCAGTGCGGGGCGGGGGAGGTGCGGGGCGGGGGGCTCAGCAGACGCCAGACGCGGCCCCGGGGGAGGGGCGGGGAGGGGCGCGGGAGGGGCGCGGGGCCGCGGGCTCACCAGTGGCCGCAGCGAGCGCGGAGCCGGCGGCGTGGCCCGGAAAGAAGAAAGGGGCTGGGGGGGGGGGGGGAGCGAGACGTGTGCCCAGCGCTTCCCCCCACCCCCCTGCACGCGGACCCTAAAATGAAAGATTATTTTTTCAAGCGGGCGGGGAAGGGGGAGGGAGCGGAGTGCCGGAGAAGCCCGCGGCCCCGGGCCGGCCGCGCGGGCGGAGGGAGGCCAGGTGGAGTCGCGCCGGACCCCCCCCCCCGCGCGCACCCGCCTCCCCGCCCCGCGTGCGGACGCCCGGGGAGGGAGCGCGAGCCCGGAGCCGGCGTCTGTGCCCGGGAAACTTTGCCCAAGAAGAGGATAGCAAAGAAAATCACCCGAAGTTGAGCGCTGAGCCTCCAAGTTACAGCTCCGCAGCGGGCGCGGGGTGGCGGGAGGGAGCGCGCGGCAAAGCGGAGTCCGGCCCCAAGTTTGGAGGGTGCGGGTCCGAGGCGCAGCGGCTGGCCTCCCGGAGCTTGGAGACCTGGAGAAAGGGCGCGAGGGCGGGTGAGGGAGCGCAGGCCCGGCCGGGAGGGCCGGGAAGCTCCCCCTAGGCTAAGCCGGGGGCCGAGGCTGTGAGCGCCCGCGCCCGCGACCGGGGCCAAGCGCGGCTGGAAGCCGGGACACGAGGCTCTCGGGGGTCTCGGAGGGAGCCAGAGGCCGAGGAATAAAGAACCTGGAGCCTGATTCGGGGCACGTTCCGACCCCGGGAGGGGAGCGCCGGGCCCGGGGCGAGGGAGGCGCCGAGGCGTCCACCTCACCGAGCGGCCGCGGGCCAGAGGACAAAGCCCGGGCGGTCTCGGTAGCTCCCGGCCCTGGGAACGAGCCCCGGCGCCGCGGGAGGTCCCCGAGCGGGTCCCGGGGAGTGACACACCCCCTCCCACTCCGGGCTACTGCAGACGCGCTGAGGAACTGGGGCGGGGGAGGTTCTTGCGGGCAGGGCACAACTATTCCTTTGCTGTTACCGGGGGAGAGAAAATGGGGACTGGAGAGAGGGCGTCTGGCTCGAGGAGCAGCGGGGCGGCCGCGGAGGTGGGGTGACGGCCCCGGGTTAGCGCCGCGTTCCCGGGCGCCCCGGGCCGAGGGGCGCGCTCGGGAGCCCGCGGCCGCGCTGGACTTTCTGTGTACGCTGCGGCGAAATCAGGGAAGACCTGTTGGGAAATAAACCTCTGTTTCTTTAATACACACACACACACACACACACACACACGCCACCGCACCGCTGTCAAAAAGCGGGCTTCACTCTGGCGTGGGATACTTTCAGTTTTACGTAAAATGTACAGCAACAGCACCCCCTGCGATTGGAAAGTTTATTCAGAAACGTGCCTGCAAACTCCCCCGGCGTCTCCCGCCTCCCGGCTTCCCCGCCTGCCTGCGCCGCCCGCAGCCTCAGCCGCGCCGAGACCGCCGCGGCTGCAGCTCCGGAGGGCAGGGGGCGCGGAGCGCGCGGGGCCGGGCCGGGGCCAGGGCCGGGGGCGGCGCGGAGGGGGCGCCGGGCGGAGCGGGCGGCGGGCCGCAGACCGCGCTGCAGGTGGACGCGCGAGTGTGCCTCCGCGAGCCGGCAGCCTGCTCCCCTCTCCCCCGGGCGCCCCGCGGCCCCGCGCGCCGCCCCGCGCCCCTCCTCGGCCTGAAGGGCGTCCTGGTCGTGACTCGCCCCCTCGGCGGAGGGCTTTATTGTTTTAAGCGAGGGCCGGGGTCTTGCACGCGCGCCCCCACCTCCCAGCCGCTCCCGCCAGCGGCTGTTTATTCATGTGCTGTCTTAGTAAAGTTTCAAACCTTTTAGAAAATGACTGGCTTGCCTAGCTCGGGGATGCTTCCGGCCCCTCCGAGGAAGAAAATGAAGTGTGGATGCTCAGCGTGAGGAGAGATGTGGGCAGGTCTGGGTTTGTGTAAATGTGGTTTGTTGTTATTGTTTTCCTCCAGTTTAAGGGTGAAAAAAACTCAAATCCTGTTTAAGAAGCAGAAAGATTCACTTGCAGTAAAGCTCTGTAGAGTATGCGTTACACCATTTCCCCCTTTTCATGAATTCTTCAGAGCAGATTAGCGTCTCTGTTCCTCTACGATTTTTTTTTTGAGGGGGGGCTGGGGGGCGGGTCTGGTTAAGCTAGCCTTAGCGTGGCCACAGGAATGTCCTTGCCGTGGAGGAGGTTAAAGGGGGGCAAGGAGAATTGTGAGAGGGAAGGAGATGAGAGGGAAGGAGAAAGTGCAACTGGGAGGCCTTTGAAAAATAAATAAAATAAAAGCCCCTTTTGGTATCCATAGTGAGTCAGATTATTTTGGAACAGAGCTTTTGAAATTTAAATATTTTTCCCATCCATCCATAAAAGTCCACATATAGAGAAGATATATAATAGGTGAATGTGTTGTGAAAATATATATGTGTGATTTATATATAATGGTGTGTATAAGGCTTTTCAGGGTTGGCTGTAGTGTAAAAAGTAATGACTTTATTACCTCTGAAAGGTTCTGTGGCTCACATTTAACAGTCTTCTGAATTACAATTCATTACACAATTGTGTGCTCTCTAAAACCGGCACCCTATCAGGGCGGCTATCTGTGGTTATTTCCAATAAATAACTGGCAACATTTTATTGATTTTCTTTTTTAAAAAAATCATAGGAAATTAAGCACTTAGTTACAAGTAGGTCTGCTACGTTATTGCACTTGTTTCAGATTCCAGGGGGTTCCTTCCGAAACCACATCTTAAAACATACATTAAAAACCCAGTGTTGCAGCTGCTTTCCCTGAGTGCCAATGGAGTGGTAAGCAGCAACGTTTCCACCATTAACATATATTTAATTTCACCATCATAAAATGCCAAGAGTGAAATAGTAACTGCCCTCCGCTCCCTCCCCTCCCCCAGCCTGATTTCACCTAGTCCAGAAAACCAAAGCTGTGCATCGGCATCTGATCCCTCCTGGTGGCGGACCCCTCTCCAGTCCCCAATTCTCGCCACTACGCGTGACACCCCCTCCCTCACCGCTGTCGGATTCTTGCTAAAGCGCCCAAAACGGGGGGAGGGGTGGGTTTGTGTGTATGCTTAAAGAAATAAAAATGTGTTGTTTTAAGAGGCTTAGAATATTACATAAGTATTGATTAATGATGCAGGTGGTTTTGTAGAGGGTATAGGGTCACGTTAAACACGCACACTTGGATACACAATAAGTATATTTACCTTTCCCGAAGTGGCTTTTAGAAAGCAATAAATTATGGCAACGTTAAAATTATCTTCTCACCGTTCAGTTAACTTTATTTGGGGCTGTAGAACCTTTGCTGATTCCATGGAGGGGGTAATAACGCTCTGTGGGCTCCTTCCCAAATCTTTGGTGACGACATAGAGTGTAAACTCCAGGCCAACAGACGACCCCTCTCCTCCCTTCTCCCCCTTTTTATCTTGCCGGCGGAGGAGCCTCCCCAGGACTTCCTGCAGTATATATTCTGCCTCTGATCTCCGTACTTAATAGCCAAGTCCTGGTTTATGCTTTATAATGTGTTGACAAGTTTTCTAACAGACTTTCTGAAATAATGCACATATATTCACGTCGGTTAGAAACCCACCGTATTTTTAGAGTCGAGTAGATCTATACCCTAATGTAGTGAAAGAGTGTAAATCATAGAGGATTTCATAGTCCTTTCAGTAGTTTTCGGTATGAAGTATGAGCCGCGTGGCCTCCAGACGTAACCTTTTAGAAAAAAAAGACAGTGCTTTTATTTTATGGTGTAAAGTGCTTTTAGCTCCAGGGCTCTGAACGTGAATGTGGTCAACAAACAGCTCCGAGAGGAAGACTTAATACAGCCCCAGCCCTCGTGCGGATCGCCTGGCGCGAGGGACTCAGGCTGAGCTGGAGAATGAAGGGTTAAAAGGTCTGTCTCGATGGAAACTACAAGATTAGTATAAAATATTCACTGTCTGCCTTTAGGGGAAACACCTTTATAGACAAAAAGATAAATAAATGAATGACTAAATGAATGGTTATAAATACAATGGGTTCTCTCTCTCTCTCTCTCTCTCTCTCTCTCTGTCTCTCTGCCTAATGGCAGTTCAGGATACACAGAATGAACTATCATCTTCATAAAATAAAACTTAGGTTTGGGTTCTACAGTAGGAATATGTTTTGCATTTCCATGAGGTTCTTGAGGGCCAGGAGGCTAGGGTGTTAAGATAAAAGAAAAATTAATTAAAAAAAAAGAAAGGGGGAGGCTGTATGAGAAGAAGGGGGGTGTCTTTATGTGAACACTCTAAATTGAAAGGGTGAGTGGAAAGGCCACACTCTCCTCCTCTCCCCAGCTTCCTTTAGCCCACCACTCTCCTATAACATCTCTTCCTCCTCTGGTAGTAGTGATCCGGAGCCTGAGACCCAAAGGACACCCCTGGGGGGGGGGGCAGTGTGTACACCTTCTACAAAGGTACAGGCTTCCCCGGGGGAGATGCCAGTGGGAACATTAGTCTGTCTTTTCTCCAGAGGCTCTCTGGGTCTTTTGCTGGCTGGCAGACCACTTCACAGACCTGGATGGACCTGCCCAAAAAAGAAAGAACAGTGGAAGAGGAAGGGAAGGGGAAAGGAAAGAAGGAAAAAGCTGATTCTGCTCTAAATAAGTCTATCCTTTCCTCTAGGCTGGGCTGTTGTCTGCTAAGTCACTAATGGTGATGGTGGGGTGGGCCAGGTAGGGGGGAGGGCAGTATTCTTTCCCCTTAAGTACCTTTTGAAAACAAGGAGTTACTGTTAAAACCCTGCTTGATGAAATATTTAATTTAGCTCCCTAACACTGACATCAAGCCTATAGGTGCTGGGCAATGATACCTAGCCAATGTACTGTATTTGAAACTTCCTAATGCAACACTTAGCACATAGTAGATGCTCAATAAGGGTTTTTCAGTGAATAAATGAATAAATCCTATATTTGTATAAATGAAACCAACATAACTATCCAAATTCTGTAAGTTTCCCCCAGAGACCAATTAGACATTGATCAGGTAAAACTCTAAAAGGTGCATTTAGACCTAAAAGTTTCCGCTAAGGGTTTCCACTAAGGGTAGTCAAAAAGATTATTCTAGAGATCAGAATAGTTGAACAATTAATAATATACTGCAAGCTATTTCTATCATTCCAACAGCCTACATCATCAAATATCTTCCAAGTAAAGCAGTATTAAGAACCCAGTATCAAGTGATCATTTTATTCAAAATGTTGCTTCTAAAACAAGAAAATACAATCAAAGCAGCCAAAAAAAGAAAAACTACCTCAACCTTCCTTCTCTGTTCCCCTCTCCCCAGGAATCTTTTGCTTTTAGCAAGGGAATAATTTTTTTTCAATATATTTTTTTCACATCTAATCTTAAAAACAAGCTTTACCTATTTGCCTCTTTTGGGGGGGTGGTGGGGAAAGGAGGTAAATAAAAGGAAAAGCAACTCAACACACACACACACAGACACATCTGGTCTGACATTTTGTACCACAAGTTTCAGCCCAATGTGATTTAAAACAATGTGAGTTAAAAACCTCTTAAAATTTGGGTTTATAATGGAAACGCTGACAGACTCTTAATTATAGCAGCCCTGCCAGACACTGCTATAATGAAATAGTTGTGCTTTCATTACTATAGAGGCACTATAGTTAAGGTTCTGTCAGTGTTTCTATTATAAACCCCAAGTTTAAGAGGTTTATAACTTGGGCTATTTAAATGGCACTGGGTGGAATTCAAGTTATCAGTCCAGATGTGAGGTGGTTTTATAAAAGACAGAACAACTCGGCTGAGGAAGCCTTTGGATCAATCTCTCTCTCTCTCTCTCTCTCTTTCTCTCTCTCTCTCCCTCTCTCTCTCTCTCTCTCTCTCTCTCTCTCTCCCCCCTCTCTCTCCTCTCTCCCTCCTTCTTTACCTCCCTCCTTCCTCCCCCCACCCTTACAGAACATCACAGAAATGAAATGAATTTTAGTGGTTTTACATGGCCTTATTGCCAACTTCTAGCTATGACTTCACTGTCTAAAAGGAAATTTTATAGGCAGTTAGTCCTTTACTTGTACAAGTACTCTTTGCTATTATTATGTTTTCATTATTTTATTATCCTGAAACATATATGTATATACATATATAGAGTGAGAACTTAAAAATCAAGATTATATGTCAGTGATGTTGCATCACAGAACGTATACACAGAAATATACATTCTAGGTTACATTCTGATGAAAAAGTATAAATTTACCAAAGGAGAGAAATAGAGGACCTCATATCGTCTTTAATTGGTCTATCAACTGTATGATAAAAATAAAGGTAGTATTAACATCTTTTTTCAGAAAGTTGTCATTTTCCTGGTATCACTGGGTTTGTTCAGAAAGCAATAGCTACCATGATGGTGGTGGTAGTGTTGCTAATGGTGGTGTAATGGTGGTGATGGTGATGGTGGTGGTGACGATGGTGTTGGTGATGGTGGTAGCGACGGTGATGGTGGTGGTGGTGGTAATAGTGGTGATGGTGGTAGTAATTGTGGTGATGGTGGTAATTGTGGTAGTAGTGGTGGTGGTGGTGATGGTGGTAGTGATGGTGATGATGGTGGTGTGGTGGTGATGGGGGTGGTAGAAATGATGATGGTGGGATGGGAGATGGGGATAGTGTGGGTTTTTTTAGTTAACATATCTATTAGAGGGATATAAAAGATGAAGGTAAAAAGCTCCAACACTTGCTTCCCCAACTCTTGATGCTTTAGAAAGATTATTCCATAAAGATCAAGAGGTAGAGGAGTTAAAATGACATTTTGAAATGCATGCCACCACTACCACCAAGATGTGACCTCTGCTTTTGGCAGACCCCAGGGTCACTGACTTTATACAGAAAAACCCACCAAAGAATTGTGCAGCAACCACATCTGCATTTAAAATCTTTGCACTTCCACAAGAGCAATTTCTTTTTTTGTTCTCTCTGACTGAAATCAGACCACCAAATCAGGCCACCAAGTACCATAAGGCCTTGCTAATTCTTACTTCACAATAGCATTAGCTGGCCTGCTCTGGAATTAGGTAGGTGACAAAAGAGAAGTAGTCATCAAAATATGTCACCAGGCTCAAGTTTTTTTTCTGCCAGTTTCCAATGAACCTCACAATTGCCCAACCCCACAATTACTCCAGATGTATGCCAATCATTCCCATAGCCGGGGTTATTCTAGTCCTTTTTCCAAAAATTGACACCTCTTATTCCTGATAGTTAGTCATCAGTAATTTTTCCCCTGCAAAATTCAAGGAAGGAAACTTTTCTGGTAGAAAATATCTATTCCTATTTCATCATTCTTGGCAATATGATAGATAAACAAATCTCTCTAGTTTCCCTTTTCTGGTTGTATACAATTTGCCTGTTTTCTCTCTCTTTCTCTTTAAAAAACATTCCCTTGCACAAGGTCAGTTGTCTAAGCCTCCAGGTTCCTATAAAATGAAGAATCTGGTCCTAAGAATTGTTATTCTTTCTTTTTTATGGAGCACCGCTCTGAGCAGACATGAGATGCGGTCCCTGCTCTTGGATGGCTTTTATTTGTAAGGCACTAAGATACATATACACATGCACAAGCATGTCACATAAAGTTCACGAATTACACATGCCAAAGCCATACAAATGCATACTATTATCCTTGCTTTGTATAGCCCTGCCTTCACATTGCTGATTTGAACAATTCTAAGCTTTTAGCAATTACTTGTCTGAGGGAACGCAGCACTGGTCACTTCTGTTACCAGATTTTTACTTTTTGGAGAAAGAACTTGGTTTCCCAGAAATAAGAATGTTAACTAATGAGATTTGAGCAAGGATATCTGTATTATCTATTGTTTTTAAAAAAATATTTATTTACTTATGCATACAAGAGCTGGGGTACAAGCCAGAGATGGGGTGGTGGTGGTGAGAGGTTTCACCAGAGACAGAGTGAGGAACAGAACAGACAGACTGACTGAAATGCAGTGGTGAGAGGAGCAGTGGGCAAGACAGGAGAGGTCTGCTGCGCCATGTGGGTCAGCTCCCTGGCTGGGTATCGAACTCGTGCTGCAGAAGCTGTGGATTGCTTCATAGAGCGGTGCTTAACCCCTTGCGCCACCAGGGAGGCCCTGTATTATCTATTGTTTTAACAATTTTTCTGATGTTATATAATAGCATAACTAGTCACTTTTGAGAAATTAGTTTTTGGTATTTCCATTTGTCTGTATTACCATCCAAAGCATCTGTGGATGTTACATTTTTCAAGTGACTTTGTTTTACACATAGTAGGCATTTATTTTTTTTTTTTTAATAGAGGCATGTTTTTTATTTATTTATTTGTTTGTTTGTTTGTTCGTTTGTTTATACATGCACTGGGTAGAGTCAGAAGTGCGGGAGGGTGAGAGAATTCACCAGAGCCAGAGCGGGGAGCAGAGCAGGCAGAAGGACCGAAGTACACTGCTGAGGGGAGCAGCGGGCGGCAGGAGAGGTCTGCGCGCCATGTGGGACCCTCCTCTGGTGGCCGGGGAGCAGCCGGGGATTGAACCGGCACCACAGAGGCTGTGGGCAGCTTTGCAACCCAGCGCTCAACCGCTGCGCCACCGGGGAGGCCCACACATAGTAGGCATTTAATACATTTGTTGAATCAAGGAGTGAATTTCCAGTTGCTGCTGCAGGTGAAAAGGACACAGGTATACAAGTTTGGTCACAAATAAATTAAATATGCATGTAGTGGAAACTTGTATTTTTTCACTTAAAGATAGTTTAGAAATATAGGTTATTTGCACAGCTGTTTAACCTATGTTTTATAACTGCAAACCCATTTGCATCAATTGGAAACAACTACCTGTCTCTCTATATGTATTTCATATGGTAACTGGTGTCATAAAAGCCACTTCCTGAGAACCTCTGGGTTGGCAGTGCTTACAGAACAGAGCCTTTGTCATATACATCCTTTTTGCCCCCTCAGCACAAAGTAGGACCTTAGGAAAAAGTCTGGTACATGATAAAGATAGACAAAGTAGGCCACTTGGATTCCCAGGCACTTCACAACCCTATCCACCACAAACAAAATGCCCTTTTTATTATTCTCAATTCTCAGATTTTGAAATACAATAAAATATTCAAACAGCCAAAATCCAAGTACATTGTAACAAAGTTCTGTGGAGCATGATTCTCTGGATACCACCTTCTTTAAATATTGAGACCTGTTCTAGCTCAACAAACAAATCAAAGAGGGGGACCTCCCTGGTGGTGCAAGGGGTTAAAACTCAGCACTATGGAGCAATCCACAGCTCCTGCAGCACTAGTTGGATCCCTAGCCAGGGATGTTTCTGCACATAATGCCAATTATAACCCACATGGCACAGCAGACCTCTCATGTCTCACCTGCCCACTGCTCCCCTCACCAATGTATTTCAGTACATCTGCCTATTTTGCTCCCCACTCTGTCTCTGGTGAATCCTCTCACCTCCAGCACCTCTGGCCTGCACCCCAGCTCTCATATGCAAAAATAAATCTTTAAAAACAAACAAACAAATCAAAGAGACACAGATCCTCCTTATATTAGCAATTGCTCTTCCACCCACCCCCAAACACAGATTTGTGGGATACCCAGGGAACAAGGAAAATCAGAATATGCTCTTCAAATATGGCAAGAAAAGACTCATGACCCACTCCTCTCAAAATAATGCATCTTGAACTCAGAACTTAATTAGTAGGAGAAAATACAAGATTAGTGATTTTCTAAATAAACTCAGTTTCTGACTGTGAATCTATGAGGGGGGAAAGCATATACATTAATTATTTGAATGTTAAGCACATAAAAAGGTTGTGCTAAAAATTATAGATCTTTTGCCTATGTAGATTTAAAGATTCTAGAAAAACTTTAATGTGCTCATTTTAAAACATGTTTTACAGGAAGTCAATTCTCCTTAATGGGAAATTGCAACTCTCAAAACTTTTTTCTTTTATTTTAGCAAAAATAAATCAAGCAGAAAAGCAACCTCAAACCAAAAAGAATGACTTTTCGATGTAACTTTAGCTTCAGAATTCCAAGCTGGATTGTTTCATTTCCACTAATCTTAACGGTTAAAGATTTCAATCTCTTAAAATTAATGTGACAAAAAGAAAATTTTAAAATGCTCAACCCAGGCTTCATTTTAAGCTACTTTTTCCTCAGTAAGAGTGACATATCTGATTTGTAGAAACATTCAAAACGAAAACATTCCTAGCAGTGCTAAAAAGTTGTGATTCATTACTTCCAATTTTACAACATTCTTGAAGAAGCTTTTCAATATGGGAGCAGCTGAAAGGAGCAAAAGAGTTCCCCACTTCTTAATTTTTTTAGGGACAAGGGACTAAGCAGCAGCAAGGAAACAAATATTCATCCTGAAGTATATATTTTTTTACAACACAATGCCAAATGCCTAAATGTAGTAGTTAAACTCAGACTGAAATAATAAGATGATGGCAGTAATTATTTTCATGAGAATTTCCCTAGCCAGAATAACAAACAGATATATCGCCTAATGTTACAGCGAAAGGTAGTACATCAGTACACACACTGCTGTGGGGACTAATGTGTGATAAGAGAATCCGTCTGCTCACAATTTGGGCATTTATGTCACCACGTATTATTGATAGCTCATATTATTTTTTACTACATGGTGTCTTTATTATGTAAAGTCTAATTGCAGGAAAAATTATTTACATCCCTTGATTTTGATAGGCATTTCCACAGAAAAGATGGAATACAGAGAAGGCTGTGTATTGTAGAATTCCACCATCATCACTAAGGATGTTTGCTGATGGCTGCTGATAGCAGTACTATGAGCACTACACATGTGACTTTTAAGAGGGAAGGAAATTAAATACAACAGGCTGGTGATAAATAAGGATGAGTCTCTGACGGAAATACATAGAAACTGGACCACTCAGAATTAAAACTTTAGCCTTCATTGTCCCTACATTCAGCCACTGTCAACTTAAAAGTGTATGAAATCTCTGGCTATTCTGAAGCCCCTGATAAAACAGCATGTAAACTGTACCTTGGTCCTGAGGTGGTGTACAATTAGATGTTTCTACATGTAATGCCAATTTTGATGCCTGCTTTGGTGGAATGCTTTTTGAGAGAGCAAAATAACAAAAATCTGACATCCAGAACCAAACAAGCCTGAGTGTCTGGCCCATGTATACTTTCCACAAAGAAGGTCAAAAAGGGCTGAAAGAAAAGGTGTGTCTAAGGTATCCTTGGAACTCAGAGCCAATAAAAGCGAAACTATTCTCTTCTGAGACCTAATTAACTTTTATATCCAAAGCTACACTACACATTTGTTCATTGCTTATGACTAGGACTGAAAAAATGTATGTGCTATGGAACGAGGCTTTTAAATGATCTATTGGGTGGCTTTTCCATGTCTATAAGGAATTTTCTGTTCTTTAGAGGTACTCATTCAATGAATGAGAAAGTCTATGCTAATTCCCCCCCCCTCAAAACATTAAGTATTTTCCTTTACCTATTTTCAAAGAACCAGGGACTTAGTCCTGTAACTTCCAAAATATTCCCTTCAAATCCTAAAACAAAACCCAAACAAAAATGTTCCAGAAACAAATTTCATGCTACCGGCTTTGCAAGGATTAGTCTCCTATTAGAGTCACCATTCCTATATGATCCTTTTTCATGTTTTAAAGAAGGATATATATTTTTCTGTTACCTTTTCTGACTGTAAAGCAATCACAGGAACCTGCAGGAGGCACCATAAATATGCAAATTTCTGAGAGATAACTGTTTTCAGTGGTTATGCCTCCAAGTAGTCAGGAAACAGGAGAGCCTGAGCTTCCTACTTCCAAGTAATTCGTATGTTGGTAGTGCCCCCTGCTGCAATCACAGGTTGTCCAAGAAAAAGAGAATAAAATTCGGAGCATCCAGATCTGGTTAACATGGGAAATAAATGCCCACTCTCACTGCTTTGGGAACAGCCATAGCTGAGTTTTCAGTTCCTCGTGCCTGTCACCCATTCACTTGAAACACTTTCCTCAGCCTCAAATTTGAAAGATTCACTTTTATCTCAAAACCTTTAATATGCATGTTACACAGAGACAGATTTTATTTCTCAAAAAGCATACCACACCAAGATCCGAAACAGCATTTTTAAAGAATGAAATATTTTAAGAATTTTTTAGTGCTTACCTACAGAGAATAAATTCTAAATGAGAAGAATATCATGCTACCTACTATGACATTAGAGAGGGAAGCGAAAAGTTGAAGTGTTAACAGGATGTAGAGCGATTATTCAATTTCAAATGGCTTTCCTTATTAAAGAAAAATTTTGTGATCCATTATCTCATAGCGTGGACTGGATATTTTGATTTTCAAAAATAAAATAAAATAAATACATGAAACAACCAAGTCAAGATATTGGAAAACTGATTGCGGTAGCTGTACAGTCACTCTACTACAGATTTTCATATTAAGAGTTGTATGTGTGTGGGGGGGGTTTGGGGGGGTGATAAAACAGAATAAGATGATACAATTCAGACCTGTGCCGGTCTACTGAATACATAATATGCATTTTTAAATTGCCTGAATATATATTCACATGACAGAATCTAATGGGTTTAGGAGGAGCCCTTGCTCTTGATCAAATCATAAAAACTGTTATAAACTTGTCTATCACATGAAATCACATACACTTCTATTAAAATTGTTTTTGTCTTCTTGTTTAAATACTAGAGTCAGACTAGATAAAGGAAAGTAAACCTTAGGGGGGGAAAAAAAAAAGCTCAGCTAGGTATTAGAAACTTTAGGTAGACTCCTTTGGCAAACCTTGGTGACACAGATACCCTTAACTTTTTCTGCTGAATCCTTCGTGACCATCCCAATGCCCTAGATCCTCATTTTGGCCTTTTTTTTTAACATCAGTTTCAGAAATGTAAACATCTGATAATGGCTTTTTACTGTTTGAATTTCAACTTAGCTCCATATCACATTTCCATGTTCAGATCTTCAGAATCAGAGCAAGGTAGGGGACTGTGGTCATTACCTACATAATTTCAGCAATGAACCTGCCTTTATTTCCTCATCCAGGAATCTTGTGTCCCTGACCTGAGAATCCAGGAGGGGAGAGAGGGAGGGAGGGGAGGCAAACCTATGGCTATTAGTTATCAAGCAGAACTAATTAGAAATAGATCTTGATATTAAAGGTATCCATCTTTTCCTTTCTCAAAACTTAAACAAGCTCCCATTACTCTATGACGAGGAGAATTTTTAAACCTGTGCTCTGGGTTTTATTGCCACAGAAAGTGAACTGTTAGAAAAAGAAAAAGTGCACAAAACAGCAGTTGGGAATCAAGCTCCGTTTTACCAGAACCCCTGCCATATAGGTTCTGTCACTCACCTTCTAGACACTCGGTACAACCATTCAATCTATTGAATCAAGAGACTGTTTGATCTTATCTGCATCTGTGAGCTGACTGTCAACCTGCTTAGGCTGCATATTAAATCATCTATAGTAGCTGTATCAAGCTGGGATGATCTGTTAATTCTAAATTTATTAACCCTTGGAGTGCAGTCATCATGTTTAATCTAGTGTAGCCCGCATTTATTTTACAAGACTAAATCCTTCTTTAAGATATGGCTGTGCTATAGGTTAAAAACAGCTAATGTGGGTTTCATTATGATAATTGGGGGGAGAGACTGAAAAATGCTAGTGTGTCTACCCTCACAGGCTACGTATGTCGATCCCATACACTCTCCTAGGCTGGGGTTTGCCCGGAGATGAATTCTTCTCCAGAACTGGGTCTCTAAAAAGAATGCAAAAGAAAAAGGAGAAGGGGGGAAAAAGGGGAGAGGAGGAAGGCCTCTGACAGATTTCCAGTGGTCCTTAACCAGAAAGACCAATTTCCACAGCAGTGTGAATCCTTGATATAATGCCTGAGGAATAAATTTCCCAAGGTCCACACCTGGCCAAGGATGCTAACAAAATTCCTTAAGTGTATCAAACTTCTTGATCAATAAAGATCGCCTATTTCTAGATGGAATGATTTTTTTTTCACCACTACCACTGCTCCCCGCACCCCCTCCCCATAATTCCAAGCCATTCAAAATAAAGGTAGTCCTGCTAAAAACAGAAAAACATATTCATTTAATATGTTAATCTGGTCTTCACACCAAAAAAAAAAAAAAAAAAGATATCCATCTTTTCTACTTGCCCGTTACTGATGTTATCAACATATTCATAGCTTTTCTTTCAGACACAAACTGCTAGGCATGCTCTCTTTTTTGGTAACCACGTGCCTGATATCTCTCTAATGTAGCCTAATAACAATTTTAGCATTCAGATGAAGCGATTTCATTCTGTGACTGCCTTTTCTATTAGATTTGATTTTGAGAAGCCCCAGTGGGTGCCTTCGAGGCAGAGATCTATCTGTGAGGCTGCTACCGACTCAATAGCAGCCTGGGCTAACCTTGACCTTTCCCGAGACCCCGCTCCATCTGGTGCCAGCCTGCTTTCCACACACCCCCCCCCTCCTTTCTTGCTTCATAGTCAACATTGATCAAGGCAGAACGGAGTGCCTCGTCTCCTGGAAGGGTTGGGCAGGCTCAGGAGGACAGCACATTTCAGTATATGGAAATGATCAAGCTTCTTATGCAATCATAAATCTACATAGGAGTCTTGTGATTTGATATTTCATTCACCTCCAAAGATTTTTTTTCCTCCCTCCCAACAGGGATTTATAAGCTCTGTAAGAGCTCCCGGACAACGGCTTTCCCCAGCACCTGGAAATTATCAAGCTTGCTGCTTGCTGAATGATGCTAACAGCTCTAATGCTGCAAATTCATTTTTAACAACTCACTGGCTTTTATCTAGGGTGTGTGTCTGTACAGTGTGCTTTTCTTTAAGAAAAATCTACCAATGCATACTACCAAAGCCACCAAAATCAAAATCAAATCTGACTTAAAATATCCTGCATCTCCACACCCATTCCCATTATGTATTTGTAGATAGATTTTTCTATCTCGGTGTTCTGTCCTCTTCTTAACCAAGTAAGAGGGGAGAGATAAGGAGGAAAAAAGAGTGGGAAGAGAGGGGCGGAAGGAGAGAAAAAGAGGCAGAGAGAGAGAGAGAGAGAGAGAGAGAGAGAAGAGAAGAGAGGATGAGAGAAGGGACATGGCAGATGCCCGAGAGGTAACTAATTGTAACCCTTGAATGGAGCTTGAAACCTACCTCTCCCCTCCCCAAGGCCACATTCCTCCTTTCCCAAAGACCCACACAAATGCCTCCTTCAAATCACCCACTACAGTGCACAGACGCCTCCTCTGCTCATACTCTCTTTCTTTCCTCCTCTTCTGTCTGTTTCAGGGGCTGGGAGGTAAAGAGGCTGACTGAGGGGGAGTCACGTGGGCAGCCCGTGGGCAGCGGCGGCAGCAGCTCAAAAGAAATTGACTGACTGGCCGCTTGGGCGCATTTCAATATATGGAAATGACCAGAGGCTTCTGCAATAAATCAGCACTCAACACTTTGTCATTTTTCTAGTTCTGCTTCATTTTCCTATTTTCCTCTTCTCTTCACAGAAGCCGCATTTCTTGCATTGTACCCAGCTTCATGTCTTCCCACCTCCAAGCCCTCACCCTCTCCAAACCTTGCCCCAACCTCGCCCACAGCCTCCCCACCCCCCCCTTTCTGTTCTTTGGCCCCCATGTAATTGGAAACATCCGGTAGACTACGATTCTTTTCTTTTCTTTCCCTTTAAAAATTTTTTTCCTAACATAATCGGGCAGCGTTTGCTGTCGTGCCTCAGATTTCCTTCTACCAGAAGCGACCTGGAAGCGCTCACTTAATCCCCAGGAGCGGGACCTCAAGCCCCTCTTGATAAAGAAAAAAGATGAAGACCACGGTCCTGGTTTCACCTTTCCCCATCCCAGTTCCCGCTCCCACTCTCGAAGAGTTCCCTTAGCAAACTTGAAAGAATATCAGAAGCAACTTGTGCCAAGAAATGCCCCATACCCTGGGTAGGTAGCCTGAAGAAAAGGGAGGGTGTGATGGGAATCTAAGTCGGGTTGCAGGTTCCTGCGCTTCTCGCAGATCCTCCGTGCCCCCCCTCGCCCTGCCCCTACGGCTCGGGTCTTTGATGAACTGAAGCTGCGCGTCCCCGCAATCTGCAGCTACTCTGCACGTTTCTCAGGAGCTCACCGCAGCCGGAATTTCGTGGCGCGTGCAAAAAGCGAAATTGCCAAAACCCCATCACCGCGCCGTTGGGGTTTTTTGTTTTTTTTTTTTTTTTGGTTGTTTTTTTTTTTTTTTTTTTTTTTTTTAAGTTCAGTGCAGAAGCAAACATTACCTAGCTTCCTCCCCTCTCTCAGCTCCTACTTGAGATTTCTAATCTTTCAACTTGGGTGTCTCCCTTGTCGACTGGACGGCCTCTGTTTCTTCTTTCTCTTGGATCTGGGAACAATAGGCATGTAAAGGGTCAGTGGGCATCACCCTATAAAGCTCAGAACCTAATTAATTTTATTAAAGGAGGATCTGTTTATGCAATATGACAGCCTGGGGGAATTAACCATTTGAGGTCTCAGACGCTGTTCAGACTCCAGAGATCCCCTCCTCAAGTCATAAGCTTATACCTCCTGCCCCATTTGATCCAGGGCTGCACCTTGATCCTGGGTCTGGCCTGGTTTTTGTTGTTGTTGTTGTTGTTTGTTTGACCTTGTAAAGAACTTGTCTAAATCCCGGGGTTCTGCACGATTTGAGGGATATCCAGAAAATTCATATATTCCCACTGCCAGATGACAGCTGAAGTGCCCACCCATTCACAGTTTGTTGCAGTGACAGCTCAAAAGGTCTTACTATTGAGAGGGGGACGGGGGCGGGGTGGGGAGGGCGGGGGAGGGTTGAACTTCTTGTGGTCCTAGAGTGGATATTTGGCGCTGGGTAATAATGCTACTTGAAAATCATGTCGTATGAAATCCAATATGCCTTCTCAAGAGCAAAGGAAAATGTAGCCGTTTTTGAGTTATTATTTTTTATTTTTTCCTGCCACTCTGGTAATTTGAAATACATTTTTAATAACCTCCTGGAAAAAAACAATAGTTCAGACATATTGTTCTTTGACTTAATATCCCTGTGTATTCCTTAATTGCCAAAACAAAGTTTATTTCATTTACAAGGGTTAACTTTATATCTCCTAGGAATTCTAATGTCATAGTTTTTTTTTTTTAATCATTACCTTGGATTTTGTTCAACAGGGAACTAGAAATGTATAGCATATGTATAGAAATAGATATGATAAAATATTCAAGAGCTCTCTGAAGGAAAATGTGCTTGAAAATAACCCCCTTTTTATGGAATTTGTTTTGATTTAGATCTATAGATAGTAAAAAGAATGAAAGAAACTGTGAATTACACTGAATATAAGATGTTTATCACTTTAATATTACACTTCCTAGCTTCCATATTACAGAGCTTTAGAATATTCCCCAAACTTTCCGATTGAAGCTCTGCCTTATACGGTCTGAGGTTTGTCTGAAAAGACCTGCCAGCACATGCCAGCTAAAAATGAGTGTCAATTAATAATAATAAAAAAAGCTCCCTTATTTCTACACTCATGTAATTTAACAGGTTTGCAGAGGAACATAGGATGACAACAGTTGTGAGAACATTCCAATATATGCAGTTCTAACAGCTTTCATTCTGAGACGCCAAACCTTCTTAAAATAGAATGGCTTAACATTTCTTTTTTATATTAAAAGTCCAATCTACACTTCACATAAAATGCTTTTTTTATCACAAAAATATTTGTCTGTAACAAAATGCACTTTTTGTTCTACCAAAAAAGCAAACATCTTGAAACAGATTCTCCCAGCTTTTTACAGCTCCCCATTGCAATTTTCTGTACTATTTTCAACTGTCCCTTCCCCCATATGAGATACTTTGAACACTAGAATAAAAATAATTACAACTGAAATACTGAACTAGAATGCCCCGTTTCCCAATATTGCTAACAGAATCTCTGATTCTTAAACTGCTCTCTGATGGAAGTAGGCAAATTGGGGAACTTACACTGATATTTCTAAGTGCAGTTTGTTGTTTTAAAAACATATTGTACTGATTAATAAAAATGTGAAATAATTTGAGTTACAAATTTTGAACTACAAATCGCCATCTGCTCAAATGGGGGAAAACCAAAAATTGCCGAATATATTTTCTCACCTCTTTTTTTCATGATAACATAAACAACATTCCTGAATAATTAAAAAAAGAAACTGACTACACTTAATGCATTTTTATAGTTCAACAACTGCTTGGTGAGTCCACCTTCTCAAACGTGCAATTATTTTTTTTTCTTAATTACTTACATATGTTCTATCAGAAGATGCAGGTTCTAGTGCTTTTCCTCTGTGTGTGTGCAAATCTGCTTAGCTCCATTAGACTAAAGCTCCTGGGCTGATAGAATAAAGTGGGATGCAATGTGCAGTCACCCCAATTTGGTCACAGGTGTCAACTGTCAGAGAACACTCAGCATCCTCTGTGGCTGGGGAAAAAATGAAAATATTTCCATAAACCTAGCCTTGGAGGGGAAAAGCCCACCAAATAGATATATAGATAGATACCAAGAAGTATGACAATTTAGTTTGTCATTTGTTGGGAAAGAAATTAGGTGGGTAGATGTGCTGTCCCTTGCATTTGAAAGCAATGGTTGATGGCCTAGCATCCAGGATTCAATGGAATTTACCATTCCACCAGCAGAAAAAATGAAAAATCATCTAGACTGTACCACGATGTTGGCATTCAAGCAAGGAACCATCAGTGTGAGGAGTCTAACAGGAAATCCAATACATAGGTGAATATTCTGCTTTTTAAACTACATACCAAGTTCACACATGACAGACAGACAGAGGGTGATTTTTAATCACCCTCAGAATAAAGAATTCCTATTTATTCAGTTAATTGTCAAATAACATGATACATTTCATTTTCCTTTTGCCTGACTGTAGGGGCGAAGGTGGGGGAAAAACGGCTCCATTTTTTTATAAAAAGATTTGTACCACAACCAAAAAGCCGGAACTTCATAGACTGTGTCTGCACTGATCAAGGGGAGGGAAGAACAGATGAAGCCATGCCAAGCTCTCAAGCCCACCACCATCCCTGTCCAGTTTCAGTGCAGGTGAAAGTCAGGGTGTTGAGCCCCAGGGGCCCTGGGCAGGATGTGGAAGTTGCTTTCATCAGGTTGGAATGGCATAGAAGGGAATGGAGAACAGACTGAAAAATGCCTCAAGATGACCTTAAACATCAGATGCTTTCACTCTCTTTCAACTCCAAGTGTAATTCCTTGAACATGGCAGCTGCTGCTTTTGTTTTGTTTCAATTCTAATTCATAACCAATCATTCTAATTTATGGAACATTCAATGCTGTGCAGTGTGAAGTAGGGCAGGCTCCTTCTTCACTCAATGTAACACAGGTGCTTTTCAGTGTCGGCCACACCCAGGAAGCTGGGCCAGGAGTGGGGAGATTGAAGACAAGTTTGAAAAGGACAGTTCCATGTCTTCAAGTGGTTCACAGTCCAGGGGTGGAACTTACACCCCAAACTGACTTCACAACAAGTCAGAGTGCGGATGCGAAGTAGAAGAGATCAGGAGGCACCCAAAGCAGGAGACTTCTTAATTGCTGGAGAAGGGAGAGCCAGGCTTTGCTAGGTGGGGAGGGGTGGGCAGAGCATATAGGCTAGAACTGACCTGAGCCAACACCAGGTACATGAGGGTTTTTGGTGAGCCTGGGGGCTGCAAGTCGCCTGGTGTAGCTCAAGCACAGAGTGAGTGGAGTGGCAGGAAGTTGCATGGAAAGAAAGGTTGGGGTGGGTTTGGAAACTCCTAGGGTGTGAGCGCAGAGGCCCTCCTTGGGTTCTGTTCCATCAACAATAGGAACTACAAGCAATTATTTTTTTTAATAAAGATTTATTTTATTTATTTATGCATACAAGAGCTGGGGTGTAGGCCAGAGCTGTGGGGGGTTAGAGGATTCAACAGAGACAGAGTGGGGAGCAGAACAGGCAGACTGACTGAAATACACTGCTGAGGGGAGCAGCGGGCAAGGCAGGAGAGGTCTGCTGCGCCATGTGGGTCACCTCCCTGGCCAGGGATCAAACTCCGTGCTGCAGGGGCTGCCATTAGCTTCATAGTGCTGAGACTTAACCACTTGTGCCATCACGGAGGCCCTACAAGCAACTATTTTAAAGACCCAAGGCCTCCAGTGTAAGGCTTTAGAGTTTTCACTAAATTCTGTAAGCACTGAACAGCCTTTTGAGTGGGGGTGGGATGACATGTTCTTTGGAAAAATGGAACCTGGAGGCAATCTGGATGCTGCTTTGTTCTCTGCCTTTCCACCTAATTTTCTATTCACCAAACTGCAGAAGAAGTGGTCCAAATGCAAATGACATGACTGGGGACCTTACCAGGGATGGAATGTTCATTGTTTTCACCTTCATAATTAAAGATGATGCTCCTGACAGTGATTTCTGTCTACACGCACGGTAAGACTAAATTTCAGAATCTTCACACATAAAAATCTCTTCTTTGAGTGCTTCTTTATTTGAAATCTTTATATCTAGTAATCTAATTTATCTTTGTGTGAGTCACAAAAGGTTGGACTGCCAACCTTTCCCCCTCCCCTCACACAATTTGCCAACGACGCAAACTCGGGCCTCCACTGGTGGCACAGGCGGTTAAGCGCTGCGCTGTGAAGCTGTCCGCAGCCTCTGCACCACCAGTTCGATCCCCACCGGCCTGCGAGAATCCCACATGGCGAAGCAGACCTCTCCTGTCTCGCCCACTGCTCCCCCAGCAGTGTATTTCGTCCGTCTGCCTATTCTGTTCCCTGCTCTGTCTCTGGTGAATTCTCTCACCCTTCCGCGCATCTGGCCTACACCCTGGTTCTTGTATAAATAAATCTTAAAAAAAAAAAGACCCAAACTCATGAGAGAAACCCTTCTTTTCTACCACAAAGAGTAAATTCTTGAAGCTACCTAAGCCTTCTAAATCACTGTTAACTGGTTGTCTGGTGATCTGGTTAGCCACACAACACTCCTGGTGCAGCAAAGCTAAGTTCTGTAAATTAAAAACCCTTTAAAATTAGATTCTATCTTTGCAGGGCAGAAGAGACCAATTTATAGAACTCTGACTTTGAGGTTTCGTGGCTTTTGTCTTACTTCTTTAGTTCTACCCAAAAGAAAATAACAGTATGAAAAATGGGACACCATGCTGCATCTCAAACAGCTTTCTGCAAATTAGAAAATTACCCTGTATCATCATAAGGGCTGCCAGCATTGTTTTAATATGGGTCTGCTAATATTCCATTCTGAAGGCCCTAATTTAAAAATCTTATATTTGGCTGCTAAAACCACTGCAGGCTGAATCTTGTCAAAGAGGAGACTTTGTTTTCCAGTCCTGGACATGGAGCATAATGGTGTCATTTTAAAATGCCTGGAATGTGTCATGTGGAAGTGGGGGAGACCAGAAAATTGTCTTTAAATGCTTTCTTTTCAGCACACCTTATCTGTGATCCCAGATCAGAACCTAGTTCTCTTGAGGATGAAGTCTGCTTTGACATTTTTAGAGAGGAAAATCTCGAGTAACCCATATGGATTTCTCACACAGGATTAAGCCAAAATATATATTTGCATGAGATTTAAACAAAGTACTTCCTATTTTAACATTTACAATTTATTATCTGCTTCTCTGTGAAATTATTTGTTTGGTTTTAAATTAAATCTACTCTCAATAAGAATGAGCAAAAAGTATGGATCCCAGTTACATAAATCCACGGTCATATGTGTATTAGCAAATATAACATAATAATATATAGAAATATACAGTATAAATGTCCACTTTAACATCAAAAGCAATAGCTTATGATCTGACTTTAGACAAATTCAAGGAAAACCAGACTTATTTCCATAGTTCCATTCCTAACTATTCCATTGTGACTTGGAATTATTTTTAAGTGGTTATCTTCCTCAAATATCAGAAAGTTATCTCCCTCAAATCTCTTACTTTGTGTGTGTGTGTGTATATATATATATATATATATATATACACACACACACACACACATACACCACAGTGTCAAGAGCACATCATTCAGCCTGAACCCTAAAACATCGTTTCATTTTATCAGTTTAGATTATTAATTTAATGTAGACTGGTGTATGGATATGATATGAAATGACACTTATGTAACTGGGATCCATATAGAAAGCTATATCCTTTGGTGATGATTTAACTCAGAAAATTAGTCTTAGTCTTTCCTTGTTCTCTTTATTTCCTAGCTGTACTTTCAAGTATTATATGTTTTAGGCAACTTCTGTTTAGATGTAAAAACTGATTAATCCCTTGAGTTGTTCTTATTTAAATTACAGGCCCATAAATGCAGCTTTTCATCCTTGGCAAAAATGTAAAAAGTATCAACTTGAAACTTAAATGCAGCTCTATCCAAGAAACAAGTTTAATAGTTTACAGTATGTGGCAATTTGAGTGTGATGACTACTTTTGAGCTCTGTAAGCATTCATTAGCTTAGTTTCCTCCCGTTAGCTTGCAATAAAAATAATAATATTTGCCATTTACTAGGAGCTTTTCACCCTCAAAGTACTTTACAGGCATCAAGTGGTTTATTTATTAATAATCTATGTTTCTGCTTAATAAACTAGATTTCTATTTACAATCAAAGGGAAAATTAGAAAATGCTTTGCCTGATGGAAGTAAAAGGAGTAGCTAACAGGCTATCAAGTTACATATTTATTTTGCCCTGCCCATTATTTTAAAATAACTTTCAGCTAACCAATGAAAAAATTTCAAGGTCCTAGGCATGGAACTATAGAAATCTGCTTCATGTCTGTTTTTCTGATTTGGAAGGAAGTTATTTTCAAAGTTTTTACCCCTCAATTTATTCTTGCAAAAGGAGACTTGGTTTCAAATGCTACAGATTAGATACTAATTAGAAACTTGTCATTGTGTTTATAAGAACACCACAGCCGCTATGTGCTGGCCAGCATGGGTCACCGTGGGGTTCCCTAGAACTCCTAGGTGTCTGCTCAGAGGCCTTCCTTGGGTTCTCTTCCAACTGCTGCCAGCAACTCTTTTAAAGACCCATGGCCTCCAGGATATTTGAATTTGCCCCTTGGCTCTGGCTTCAGAGCAATGGATGGGAGTAGGCACAGTCCTCCGTAAGTGACCTCTGCAGAGGTAATCAAATAAACTGCCCTGGGGGTGGGGGTTTAAGTGGCATCAATAGATAGACTCAGACATATGCACCTCTATACAGTCCCACACCACTTTTCAAATTGACCTTCTCATCTCAAGATATGCTGTTCCCTAAACATGAATGTTCAGTTGGACCTACTTATGCTTCTATTTTGACTGTATCATCCAGAATTCTCCTGAGGAATAACTGAAATGTGTGCAGGTTTCTAGAGATGCCTCTGAGGAGGCACAGCATAAAACAAAGGCACTAACTGGTTCACAAAGAGTTTTAAAATGGCTCATTGTCCTGCAACTTCAATATAGGAATGTACCAAACAGCCACACGGCCAGGAGACAGGTTTTACTGGTGATGTGTTCTCTCTTAAGCCTTAGAGATAATTATGATAATGGAATAGTACTTTTGTGTGAGGTGATATTTTACCATTTTGTAGTATTTCCACATATATTCTTTTTTTCAATTAAGCAAACTTTCACCTCTTTTCATGTGGATTTTGGCTTGTTTGCGCTTTAATATTTTTGTGGTGTTTCTTCTAACTGATATGAGTGGGGTAGTGTAAACATCACCCTAGTGTGTTTGCACAATGCTGCCTTGTTATAATTAAGTGTATTTTTCAAAGGTCTCTAAGCTAGTCATAAAAATTTGCTCAGAGCTCGGAATGTTAGGGTCTGATCCTGCAAAGGAATTCTTTCAAACAACACAATAACCTGAATTTTGGTCATTTAAAAAGATGTACATGTGAAACAAACTCTTCAAGAGGGTTGCTGGTTTACAGAGTAATCTGGTGTGCCTCCCACTCTTATTTGCAAAGAATGAAAGTGTTTAAAAGTTAATTTTGGTCTTTTTAAATGGTTGAACAGAGGCGCTTACGGCAGAAATAGGCCTTGTGATTCACCTTCAGCTTAAAAGTGCTAATTTCTGCCTTCTGGGTGCCTTTATAACAACCTGTCGCAATCTTTGGCATCAGAAAGCAACTTTCCAGAGACAAGGGAGGAGAGAGCCTCCCCCCTCACCCAGGATACAAGCCTCCCCTCTGACATTATCACGAAGGAGGCAGAGAGCCACAATTTGCAATGTCTCCCCAGGAAGGACAGAAGCAGAGGCACTACACTTTCTAAGAACTCCTTCTGCTGGAACACCCCCAGGTCTGGGTCATCAGGCACTAGGGGCCTCACACACCTTTACCAGTCTGGTAATAAACAGATGACTATGTAGGAAGAGAACTCACCTCTCTCTTTGCAAAAAATCATTTGCTGTCTCATTCTTCCTCTCTTTCCAAAAGCAGCATTCGTGCAAAATAGAACTGCAAAGTTGGCCAGGAATGGGAACAAAATTGCAATTCAATTGCTTTTTTACATTTCATAAAATAATGGCAATAAATTAAATAATCAAAATATTTAGCAGTGTAAACTGGCTTCTGCCACTTATGCAGTTACTTCTTTTCATGAGGAAGGTTGCTTTACATACCAATAGGTGTTTTTAAAATTATCTCAATGTCTATTTAGACACGCTGCTCCAGGAAGGTCTTCTGGTTTTTTCAGTTGAAATTAATATTTGCTAATAAAAGAACTGTCAGGACTTTGAAGAAAACACTCATTTATGTACCCAAAAGAACAGAATGTTTCCAGTTTTCATTTGTGCGGTGTCCCTGGGCCCCAGCTAGTCAGCAATCCTGCATGGCAGGGCCCAGGGCCAGCCGGCAAGCTCATGACCAGGGAGTGTTACCTCCTTCCACGAAAGATATAGAATATGGAATTCACTCATTCTCCCAGCCCTGTGTGCTCCCGGCAAAAACAAAGACAGTGTGTGGGCTGGGATCTGCATTTACTCATAAAGTTTAAAGTGCTAGCTAGAAGAACAACTGTCAAATGGCGATTGTACCATAACCCATGAGAATAAAGGGGGGAGACCCCAGAGGAAAAATTCAATCTCACACCTACTAAATTTTCATATCTATTTCAGGAATAAATGGATTCTAAAATTTTGTGGCCTTAAAAAAAAAAAAAAAGAAAAAGAAAACAACGTTCCCTGAGCACAGCAAGAAGGCAATGCTGAGACTCTTCAAAAGGGACCTGGTCGCGCAGATCAGATCCCGGAGCTGACCCAGGCTTGTTCCCATTCAGACACCACCCATGAGACCATCTGCCAGGAGCTGCACTCCCAAGGTGCCTGGACCTCAAGTTCTCTTCCCAGGCCTTCTCTTCTGACTCTGCCTTCCTACCACAGGAAGACCCACGCAATAATTGAAAAAACCGAGATTTTGTAATACTTTTCAAGGATTACCAAGTCAATTACCAACAGGAGGAAAAATAAAAGGGAAAGAGTTGAGAGTCACATGCTAGGGCACATTCAATTCAAACAGTACCCAGGGAGTTAAAATTCTCTCTATATGGTGAACAGTGGGTGCCTACATGTCGCTGGCAAGCCCACAGCAGTTTAAGGTAATATTTTGGTCAGCAGGTGTAGACCCCAAAAGAACAGTGGTTTAAGACCTGGATTGTGAGAGGCAGGCATGCGCCCAAATTAGAAAGGCATTCCAGGCTATTATTTAACATTCTACATATGTGAGATACAGAATGAAAGAATGAGAATTATCTTAAAATCCCTGCTAAAGCAGGGCCTGCTTTCTCAAGGCAATCTCAAGCTTTAGTAGTTCAGACAGATTCTCTAGCTGACAATTAATATTAATGGGTAGATTTCACAATGTGGCATTATCACACGGGAGATGGGTGGGCACACCATCTGGGTTTTGGCAGGTATTAGATGTAATCAAAGGGATTACTTGGCTCAGGGAGAAATAGAAAACCTTGGGTTTGTTTAGTCTCTTTCCTCTTTTGTTTGGACGCAGCTCTAGGTGTGCTTAACTATTTTCCCCCTTGTCCTTTATTTGTGGTTGGGAACATCTCCAGAGGAAAAACAAAACAAAAAGGGGTGGACAACCCACAAAGACAGTTTGGATATGGAATCATGGCCCATTTTCCCTTCCACTAAAAATTCACCAAATATTTACTGAATGCCTACTAGGGGCAAGGAGCCCTGTCAGATGCCTCAGTTAAGTTTAGCTCAGACAAGATGTCAGGGTTCACAGGGCTATTCCTGAGTACATCAAAATACTACGTTAAAGGGCACAATCTACATAATAATACAATATATCTTGGTCCATTTTTCCCCCTTCCACCATTTACTCACACACACAATTTAGAAGATCAAAAGAGAGCACCCACCTCAAATTTTAGAACATAAGTCACATAATTGAACTGTTCATTGGAAATGTTCTCTAAACTAGACCAGAGAACCCACGCAGGTATACATATTTATTTCAATAAAAATAAGTGGAAGTTGTCAATTGCTTTCTATTCTTGGAAGAGATGGGTGATTAGGCTTAGTCTTGAGGTAACAGCATGGCAGTGCAGGGTACGGTGAGTTTTACCTTTAGCTAAGATTTGATGATGAGTGAGAAGTCAGCTTGCCACCCAACACATTCCAGCCCATGAAGAAACAATTTTAATCCTCTGCTTTCCCCACCCAGGATTGTCTTGCACCCCACTGATCATGCCCACCTAATCCACAGGACACTGTGTTTATTTAATATTTATCCTACATTCAGGGGAGAAGCAGCGGCTTAACTTCAGCCTCCATCAGCCAGCGATACAGACACATGCCACCCCCCCCCCCCCAACACCTCACTGCAAGTACACAGGACTGCAGAGAGCCCAGTTCTGACAAGGTTATTTCTGGTCTGATTATCTTGTCACAAGAAGTCCAGCAGGTGGGATGTGTATGTACTTAGTACTTAGTCACTTAGTAGATGATGGTGATTATACGGGTAACGTTTCTTTAAATAAATAGATCAATGCTTGACCTGTCCCACTTACAAGAACAGCAAGACATTACAAAGACACATTCCTTCTTCCCTTCTTTTCCTTGACTCCTTATCCCCACACACGGTTCACCCCCTGCGCATCTCCCTAAACAGCCAAAATAAACTCAGCTGACACTTTTTTCCTACCCCCGTCCCCCACACCCCGTATTCCCAGGTGTGTTTGCTGGTGCCATCAGTAGATGTCCCATGCTTTATGTGCATCTTAACAATGTGCTATTCACATAACTATATATTGATCAATTTGAGCACTAAAACTGCACGACCCAAGAGGGAAGCCACGGACCTGCACACGCACATAGGTGGCCACATGCATTTAAGTTCACTGAGGTGCAATGCGAGGAAAAGTCCAGTTCTTCAGCCCCACGGCCAGCGCTCAACAGCGACCTAATGGCTACCACAGACTGAACCGGGAAGCTACACATTCCATCTCCACAGTTCCTTGGACGGCAGGACTAGAGGCTGGGAGGGCAGGAGAGGAAAGACGCTTTCCCCGCCCTGAAGAGAAACGCTTGGGGAGCCCGGCCCAGCAGCTCACTTGGTTCCCCTCGAGTCTAAATCCCAGTGTTTTCTCTGTGGCCCTGACGCCAGCCCGTCAGCCCTCGGACTGAGGAGTTAGGGCAGTGATGAAAAATCTCCACAGTGATTTTCTTGAGCGAATTCTTTGCTGAGGCACACCAGGAAGGGGGCGCGGGGGATGGGAAGCACCCCCCGGGGAGGCTTTTGGGGGCCCATTCGCTCTCGGTGCCTCCAGCTCCTGGCCCTTCACCCGGCTCGCGTGGCCAAAGCTCCGGGGCTCGGGGACCGGTAGGGTGGGTGCCCAGTTGCCGCCGCCCGAGCCCAGCGGCCTCTGGGCTGATCCTTCAGCACACGAGCAGGCAGCGCAGGACAAAGGCCCGGGCGGCAGCTGCCCGGCGCGGCGCGCAGGGGCGGCCGTGACCACCCCTGGCGCCCGCCGCCTCCGTGGCCCGCGGGGGAGGCCGGTGCCCGCCTTTGTCTGCGCCGCCGCCGTGGGCCGGGTCCGCAGGAAGCGGGCGCCATCGTGCGGCCGGAGCCCGGCACTGCGCCCCCGAGGCGCGGCGCGACCCTCGCGCGAACCGCACCGCCGAGCGATCCTCCCGAACCGCCGTGTCCTCGCGGCCGTGTCTTTTTATTACTACGGTGCGTTCTACTATGTATGCCATGTGCTATGCAAACACTGCTACTGCTAATAAAGGCAACGGAGCCAAAGCCAGTCCAAAAAGTAGAAAGAAGTGGACATACGTGTCTACATATAATAAAAACGTCTTCAGAGCCACGACCCAGAATGTTTACTACTATATTTGTTTGCCATATGCCTGAAATATCTCTGCAACGTCACAAAAGAAACTGGTTACAGTTTTTGCCCTTGTGACCCAAAGGAACTGTGTGTCCAGAGGTGTGAGACGGTGGTTCCTGATTCCTTGGAATTTTGTACCAGGTGCACATACTTCCTGTTCAGAACGAAAACATTTAATAAATTAAAAAGATTTCATAAATTGTCTCTGGTATATATTATGTGCAGATGTTGCTGGAGTCGAAGATCAGTAAGTAGTTAAATATGCCAGGTCCCAGCTATCTGGAGACCATGATACACAGACAAGCCAACAAGTCACCCACATTTTTCATGACACCCCATCAGGCAGATTGCCCTGATTGAACCACCTTGCTCAACAGATGAGACTTGCAGCCTCAAAGGATGCAAAAGGTGTCTGTTATCCTTACTTTGTTGACCAAACTCTTCTTACGTGGTTTTTGCCTCAGAAAATACTCACCTGGGGAAAAGAAGTAGTAAAGGAGCTTTACCCTTTAACTTATTTTGGAAGCCAGGACTAGAAGCTTTCAGAAGTGATGCTCCACCTCCCTTCAACCTAATCTTCTCCCTAAACTCCCAGCCCCATCTTCCAGTGTGTATGTAATCCAAGCAATTTAGCCCCGCAGGTGGTGTGCCAAGTTAGAATTGGTTACATTTATGCTACTTCCAATCCCCACAGCTTTGATTCTGTGACATATTTGCAGAATTGGACCTTGTGACCAGTCATGCCTGACTCCCAAGAGCATTTAATCTGAGGAGACCCTGGCATCTCTGTGTCCCACCAGCCGAGTTCCCGCAGGTGCCATTGTCTTCTTCATGATGCCAGAGCCTCACTCTGGGAAGTGCTCAGTGGGACTGGCAGAAAACGATGGGACAGAAAGGTGGGCATACCTGAGGCTGGGCTCGAAGGGGCATGTGCAGCAGCCGGGGCTTGGGCCCTGGAAGAGTCTCTCTACATCACAAAGAAGATAGAGCCTGCAGACTACTTGGAAACAGTTAGCATCCTGAGAACAGGGAGAGCAGAGCACCTGAAGACCTCACCCAGAAGGGACCCCCAGCTGGGCTGGGAAGGCGTGGCCTTGCGGTGAGAAGAGGAGAATGTGTGAGTATGGGAGTGTGCTGGGTCTGGACAGTGAGCATTCGGGAACCCTGTTTCACCAACCCACTTAGAGCGGATGGTCTGATTTGGTGAACAGGTGAGAGCTTCTTGAGTCACAGTCTCTACTGTTTTATTTCCAGTCCCTAGAGAACTTCCAAAAATGCAAAACCATCCCTTTCCTGGAGCTCTGACAAATCTCTGAAGCAGTGGCAGGACAGGGATCATACCCCCAATATCCTTCCTAGCAGGGGAGGCACTACTGCTGTAGCCAGAAATAGCAAGAGACATGAGGTAGGTTGGCTGGTTTTCTTGTTTTCTCTTTAGAGCTCAGAGTGGGTGTGTCCTTCCACATTCTCTGCTCTTGCCACAAGGTTTCAGTTGGGCCTGCCTTGGCCCTGCTTTCAATGTGGTCATCAAAATATTTAATATCAGTAAGGAATCCACTTCCTGTAGAATGTACCCAACCAACTGTAATCTACTTATATCCTCAACCACCCATTTGGGAAAAGGAACTAGGTCAACTTACAGCAGATTCCATCCCCCCACCCACCCACCTCCCTAGATTCAGTGTCCATTTCCTGAGGAAGCTCTTGATGTCCTGCACTGGGCTGAGAACTTTCAGGCAGGGTATAACCTTCCATTCTGTTTTATTGGGCTCCCGGTGACCTAAGCAGGGTGGTGGTGGAACCCAATTCCATTGCTCCAGAGAAGAGAACCTTTCCCCACATACACTCAGTGTTTGGGTGGTTGGTAGACTTTGAAAACTGCTTACTGGTCAAATCTTCAGCCTTGGTAAATGACTAAGATGCTTCTTGGCTGAAGTGAGGTTTTCTGGACAGGCCAGGAGTCAGAGACATCCTCCAGCTCCTTAACGACCCCTGTACCACCTTCCCTTCTCTCCTCTCAAAAAAGAAGATTGTCGTTGGCTTCTTGAGGAAGACTTGGGCCTCCGAGCCTCTCTTCCCAGTGGGGAAGTCCTTTGCCCTCTCAATGGGAGATCCATGGAGCTTCCAAGCCTTGCCTTGGGCTCCCCTTGGGCTCCTGACTCATGGGAGTCAGAGGTTGGTGAGAATTAATTGTAAAGTGCATTGAGAGGCACAAATGAAAACCAGTCCCGAGGCGGAGAGATTATTACTGTTGGCAATTTGGGTTTTCTGAAATAGCTCTTAGGATATGACTGTGGCAGCCCAAACCCCAGAGGTGAACGCAAGACTGATAGATTTTCAGAATGGCCCCGTTTTGTTGCAGCCTTCACGCTTCCCCTCCCTTCAGGGCCAGGGGAGCGAGACCGAGGGGTCTGGGCTGGGGAGCATTGTCCCCTCCAAAGGCTGCAGATGCGAGGGCAGCTGAAGGCTGACCCCCACGTTCTTGAGAGAGGGTCCCCAGACTTCCTGGCATAATTTCCTTCTCACTTCACTGTTCCCTTCCCTGTCTGAGATGGCAGGTGACCTAAGTGGGAGCGGTGTGCAAATTGATTTGGAGGCGATCAATGGCTCGGGGCGCGGCCCTGGCTCACTGCCGTGTCACTGATCCTCTCCAAATCGATTCACACACCATTCCTTCTCAGCACACCTGCCATGTCAGATGGAGAGGGACGAGTGAAGTGAGAAGAAAATTACGTGTTCGTTAGGCCGCTGCTGCCGCCACCGCCACCCTTTCTCCTCCCGGCTCCCCACCACACCCCCGTCCAGCCACCACTAGCAAGTGGAGTCTGGACCGCCTTTCCAAGCACTTAGAGGAAGAACCCCGGGGGCAAAGGAGCTGCGATGATCCTGGCCTGGACACCACCAACTTGAGGACTCCAAAGCAGGTAACTGAACCAGGTAAACCAGATTGCCCTCCTCCACAACGCTGGATTTCTGAGATATTTGCTCAGAGCTTTTTATTTGTTTACTCTCTTTAAAGACCTTTGTGGTCCCACTCGTAAACAGATCACTTACTTGGTAGGTAGGCCTGTAGGCACTCAATGTTTGAATTCGATTCATTTGAATTAATCCATTCATCCATCATCCATTCACTCATCCCTCAGTGGGCCTCAGTGGAAGCCCCACTGGCTGTCCAGCACTGACCAGAGACCAGGCCTGCTGCTCAACATTCTGAATTATTTCAAACACAAGCCGCTTTGGGAGATGCACAGGAGCACCCAAGAATAGCTCAAACCGATGTAAATAAAGAGAACAAAGGAAACAATGGGAAAATTCCTGCCACTATTTAAAACAAACATAGCTTGCTGCACTTCTGTCTGCCCCTAACCATTTGCTACTACTCTCCTAGGAGATGAAGAACTTGCTCCAGAATGTGAATAGACTGTCTCTAAGCACAACTTTTTCCATAGCAAGTCTATCTCAATGAAGGACGCAGTGCATTTGGCACTTTAAGTGAGGACCAACTTATCCATCAGTCACCTCAGGTCCATGCCTCAGACCCACAATACTTTTAGAGATTGCAGTAGGTTGAATAATGTCCCTCCTCAAGATGTTCACATCCTGGTTCGCAGAACCTGTGGACATTACGTAGAAAAAGAGATTTCACAGATGTGATTGCATGAAGGGTATTGAGATGGCAAAATTATCCTGGATTATCTGGGTGGGTCCCAAATCATTGCAAGGGTCCTTACAAGAGAAAGGGAAGGGATGCAATGGTGGACGCAGACACAGCGGGTAGTGAGGTTTGAAGATGTTAATCCTCTGGCTCTAAAGAGAGAAGGGGCCACAAGCAGAGGCATGTGGGTAGCCTCAGAAAGGCTGAAGGGGGATCTCCCCGGTACCTCCAGGAGGAGCCAGAACTACTGATACCTTGATATCAGCCCAGTGAGACTGATTTTGGACTTTTGATCTCCAGCACTGGAAGAGAATACCTTTGTATTGTTTTAAGTCATTAAATTTGCTACAGCAGCAATAGGAAGCATTAGACCCACAAAAATGCTTTGATTTCTTTTTAGAAGAAAGAGAGTGAAATTTTAGGTTAAAGAAAATGATTTAATATATAATCTTAATTCTGTCATTTTTATACGAATGCAGCAGTAAAATGGAATTTTTTATGTTTTTATGGAGGAAGGGACCCGTGAAGGGAAAAGTGCCAAGGGTCCCTAAGTCACAATACAACTGTGTAGTGTAGCAAGGATCACAAGGAATTCCTTCCCTTAGCAAACTGAAAAGGATAAGAAAGCACAGATCTGATGCAGAACTAAACAACCCATCTGATCACCCATTTGAAACAGCCACTCTTGCTGCTTATCGTAAATACTTCAAAAACCAATATTTTAAAATAAAATTTACAAGTGAGCTAAATTTATTTGCCAAAACACACCCCAGTGTCTTTAATAAGGGAGGCTGGGTCTGTCTCCTTCTCTCTCGCAAAGCCTTTTGTGCAAAAATGGGCTTCCCTCAAAATTAGTGGTGCTTTCACATTTATAAATGAGGATTTCTTTTGTTTGAAAATCCTCTTTGAAGATTTCTGGATCACTTGGATACTAAATAAACTAAAAGTTTTTTTTTTAGAAATCTTTTAATCCTGCCTTTTTTTTTTTTTTTGGCCTGGCTTGAGCCACCAGCAAAGATTCTCCCACCAGCAAAGAACCAAAGTGATTTCTCTCAGCAAACTCTTTGACTTACTGTCCAGTCTCTGATATGTTCCTTTGCCAACAGCAAATAAGTGAGAACTCTTCCAACAAGCAGTGGCACCTCTTCTCATTTGTAGAAAGGAGTGTCAGCCTGAAAATAGTGGCCAAGTGTTTTGACGCAAAAAGCAAGAATTTCAGGCCAACTGCAGCCAAGTGGGCTATTCTTAGATGTGCATAGGAGGCTGAGAGGTCTCTGTGTGGGTTGTTGGGAAGTGGTTTGGGATTTGTGACTTTTACATGGCTCTTGAAAATGTTAAGAGATGAACAAGCCCCTGAAGATCCCGTTCTTCTCACATACTCCAGTTCCATCTGATAAGCAACTGGTTTCCGAGATCTTCCCCAATCAGCGGGGACTGATCTTCCCACTCCTGACCAGCCGTGATCCTGTTGTGCAGCATTGTATTTACACTTGGATGATAGTTTGATTCATTTGAGCTGCCAGGACAAAATGCCACAGGCTGGGCTGTTCATCATCAACAGACATCCGCATCTCACAAGGTATGAGCTTGGCCTTGTTCTGTTGAAGGGCCTCCTCCTGGTTCACAACTGGCATCTCTTCACTGTGTCCTCACAGGATGGAAGGGGACAGAGGATCCCCCTGGAAACTCCTTTATAAGACACACAGCCCTCCATTCATGAGGGCTCTACCTTATGGTTTAAGCACTCCCCAAAGACCCCACCTGCTAAAACCATCCTCTTTTGGGGTTAGGATTTCCACATCTTAGTGGAAAGGGCGGGGGGAGACATTCAGGCCACAGCACTTAGGATACTAAATAGCACTCAGATGTTCTCTTCACAGAGTCACATGGACACGGTCTTCATCCCACTTGAGTTTTCAGAGGTGTTTAGGGGAGCTTGGTGTGGTTGGCTGCTTTTTCCTCCATTCTTCCTCCTACGTCTGTGCCACTGTATTTGTCTAGTAGTGCCCACTATTGTTGTTTTTTTCATTACCCTTTGCAAACCTCTAAATATTGAAGTACCATGGGGCTCTGTATTTTTTTCTTTTCATTCTCTGTCCATATTCTCTCCCTACAGGCTCTCACCCAGCTCTGCAGCTTTATGAACCGTGACTTTAGAAGGGCTCCTCCAGCCTAGACATTCGCCCTGAGCGCCAGACTCCTCTTTTCAACAACTCACTCAGCACTCCGTGTGGATGTTGGTTAGCAATGTGTGGTCTTGATTAGATTGAATGTGTCGTCTTGACTAGATTGAAATACATTTCCCAGCATTTCCTCTCTTGAATATTTCCAGTGAGGATGGTCTACAAAGGATATTCTTGGGAAATTCTAAGATCCCCCAAAAGGTAGAAGGAAAGCAGCACCCATGCTGTAGCGCACAGTTATTGCTGACTCACTTGTGAAGCAGTGACGGAGTCTGCACCTGCTCCACCTTCCCCTGGATCTCTTTTCAGCATCTCTGAATCCTGAGCCAGGTGTGTATTCAGCTCTGTGGCAAAAGGCCTCAGTTCCTGCAGGATGCCCACACTAGTATATACATGCATATGTATGTATGCATATCTCTGTGTGTGTATGATACACACACGTATGTACTTAAGTATATTTCAGCAATTCTGCTTCTCTGGTTAAACTCTGTCTGATACAGATGTCTAAAAGGAACCTCAAACATCATTTGACCCAAACAGAATTGTCCCTTGACAAACTGTTCCCCATAGCTCCCCCATCTCAGTCAAGAGCAGGAGGGAAGCCACAAAAGGAATCCATCAATTGATCCTATTAGCTCTAACTCCCAATGCATTGCCAGTCTGACTGCTTCCTACCACCCTCACTGCTTAAGCCCTGCTTCTAGCCACCTCCCTCTCTCACTTGGTTAACCACAGCAGTCCCTCCACTGCACTCCCATATCCCCTTCTGCTGTAGTCACTGCCGTCCGTCCTCTGCACAGAACCAGAGAATCTTCCTAGAGCTTTAATTACAGTCTTTCCTTCCCCTCTGATAGGCTCATTGCAATCAAAATATAAATCCCAAATCCTCCAGGGCTCTATCTATTTTGGCCCCTGATATTCCTTGGGCCTCATTTCTCTGCACTTGCCCACTTATTCTCTATCTTTAGTCACATGCCACTCTCAAATGTGCCTGTGTGCACCTAAAATCTTGTGCCAGCTCCTCCTATCTTGAATGCTCTGTCCCTAGGTCTCCACATGGTTCCCTCCTCACTGTTCAGGTTTCAATTCAAGTATGACATTCACAGAGAGACCCTATCACCCTTTCCCTCAGTAATCCCCTACCATATTACTCTAGTTCGTATTCTTCACAGGACTTCTCCTGTATGTAAAATTACCTGGTGGATGTATTGCTGTCTGTGTGTTTCTGGAGCATCACTCCTTTCTGGACTATAAGGTCTTTGAAGGCTGGATCCTTGTTGCCTGCTGTAGAAGTACATCTCACATATAGTAGAAGCATAATAAATATTTGTTGACTACTATTTATGTTGTTCTCTATCTGTTTCAGTCTTTTAACCTCTCCAGTGATAGTTCATGCACCTTGACAGTGAAAGCCATCTTCAGTGTCCTTCACAGTGTCTGGCACAGGGCTGGAGCGTGGGTGGTGTGTTCTCAGTGAAGTTCAGCATCAGTGACAGTAGGAGTAACAACAGAAATCATTATTGGTGGCCCTCTCCACCCAGGGCCCCATGCACCATGCTCTCCCTGCACTTTAAGAAGGGCCTAAAGCCAGCAGGCCAGCACAAAGGTAAGCTTCTACATTAGACTCTACTGCTCACTACCCTTGTAACTACGTTAACTGGCCTTTTGTGACCCTCAGTGCCTATAACTTTAAAATGGGCAGGAGCCCAAAATAGACAAATGAATCAAAAAGTTGTGGTATATCTACACAATGGACTATTACTCAACGATCAAAAAAGACAAACTCATGCCATTCACAGCAACATGGATGGAGTTGGAAGGGATTATGCCAGACGAAATAAGTCAAAAGGAAAAAAGATAAATACTGGATTGTCTCACTTATATGTTGAATATAGAGAAACCAAACAAAAGGTCAAGAAAAAGTCAAAACTAACAAGCTGGCCATAGATCTGAGGCATACAGCAAGGGAGGGGTGGTCAAAACACGGGAGGGACAAACACCAGGGAATAAGGTGATGGTTAACGGGAGATATGGTAGTGGGAGAACTGTGGGGACTGCAACCATGTAAGAAAAACATTAATCAAAAAATAGATACATAAATAAGTAAAATGGGAGAAGCTATCTGGGGCAAGCAGATGTGAGAAGAGGTCTGATAAGAGTCAAGGAGTGGTGAGTCCCACTGGATGCCAGAGACTGCCAAGGTGTCCGACTATCTTTATATAATCTCTACATGCTTTCAGGAGTTTCTTTCCTTCACTCCTTCTGCCCTAGACCAGACAGAGTACCGGGGCCACTTCTCAGTTGATCTATCTCCTCTAGAAAGATTCTACAAGTCCCACTTCTCCCTCATATTCTTGGGAACTGCTGGGAACTTCAGTCAATGCCTGCTCTTATGAGCAGCGCTAAGCCTGATGTCTGGGCCACCCTTTTGGACATCTGCTTCCTTACTGCCCTGTAATGCTACTTGTGATCTATTTTATATAAAGGCTATCAAGGGTGGAGAGTTAAGGATGTGAGCACTTTCCAGACAACTCAGGGCAAAAATCATTATTGAGGGGAAGGTTTCTGCCTTAAACTACCAAAATCATTGCTCAACTGCATTCATCAGAGTGTAACAGCAGAAGTGTTTTTGTCTTACAGCCTTAAAGACATGGCTATGAGATCCTGAAGTTTCAAAGTCCTCCAGAATACTTATTACTTGTCTAACAGAGGTGGCAAGCCAAGCAGATTGGGGGCTGGGGAGAGAGCTGTTATTCTATTTTGGGGACTCTTCTGTTCACAGAGAACTAGGTCTCTGAGACTGGCTGTGGATCTGATCTGATATCCTCATGGCTTTGACATGTGAGCCGTTGCTGCTGGTGCGCGATCACACTGAAGATCCACTTCAAAAAGGCCTCATGGTTTGAAGATGCTGTGCTTTCTTCCATGACAACTACTTTCAGTCTTTCCGAGGCTCATGATGGCCTAAGAACTGTCAGGACTCCCAAAGGTGTTTTGTCAGAACCTCCTGGGGTCAGTCCCTAGCAGACTGAGCAGAGAGAATTAGATATAAGTGAATAAGCATAAAGGGTGGGAAAATGTTGATGCCTCAACCAAGTTGCTCCTCATTCTGTTCTGGAAACTGTCTCTTTGGGCAGGCTGGACAGAGTCATGGCTACCTCCTTTTCATGAAGTGTATATTCAATGATTCCATGATAACACCATTTCCATAGCTGCATAGACTAACTCATATTACTAATTCCATGATGTGTTTACAGTAACACAAGGACAGGAGATGAACCTTATAAGAGTGGCCTATCACATTCCTTGAGGTCTTGGTCAGCCTTCCTGTCAGAGTCTTGGTCAGCCTTCCTGTGTAGACTAGCTGTAGTCACACTGCCCATTCTCTCCTGACTTCCTCTGAACTCTGTCTGAGATCAAAAGGAATGGGATGCCTGTCCAAAGAATATGATTAGTGAAAGAAGAAATTCAGGAGAAAGAATCTGAATCAACAGTAGGATCTATAAACTCAAATATTCCTTCTTTTTATTAGGATTATAGAATATTAGCATTCAGAAGGGGCCTAATAGATGGTGTTGAGGATTGAATTGCATGCTCCCCAAAAACACAGACACAGGTTTGCTGAAACTCAGACTCAAGTCAAACCTTCAGAGAAGTGATTATGACTTCTCTGGAGAATACGACTATTCTCTGGAATTTTCCAGAAACATCACAAACAGTAGGGTGGAGCTGGGGTTCATGAGAACACCAGATGACTCTGTAGGCCTCACGCTCTTGGAAAATGGTCACACAATAGGTCGCCTTCTATCAGGAACACTAGAAGGAAGCTCAATCTGCTTTTGGGAGGTCGGAGAAGATTTCCCAGGGAACATCTCTTCTGAGCAGAGTCCTAAGTAAAGATTATTCAGAGGAAGATAGAGGCAGGCTTGAAGCCTGGGATACAAGGAAGAGGAGACCTCAGAGAAGCAAGTAGGTCTGGATGACAAAGGCCTTGTTTGCCATGCAGAGAGGTTCTTGCTTTATCCTGAAGACTATGGGAACCACTGGGGGACATTAAACTGGACTGTCCTACTCAGATCTCTGCCTTAGAAAGATGGTGCTGGCATTATGCAGAATGGTTGGAAGGGATCCAGACTGGAGCTGGAAAGAACACTGAGATTTTTATTTTGATCCTACATCCAGGCAAGTGATGTGGGCTCCCCATTTGTAGGACCTTTAGAGATATTTAGGAGGCAGACTAGAAATAACAGGGCATGTGATGGACTCACTGCAACCTGGAGTGAAGCAAAGAAGTAATAGGCGGCTCTTGTATTTCTGGTTTAGGTCAAAGAGAAGACAGCATTGAGAGTATAATTCACGAAGAAAATAAATCCACAATCTAAGTAACAGCAGGCAGTTTTCGAAGATGGTCTCCAATGATCTCTTCCTGGCACTGTGTAATCCTAGCCCCTTGAATGTGGACTGGACTTAGTGACCTGTTTCTCACAAGCAGAATATGGCAAAAGTTATAGGGTGTCACTTCCAAGATTAGGTTATGAAGGACTGACTCTTAGCTGGTTGTCACTCACTGTGTCTCTCACCCTCTCACTCTGAGGGGACTCAGCTGCCATACTGTGGGGAACCCACAGAGGGGAACCACAGAGAGAGGGACCGAAGGTGAGCTTACAATGAATCCACCCCCTTTAAGCCTTAAGAAACTTAGCCCCAGCAATACCCTGCACTCTTGTGAGAGCCCAGAGAGAACCCAAGGACCAGTGAAGTCGCACCCAGCTTCCCAGCCCACAGTCAGCTAATAAATGGTGGTGCCGTATATAAGTCACTCTGTGGTAACTTGTTATGCAGCAATAGCTAATCAATACAACAAAGATAGGAGGAGTAACAGAAAAAGAATTCATGAGGAGTAACAGAAAAAGAATTTCACGTACATGTGAAGACTAGGAGCACCAATTTACAAACACAAATTTGCTAAGTATGAATTATATTGTTGTATTCATTTGACAGATATCCTAAGAACCTCTACCAGGTTAAATTCTTGTTTGTGTGTGATACTTTTCAGTTTGTTCGTATGTCTATCTCTGCATTAAGCTATAAAATCTTTAAAAGCAAAAATCTTCTTCTATTCAACTTAGTAGCCCTAACACTTATTGTGACCCAGTATTGACTGAATGAGATGCCAGTTGTTGAATATATTCAAGTTTCTATCATTCACATTTCTGTTTAATTCAAATATGCCATCATTAATCATTTCTACTCTCAAGAGCAATCCTGATATAGACTGGGTCCTGGTAAACTGAGACTAGCAGAGGCAGAAAGATTAATAAGAAAAAGGTTTACTTCCTTCAGTGCTATTATCTGATATCTTAAAAATAGTAGTGCATCGGGCCTCCCTGGTGGGGCAAGGGGTTAAGTCTCAGTACTGTGAAGCTACCTGCAGATCCTGACCAGGAGCTGATCCACATGGCTCAGCAGACCTCTCCTGTCTCCCCCACTGCTCCCCTCAGCGGTGTATTTCAGTCAATGTTCCTGTTCTGCTCCCCACTCTGTCTCTAATGAATTCCCTCACCTCCGCCCTTCCCCCCACCCCTGGCCTGCACCCCAGCATAAATAAAATAAATCTTAAAAAAAAAAAAGAAGTGTATCATTTCTTTATTTATTTGCCCAGATGTGGATTGTTTAAATCATGGAGGGTGTAAAAATAACCTACACATTTTGAGGGAACTTGAATTTGTGAGGTGTGCAAATATCTTCCTTCAGCTGCTATTGAAATCCCAGGTTCATGAATTAATTTATTTAACAAATTAGTCTCTGCTCTGCCATTTCCTATGGGACCTTGGACAAATCATTTCTCACCTTTAGACCTAGTGTCTACATTTCTAAGTAAAAGTAAAGGTGGCCAGATTGTATGGTGTCAAATTGCTACTTTACATCTTAAGTTCTCTGAGTCCTATGAAATGTACTAAGAAATTCTGCCCATTCAGCCATAGGCCAGACCTGGATTTGAATCTCAGTTCTGCCTCCCAATGACTTTGAGCAACTCATTATGGCTCAGTGAGCTTCAATGCCATTAAATATAAAAAGGGGTTCTTAATAAGAATTAGAAATAAAACATATAAAGCACCTGCTTAAAAAAAAAAAAAAAAGGTAGCCATTGACCAAAGTATAAGACACTAACAAGGAAATAGACAAGAAAAATATGGGGCACTGGAACAACTTTCTAGAAATTTCCAGGCAGGCTGGGGACATTATTATTTACTTAGATCTTTTAAATATCCCCCAGTTTCTGCTCATGTAACTATTATCTAATCTTGACTAACTATGAATATTTTTCATTAGCATGAAATTTTCCCAAAGCTTTTGAGATTCAGCCAACACAGTCTCTCGTAACACTGAATTTCCTGGCCTCAATACCTGCAGAAAGTAGTGGTTTCTCTTTTCATTTACCTTACATTCACTGTCCTGTAATTTGGGTCTTCCTCTTCATTCCTGGATGCTCTCCTTTCTTCTCAAACAAGAGGACCAGCTTTGCAATGGACGAAATTCCTGAAATTTTCAGCTAACTCATTTCTAGCGCGTCCCTTTTTCCAATAATCCTTGTTTGCTCATTGTCCCACCCTCTCTCACCTCTGGCTCCAATTAGAGCAATATTTATTTTTCCTTTTTAAGAATTTCTCTAACCTCGACTCTTCAGAAATGAGGCAACCCAGCTCGTGTTAAAAGTCCATTATTATGGTCACAGAGAATCTGCTCTGACAAGATCCACCCCGACAAGACTGTGTTCCTGGAGATCCTTCCCTCATTTCATCTGTCATCTCACTTTCTAGGTCGCATCATTTCCCAGCATCTCAAGTGTTGTCTGTTTATATATTTTTTAAAGAAATGGAGGAGTGGAATGTCAAGTGAGTGTCTTATGGTGCTGGAATGTAAAAAAAGTCTCTCCTCATCTCACCATAGGGCACTCTGCCATTTTCTGGAGGAAGAGCAAACACACACAAAGGCTTTTCTCCCAAGAATCAGTCAAATTTGATGGGGATTTTAGTTCTTCAAAACAGCTAATGGCAGCCCAAAGCCCAAATGTATATTGTTCCCAAACAATAATGAAACTTTGATTCTGCTTAAGAAGTAATTCGACCATGTTGTCACCATCGGATCTCACCAGACGTTCAGGGGCCTGCCCAGACGGATATGAGGCATGGCTACTCCTGCAAATAAGCCTCCTGCTGTTTGCTGAGGGTCTGGTTGCCAAGTCAGTTCACAGAACCTGGGTGCAATTTATTCTGCTCTCTTATGACAGGTTTCTAGAGGAGAATGATCTTGTGAATTTCTGACATTCGTTTTCAAGACTGGTTGAGTCCAACAAATCTAGTTCACTTCCTCTTTTATCCTTTATATCTTCTAAAAATATAGATTTATAGTTAACATTGAAAGCTATTATGTTAAAAAAAAAACAGTAAATGGCAAAAGAGTATTGCAACTTGATGCCAATTTTGTGGGAAAAAAATATGGAGCTACAGTTAGAAGGAATAATAACAACAGTAACAAACAAATATTGGTGCTATCTTGATATAATCATTTTATATGTATTCTAATCCTTACAACAGCCCTATGGAGGTCCTATTTTTATCCTTACTTTACCACTTTCAATAGAGTTGGCTAATCTGCTACATATTAAGTATGACAATATTGATATACACGAATTGGAGGGAAAGTTTCATTTACATATTTTAAAATAGAAACCAAATCCTTTGAATCAATGTAAATCATAAATATAAATTTTAAATATGCTCTTAATTGTTTTATCTTGTTTGGGGGCCTGTTTGATTCTTCCCTATGTATAAACTATTTTCTTCAGGAAAATTCCCTGGTTTTGGAACTCCTATTCCTATCATTTGATTCATTCAATTTTTGGCCTTTCTCTCATCAGGTTGAAAAAAAAATCTCTTTGGGGGAGTGGGGTTAAGAGTTACTCAGAGTTTGTGGGGAACAGCCAACTTCTTCATTTCCAAGATCTGCAGAACACTTCCTGCTTCTCTCACTGGGGGCAAATAAAAAACAGGAGATTTAAGAGACAAATTATCCCTGAGAAAGCCCCCTAGAACAGAGTGAAAATAATTGAAAAATGATAACAAGTGGCTGAAATGTTTGGAGAGATAAATGTGATTTATCATATAGCACATAAGCACAGACGTGAAATTGTAACTACAGACTTCCCTTAACATCTGTGTGACCTTCAGAGCATCCATAAAACTTCCACCACACAAAAAACCATGAATTTCTGGTTGGAGAAGAACCCTGGTTTGTGTTCCACTTTGTCAAATGCACCTTTTAATTTTTCTTGTTCTGTGTTTTAATGCATCTTGAGAGGCATTTCTTAAGAACTTAAGCAAAAACTGAAAACAAAAGCAATCCTGAGTCCAAACATTGTGAAGTTCAGACAATCTACATTGTGAGTCCTGATGTATGGTGATGTGAAAGACTGTTTTATGTGAGATTTTCCTTCTCAGCATATTTGCTAAAGGAGGGGGTGGGGGGAGGGGAGAACATATGCTTATTTCTTCATTGTTATCACCGGGTTAGTTTTAAGTTTCTGTCTTTGTTGTATTTTCTCTTCTTATAGCTGATTTTCTCACCATTCCGTGACAGAATATGAGACAAGCACCTCCACTACAGAGATAAAGATTTCCAAGAGCCCAGTGCTCTTTGGTATGGAAATGGGCGGTTTATGCTTCTTTGAGTTTTTTTTTTTAAGTTTAGCAGCCAAGAATTCAAGAGTTAAGGCTGATAAAACTGCATTGAGATTATCTCACCTACCCAAGTGTGGGAGAAAACATGAGTCCAGAATAAATTGCTTTTCTCAAAATAGAAAGACACTTCTGGTTTTATTTGGCCTGGGAACAAAGCTGAAAGGTAGGCGGGGCTTTCCCCTCCAACATCTGCTTCTTGAATTTCTGGGAGGCTCAGAAACCCGGAATCCCCCCCAAGCACCTTTATGGATGAAGTGAGGACCTGGGCACCCCCAAAGAGCAGTGGGCAGGAGATGGGGCTTGGGCATCCCTGAAGTTCACTAACTCACATAACTTTGAAAGTTCTGACTCAAAATCCAGTACCTAGCCTTGAACAAACCGGGACCCTGATCAATATCTGTTAAATTACAAGAACATACATCTATAGACAGCATACTTTCCACAAAATAAACATACTTTTTAGGTAAAACCAGCATAAATCCCAAGTACATTACTTGTATACATTATATATACAGTTCTTAGTAACCAAATTCTGTTGCTGCGCCCATTGCAACCCACCATGCGTGTCTGTACCTTGGAAGACACGTACGTAGCCAACTCGTAGTGCTGACTGTGCTGTCATGACCCACCAAACCCAGCTGCTGATCCTTAAGTTGTTCTTATCCAAATGGACATCTTCAAATTCCCTGACTATGCTGGTCAACCAATTTCTCAGTCCCTTTTAACATACATCTTCCAAACCCACCACCTTCCTAAATCAGGCCTATTAACCAAAACTCAATTCTGAAACACTGTTTGTTTAAAGTTTTAAATTACCATTTAACTACACCCTCCATGGGATCATGGACCAAAAGCCCAAATGGAGAATAATAATTTTTTAAAACAGCTCTGGGTAAGAATGACCTTGTGAAATCGTATTTTGCACATGTTCCGTTAGTGAATTTTTGCTGTTTTTTTTTTTTTTTCCAGACGGGAAACCATCATTTTAGGAGATAATATAGTAACCTTGGTTAATTCGTATGCCGCTGTTCATTCAGCGTCTGAAAGCTGAAGGCCATGGGGTTGTGCTGTAATGGAAAAAAGCTTTTTAACTAAAAACCAGGAGACCCGGGTTCTACATCAGCTGTGCGCTGGCTCGCTGGGAGACAGTGGGCAAGTCGCTTAACCTGCCTATGTCTCAGTCCCTTCATCTCTAAAATGGGGATAATGGCCCTGTCCCCACACCCTTGGGATTTTTGAAAAGATTAAAAGCAGTGACAGAAGTAGAAGCCCATTGTGAATTAGGTGCATAGTATATTTGCCTTGTTTTTGCCATTATGTGGCTTTAGCCACGTCCCCCTCAGACCCCAGGCTGACTGACTTTGCTTCGGATGTCCCTTGGAAGGTGCTTGAGGCAGGACTTGGAAGCCTGGGAGTGAGTCGGACCCTGGCATCACTAGGTCTGAACCCTGGCTTCACTATTCACAAGCTAAGTCACCGAGACCAAACTTCTCTAGCTCTCACTAGTTGCCTCTCTAGATGGATATAATATCTACCTCTCCCAACTGCTGTGAGCCTAAATGAGTCGTGGAGGCTAGATAAACCTAGTGAGTACTTAGTGACCTGTCATCACACCTCCAGGGTCTAGGCATTTAAGGAGATATTCTATCATGGAAAGCAGTGACTATGAGGTCTCAAGTGTAACCTTCATTCTCCCTCTCAGTGTTGAAGTAGCTCATCGGGAGTATGTCTGAAATCATTGCAAGCCAAAATGTCAACAGTTTCCTGGTCATATTATCCAGAATTCAAATAGTTCCTTACAAGAAATAGCAGGGACAAGAGCGATGATTCTGCAGCGCTTGCAGCAGACTGGAATAAACTCTGAGTTCTAGCACTGAACAAATCTGTGCAGCTCAAGTCAAATGTGGGATCATCTGAAACTGCCCAAATAATTATTAATGACTGGGCTTCTGACACAGATAGAGAAATTTTGAAGACAGAGAGACTTGAGAATTCTTTGCAGCTGCCTTACAAATGTGAGTATAATATGATATATATTCAGACTTTTAAAAAGTATGTATATACTTATTTTAATACATACATACTTATTTACAATATTACTTTGTATACTAATAACACATATACTCTTACTATAAGTATATTTATATACTTATTCTAATAAAGCATATATTCAGATTCAAGAAACATTAACTATAACATTTCTACTGTCTCCTGCGTGCAATTAGTCCTCAAATTTCTATTTTATTCTCCATCAAATTCCGGAACAATAGTCCAATGTACTAGAAAAGTTATCACAAATTCATGCACAAATATCTATTGAGGACCTACTGTGTGTCAAGGAAGCACACAGGGGGTGTGGTGAAAGTTACAGAAAAATGAATGGGAAATCAGGGTGTGGGCAGAGACACGAGGCACTTAGGAAGTGGGCTACTGACCCTGGCCTGGGTAGTAGGGCAAAGCATTCTGGGGAAAGTGAGCTCTAAACTGACATAGGAGGGGCATGGTCAGGTATGCAGAGGCAGGGAGGTATATTCAAACAGAAGGAGCTGCCTGCATAGTGACCCCTGAGGCAAGAGGAACATACAGAAGTGAAGATGTTTAGAGGGCAATCCCATGATCAGATCCACACTGCAGAAAATCTCTCAGGAAACTATACGTGTATTTGAGGGCAGCGAGACAGAAAGTAGGGAGACCAGTAAGGCAGCTATGAGGTAATCCAGGTAAGAGGTGATGGTAGTGGGGGTCAGGGTTCAGAGAATAATCAGTGGACTTAGAGTTAGGAGTTAGAGCCAGCCGGAAGTGGAGACAGACTGGCTGTGGTCTCAAACAGTAAGGGATCGGAACAGAGATTTGACAATTAAGATAGAAATCATGGACAGAAACGAGATGACCCAAGGAGAGAATACAGTGAAAAGAGAAGAGGCTTGTGGATGGAATTTTAAAGAATGTTCAAGTTTATTTGATGGCAGAGGAAATGGAGCAAAGGTACAAGGGGAGAAGTAGGAAGAAATCGGAACAGGGCAATTTTCTATAAGCCAAGACAAGAGAGTTCTTCAAGAAAACAGTAACAGCAATGTCAAAATTCCAAGGGTAAAGGTGGGAGATTAGGATGACAGCTAAGGGATGTGGGCTTTCTTTTTGAGGTGACAAAATTGTTCTAAAATTGGTTGTGATGATTAATATCCAGAATATATAAAGAACTCCTACAATTCAACAACAAAATAAACAACTCAATTCAGGAATTAGACTTGAATAGACACTTCTTTTTTTAAGAACTTTATTAACATATGCTTGCAGTTTATTGACATTTTTGAAAAAAATCAAGTTGTAAACTTATATTACAAACTAAAAATGAGGTTCTTAAATTCTCAACTTGACTAAATATTTGAAACAAAAAAAATTGAAAGCCTTTAAAGATGTGTTGAGAAAAATCAGGCCTTACCAAAAAACAAACAAAATAAACCCAACTTGTTTGTTATTACCAAAATGAGATGTCTTTAGGTAAAAATAATAAAACTCCCACATTGCATAGATAGTGCAGGTAGTTCCGGTTATCTGGTCAATGGGCAAACACCTAAGGCCTTCAGCTCTAAACTTTTGTTCATTTCTTAATGCTGGAATTTTATAATTATTTCTTCTTGTTGCATGACTAAATTGGATGATGGGAGGAGATGGTAAATCTGCATTTTCTCAGCTCCGCTCTGCTCAGTCTCAGAATGGACCAATTCTCAATGGTGAGTCTGTTGTTTTTGTCTCTGCCACCTTGTGGCTTATGTTTTTCTGGTCATCTGCGTTGGTAATTGAAGTTGTGATGATACTGATAATGAAGTGGCTGATGACCCTGAGTCTCATCTCCTCAATTTTTCTTATCTTCTGTGTTGCTGTCCTCTCTAGGCTGTTCTTGGAGAAAAGGGTCCCTGAGAACAGTGGCCTATACTCAAATACACATTCTGCCGCACTGGACTATCTTGCTGTCTTGCTGTCTTGCTGACTATCAATGCCATATGGTCTCTGCTAGTATTAAGTAGGCCAGCACTGTTGAATCTGACCTTAGAGTATAATTTCCCATCCCTCATTCTTTATCCCACTCTCACTATTTTTTTAAAGATTTATTTATTTATGTATTTATTTATTATTTATTATCTATTTATTTACAAGAAATGGAGTACGGGCCAGAGGTGTGGGGGGTGAGAGGATTCACCAGAGACAGAGTGGGGAACAGAATAGGTAGAGTGACCGACGTACACTGCTGAGGGGAGCAGTGGGCGAGTCAGGATAGGTCTGCTGCGCCATGTGGGTAGCTCCCTGGCTGGGGATCGAACTCCTGCTCCTGTGGCTGAAGATAGCTTCAGTTGCATCTTAACCCCTTGCGCCACTAGGGAGTCCCTCACTCTCACTATTTTTGAAATCCTGCTGGTAATCGAGTGGAAGACTTTGCAGTGCATATTGCAGCTATAATGGCTACAGGTCTGCTGCATATTTATGCCTTGCACTGGAATTCCACCAGGTCCTGCACATGCTGTCCCTGAACACTTTTCTCTTCCAATAGCATCAAACTCCATAGTCTCCCCATCTCCTGCACTGCCAAAGTACTTCTTGGGGGAATTCTTTTTTTCTGGCAGTCTGGTATATAAAAACATCTTTGGGTCATTCCTGTTAATGAAACCATATCTATTCCTGACAGTGAACAATGTTATTGTTCCAAACCCCATTGGGATGATCTTCTTGTCTCTCCATGCAGGGACAGTTGCTCCTTGGACCACTGCCTATGGTGCTGGGTTTGGTGTCTGCAGAGCTGAACAGTGGGCGGCAAGGGGAGATTCTGGAGCTCGTCCTCTTTGCTCATTGTTGTGGTGAAGGGAAATGGCAAATCAAAACCACAATAAGATATCACCTCACTTAATTAGGATGACTACTACCTAAAAAAGCAAGGATATAGAGAAATTGGAATTTTTTTACATTAGTAAAAATAACCAAAAGGTGGAAATAACCCAAAGGCCTATCGATGGATGAATAGATGAAAAAGAAAAAAAAAGTGGTGTATACATACAGGGGAATATTATTCAGCCTTTAAAAAGGAAGGACATACTGGCCATGCTGCAATATGGATAAACCTTGAGAACATTATGCTAAGTGAAATAAGCCAATCATAGAAAGACAAATACTACATTATTCCACTAACATGAGATACCTAGATGGGTCAAATCATAGATAAAGAAAGTAGAATGCTAGTAGCCAGGGACTGAGGGAAGAGGGAAATATGAGTAACTGCTTAATAGGTCCAGAATTTAAGCAGTTTCCGTTGTACAAGATGAAAAGATTTCTGGAGATGGATGGTGAAAGTGGCTGTACAGCAATATGAATGTATTTAACATACTGAATTGTATACTTAAAAAAAACCTAGGTGGTGAATTTTATGCTTTGGTTTTTTTTTTACCACAGTAAAAAAATGACTTAAAAAAAAACCCCAGTTATGGGCCTCCCCTGGTGGCGCAGCAGTTGAGTGCTGGGCTGAGAGGCTGCCCGCAGCCTCTGCAGCGCCGGTTCATTCCCCGGACGCCAGCGAGGGTCCCACAAAAAAAAAAAAACAAAAACCAAACCCCAGTTGTGGTGATGACTGCATATTCTGTGAATATAATAAACTGTATATTTTAAATGGGTGTTTATTGTATGGTGTGTGAATTCTTTTTTAAATAAAGATTTATTTTCATTTATTTATGCATGTAAGAACTGGGGTATAGACCAGAGGTGCAGAGGGTGAGAGGATTGGCCAGAGACAGAATGGGGAGCAGATCAGGTAGATCCACTCAAATACACTGCTGAGGGAAGAGGCAGGTGAGACAGGAGAGGTCTGCTGTGTCGTGTGGATCACCTCCCTGGCTGGGGATCGAACTCATGCTGCAGTAGCTGGCAATAGCTTGATTAGCGCTGAGACTTTAACCCCTGTGCCACCAGGCAGGCCCCTATAAATTACATTCTTAATAAATCTGCTTTAAAAAAAATCCCAAGGATAGTCATGTCAGAATAGAACTGACCATGTTCATAGGGCAGATCTTGGGCATTGTTAGTGAATTTAGTAGCAGCAGTTTGAGTGGAATGATGGAGGTGGAAGCCAGACGACGGAGTGAGGAGTGAGTGGGAAACTAGGGACAAGGGTGAGTGCCTCACTGTAAACGTATGCTGCCAGGAGAACTGTTCTTTCAATAAGATTGGTTGGAGTGGGAAAGCAAAAAGAAGAAGTATCCGGAAAGATATATGGCCAATGAAGGGCTGCATTAAAGAAGAGAGCAGTATAAGCATTAAACATATCTAAGAGAAGCCAACAGAGAAGTGAAAGTTGGTGTGATGGGAGGATGAGGAGATAACTGATCATCCCAGGTTCTGAAAGAGAGGTGGACAATCCAGGAGTATGGAGCAATGGAGAAGGAAGAGAGTCGTGTCAGAAGAAGCAGGTCATTTTGTTGCAAGGAGGGTAAGAAGCTGAAGAAATTCTGATTTGATGACTTCAGTGATTCTTGGCAAAGTTGGAGACTTTGAGTGAGGAGGAAGATGACAGAACAGGAGGAAAGCTGAGGCAGACCGAAAGGGCTTGAAATATCTCCTGGAGAGAAAGACAGAGGGAACCGAGTGTTGAAGTCCTTGTTAAGGTTAACAAGCATGAATTTGTAGTGCTTCCAATATGTGAGGCCCTGGCAACCCATCTGTGGTAAATCAAACTCTTTGACTTGCTCCTAAAATGCCTTCTTCTCCAGACTTTCCGATTTCCTTTTCTCACTGTCCACCCAAAGAGATTCTCCTCTGAAGAAAGTCCCTCTCTCACTCTGGACTGTTCTGCTTCTGCTGCATCACCCTATTTGCGGCTCTTGCTGAAACTGCCACGTTGAACCATCAATCTCAACAGATGAATCTTTTGGAAGAGCAGCTCCCACCTTATCTACCTTCCACAGTGGACTACAAAGGATGTAGATCCCCAAATATCCCCAACCTGGTATACCAAACTTTCTACAATAGGCCACGAAGCACACTGTACAACCTTGTCTTCCCCATCTACCTCAGTGCGCCCAAATCTTCAGTCACACTCTTTGCTGTCCCTCAGATACACTTTGCATTTTCCTGCCTTTGGATTTCTGCACATGTTGTTCACTCACTTCTGCTCAGTGAAATCTTATCCACCACTCAAGACCAATTTCTTATCAACATGTATATGAGTCACTGAACTGGTTCCATCCCAGAACTGGACAAAGATTCTCTTTCCCCCAGTGCTTTGGTGAACTCACTAGGAGTAGAGATGGTGCCTTGTTCAGGTAAATGCTTAATAAGTATGTGTAATATTCAGTACAATAAGTTAATAACATGGGATTTAGGATGAAAAATCGTGTCTAAAAATAGGACTTCAAGGAGATTCTCTTTAACCATTGTGATAATAACTGAGGAGCATATGAGTTCCATTTCCTCCAAAACAGGGCCCTTTTCTGATGGATAGGCCACTTTTTTACTGTGGCAAAATATATATAGCAAAATTTATCATTTTAACCATTTGTAGAAGTATAATTAACGTCATTAGATATATTCACAGTGCCATATACCCTCACCACTATCAATACCCAAAACTTTTTTACTGTCTTCAACATAAACCCCACTAAACAATAATTTCCCCTTCCCTCTTGCTGCAGCCCCTGAACCTTGTAACTCTACCTTCCATCTATGAATTTGCCTGTTCTAGGCACCTCATAGAAGTGGAATCATACAACATTTGTCATATTATGTCTGGCTTACTTCCTTAGGCAAAACGTTTTCAAAGTCTATCCAAATTGTAGCATATGTCAACAGATTCCCTTTTATGGCCGAAGAGTATCTATGGTGTGTCTATACCACATTTTCTTAATCCATTTATCTGTTGATACTTTCCACCATGTGACTATTTTAAGTACCAGGGCTATTAACACTGATGTATAAGTATCTCTTTGAGTCCCTGCTTTCAATTCTTTTGGCTATATAATTAACAATGGAATTGCTGGTCACAATGATAGTTCTATGTTTATCTTTTTGAGGATCTGTCAAACTATTTTCCACAGTAACTGCACCATTTTACATTCTCACCAGCAAATACAGAGTTCCGGTGTATCCATGTCCTTACCAACACTTGCTGTTCCTTCATTACAGTTACTCTAGAGATGTGAAATAGCATCTTATTGTGGTTGTGATTTGCATTTCTCTGATAACTAATGATATCAAACATCTTCTCATGTGCTTATTGGTCTTTGGAGATATGTCTTAAATGTCTATTCAAATACTTAGGTCATTTTTGAACTGGGTTGTTTATGTTTGGTGTTGAGATTGCCTTCTTTTTTAAAAAGGTGACTCTGTACATATTAAAAAGATCCTCAACAACAAGTGCTGGAAAGGATATAGAAAAAGAGAAACCTACTGCACTGTTGGAGGGAATGTAAACTGATACAGACATTATGGAAAGCAATCTGGATCAATCTTTAAAAACTAAAAATTGAAATATCATATGACCCAGTAGACCCACTTCTGGGCATCTATCAAAAGAACATGAAACCATCAATGCAAAAAAACCTCTATGTTTATTGCAGAATTATTTACAACAGCTAGGATATGCAAGCAGCCTAAATGCCATCAATAGATGACTGGATCACGAAGAAGTTGATACACACACTACAATATATTATTCAGTCATTAAAGAAAGATGAAATGCCAACATTTATGGCAAAATGGAGGAAGTTGAAGGAATTATCTGCAGTAAAGGAAGTCAGAATGCAAAAACAAATACTGGACATTGACATGCCAGGCAATACTTATAAATACTAACAGACATTAATAAATGCAGTGATGGTTCTGATATTAATAGTGAAGTGGGCAGAGAAAGGAAAAGGGACATGGTATGGTGGTTGGGAAAAGGAGATGGAAAAGAAAAAAGTAAAGACATAATTACCACACAATCTAGCAATTTCTCTCTGGTCACAGAACCAAGAGAAGTGAACGCATATACTTAATCAAACACATGTACACATACATTCACAGCAGCATTATTTGCAACAGCCAAAGGTAGAAACAATCCATATATCCATCAGCTGATTAAGGGGTAAATAAATTGTGGTATATTGGTACAATGGTATATTATTCAGTCATACCAAAGTGGATTACTGATACCTGCTACAATGTGGATAAACCTTGAGGGGAAAAAAGGTGTCTATGGAACAAACAACATGGAAATGAACTCTGGCCACTTCATGTTTGGTGAGAACCAAACATGTAAAGACATCATTTTCTATATAGTAATCTTTTTATTAAGTCAGGTGTTGGAATTTTCTTAGGTCCCAGAGTATCTCTCATTGAAATACTCAGACCTTCCAGGTCGCAGCCTAGGACACCAATCTACAGAGGGCATTTCAGCCTCAGAATAATTGGGGAAATAGGATATCCATTAACTCAGGTGTCAGCTATAGATCAGAACAGCTTGAGAAATATTAATTAGTTCTTGTTATAGGTTGAATTACATCCCCTCAAAATTTACATGAAGTCCTGTGACCTTATTTGGAGTGAGCACTTTATAAGGGACTCAAGTTAAATGACGCAGTAGGGGTGAGCTCTAATCCAATAAGATTATTGTTCTGATGGATGGAGCTGGAAGGGATCACGCTCAGCGAAATAAGCCAGAAAGAAAACGAAAAATACCGGATGGTCTCACTCATAGCAGGAATCTAGAAAACCTAAATAAGGGACCAGGAAAAAGAATAACTATAAGAAAGAAAAAATCAAAACCAACAAACAACTATGAACCAGAGACACACTATGGGGGGGTGGGGGCGGGGAAAGGAGGGATTGGGATCAAAATAAGGAGGTTGCAATTGTATGGGGAATATAAAAATATAATTTTAAAAAATGGGAAAAAAAGATTATTGTTCTGATATAAAGGGAATTTTGGACACAGATAAGCCCAAAGGGGGTATGCCATGTGGACATGAAAGCAGAGACTGGGGTGATGTATCTACAAACCAGGGAACTCAGAGATTGCAAGCAAACTACCAGCAGCTGGAGGAGGAAAACAGAATAGTTTCTCCCTTACAGCCCCCAGAAGGACCCAACCATGAAAACACTTTGATCTTGGACCTCCATTCTCCAGAACTGTGAGACAACAAACTCCTGCTGTTTTAAGCCACCCAATTAATTAATTTGCTAAGGCCACCCTAGAATCAGAATACACTCCTATTCCTCCAGAAACACAGTAATCTGGAAAGGAAATTTTAAAATTCACGCCCGGTAACCTGTGGGAGTTGCGAGTTCTGATTCTTGATTGTTGGTGGTGGCTACACAAGTCCATAAATAAAATCACATAGAACCACACACGTGCATTCAAATAAGTACATGCTTTAAAAAATCATGAAAACTGAATTAAGTCTATCATCAAGTTCACAGAAATACACCAATGTCACTGTCCTGGTTTTGAGATCACACTACAGCTGCATAAGATGTCACCTTTGGAGGGAACTGGGAAAGGCATACAGGATTCTTTTACTCCTTTGGCAAATTATTGTGAGTCTCTGATTATCTTTAAATATTTTTTTAATTAATAAAAGCAAATTCCTTACCAGAGTAAGCAACACCCTAACAGAGAAACCCACCCGAGGTCAGCCAGTGGGAATTCTGAAAACAGCATACGAGCACACGGAGCCCAGAGCTGCCAGCAGGAAATTTTAAAAACTCCAATCCTCTTCCAAAAAATGGTCATGTTCAGAAAAGCCCTACATAAGGAAACAGAAAAGAGAGCCAGAACTTTTAGAAAGGTAGAAAACATGATTTTCCTTCAGAACATTAAATCTACTTTAGCCAGTAGAAGTGGACCAGTTTAAAAAAAAAATTGGCCTATGTCTACAATTTTAATTTCTAGAATATCATTCTCTTACATATCCTATCAAATTCAAGGTAAGTAGTATTTTTATAATATTGTTTTGAAGGAAAGTCAAATTACTGGCACGTCTGAGATGTTTCATTCTCTAAATCAGCTCTGCAGGGACTCGGAGGCTTTCCAAACAGCATGTCTTTAATGAAACAAGCTGGATGTGGGTGCAAAGGCATGTGAGAGTCAAACTGAGGTGTGACCCTGACTCTTCCTGCCTCCGTCATCGCAGTGCTGTCTTCCACCTCCCGTGCTTGCTTGCTTTCTCCTTTAGGCACCCCTCTATTTTCCTATTCATCGTGTCATGAAGGGATGCTCGCAAAGGGTCAATTCTGCCCAGCATGGTTCTAGTGGAGATACGAATCACCATCAGCAGCAACTACAAGAAGTGGATAAAAATTATAGGATGCTTTTCTCAAAGGGAGTTACAGAAATAGAATATGTCACAACCATGCCGAAGATTGAGACTTGATCAACACTTGAAGGGAATGAAGCCACAATTCCCGGGGCTGTGTCTTCGGTCAAAGGTACCCATTATCCTGGGACGATTAACTCCAGTGTCTTCACTGAAAACAGGCTCTTCTCCATTTGTCAGATGGAAAAATGAAATTCTTCCCTCTCCAAAGAAGGTGGTAACTCAGAATACTTTCACCGAACAAAATCATTTTCTTTCTCACCTCCTGGGTCTGCGGGTTGCACTGGCTGTTTCATGGGGTAGATGTTTCAGTGGAAAGAAATCTCTCAGTTGTACTCTCGTTGCTTTCACCTCAGTGCTTTGTCTCTTGGGGGCCTGAAATGGAAACAGGTTCATAGTGATTTCGATGTAGATGGATTTATTTTTTTCCTTTGCTGAATGAATTTATCATGAACGTTGTTTGCAAAAATATATTACACTCGATCTTAATCAAAAGGCTGAGAAGCGATCTGCAAAAATATAATGCTGGCTGTGTCTGCACTTTTTACTAAGCTATAAGCCTTCTTGCTCATGAGAAGATGAAAACAACGGTTAAAAGCAGTTTTATGAAGGAGCAACTGAAATGCTGAACAGAGCTTTAGCAAACATGTACCACAGTGTATCAGCTTGATTCCTGCCTTTACTCTCCCTTTCTCTGTCCTCAGCCTGGTGACATATGTGATGTCCTAATCAGTTTGCTAACATAACCCTCCTGCCTAAGAGAACAACATTCCTTTTGGTTTGGCACACTATGCTTCCTGATTCAGCCAGAATTCTAGTCCTGACTTTGCTGTTAACCAGCTGTGTGTCTTTGGGAAAAATCACTTAGCATCTCTGGGTCTTTCAACAAACACAAATTGAACCTCTACCTTGTACCAAGAGTCATGATAGCAGGCTAAAAAAAAAAAAAAAAAAAAAAAAAGGTCCTTATCCTAAAGAAGCTTCAAATTTAATTGGAGAAAACTTAAGGAAAAGAGAGAGAGAGAGAAAGAAGAAGAAAAAGAGGGACTGGTTAAATTAAACTCTGGAAAGGAGACAGGATTTAGTTCTTTTATCTTTGGTATCAATACCACTGAAAGGAAGACACGAAGTAAATGCTTCTTTCCATGTCCCAGGCGAGCTTTTGCTTCCCATTACAAGGGGCCTCTTCTTCACCTTCCCAAGGAGCATTTGAGTGTCGGAGTTAGCTCTAACTGGAAAATGGGCCACAAGGGAATGGCTAGGGAGATTCAAAGGACTTCGGGAGTTAAGAAAATACACACCAAATCCAGGATGTACTATTTGTTTATTCTTGTGAATAGGATAAGTATTATTTATAAGCATTATGTCTTATATGAGTGTTGTTTTTTTTACTTTCTTTCCAAGACAAGAGCAATTCATGTTCATGAGAGAAAGAAAAGACAAGAAGAAGAAATCAAAAAGCACTCATAATCTCAGGCTCCTTAGCAACCACTATCAACACCTTTTTTGGGTGTAGATCATTTCTCTGCACATGTAATTGTTTCAATTTACAAAAGTGAAGCTGACTATTCTTATTGTTCTGACACCTGTTTTTTCTTCCTATGTAGAAAGATGAAATGTACATTTTAAACACATTAATAAAATAGGTCTTTTAAAAAAAATAGTGCTTATGCATTGACTTTTCTAAATTAATATATTTTAATTACTCTCAGTGATCAGTCTTATAAAACAAACAAGAGTCTATTACAATGGATGACAGATTTTGCTTCCATCTTCAAAGAAATGTATTGAGAAAAGAAAAAAGGAAATTTAATACAAAAGGCTACAGTGTAATGCATCTGTTTTTAGTGTCAAAAATTACAAGAATCGTGAATCCTATTTCATTTATTCTCATTCAGCTTTAAGGGTCAGGTGGAAAAAAGATTTATGAACTAAGATGTTTAATGATTATAAAAACTGCATCTGTTTGCTTCTTAAGAATGATCTTTCCCACATGCCATAAAGGAGTTCCATCATGCTGAAAAATTGTTTTCAACCTTCTGAATTAATGCCATAAAGAAATTTGTTCTCATAGGCCATAAGCTTTCACTGAGTAAAAATACACAGCTCAGATTTTCAAATGATGGTAAAAAATCTTTGTTCTATGAAGGGCAAGAAACATACCTCGTACAAAAGTTTGTTCCAAACTGACATGAAAATTCTCTGGTTCACCTACTTACAATTTGTGACATCAAGAAAATTTGTCCATCCTTTAGAGAAAGCTGACCATAGAGCATGTCTGCTCTCTGTTCTCTTGAATTTGTTTTCCAAAGATTAAGAGAGACAGTTGAGATTTTCTAATAAAGTTTGGGTTCAGTTCCACCACTGGACCTTGCTTTCTCCTTTAAGAAAGGAGATAAAGTAGCCAAAAGCTGAGGCCCCCTGAGGGGTGCCATGATTCTTTTGTTTGGGTGCCTTTGGGAATTGGAACTCACATTCACACCCCATGATACTTACTTCTAATTGGAAGAAAGAACATGGGAGATACTTTCTGTGCAGGCAGAGGTTGCCCAGTCTCAAACCTGGTTGTAACCTTTGTAACTTACATGGAGATTGGGTGATAGGAAAGGATGCAATTTAAAATGTCATTCATACACATTATAGTTGAAAACAGTTCCAAGTCTGGTCCTGCAATGAGTAATCTGTATTTCTATGTCTCTTTTTAGTTTAAGAGAAACCGAACCCTCTGGGTTGGCTTCTCCTTCCCTCTATTATTTAAACTAAATTTCATCCCTTTTCCCCTTCTTTTTTGCAACTACATTTTCCCTTGAGTATTCAACATCATACCTCCTCTTCACTCTATCTCATGTCTCCCTCAAAGAAAACCAGGAACCATGAGAGGCTGTAATCTGAAAGAATTCAAACCAGGAGTGGGAATGCGCTCTCTCTTATACCTGATGTGGGAATTTTTTTTAAATTTTATTGGAAATTTTTGGCGGTTACATTTTTGCTCTTCCGTGTGTAACCTGTTCCACCCACCCTCCACCAAACCACCATGCCAGTCCCCCTTGATATGGAAAATTCATCGCCCCTGGAAACTCTCCCTCTTCCCCACAGATCAAGTGCCTCTGGCCAGGGCGCCTTCTGTGATCTTTGAATCTGGCATAGAGGTCAAAACAACTTTGGAGTTTATAAAGATAGCCCAAATTAGGCAAAACAGTCCTTGTTTCTGGTAGACATATACAGAAAGCTTGGAGTTATGTCTCACTCCAGGAACCTGGGTCTCACCAGCTCAGTATTTCTTGCTACCTTAACAAGTCTGGTCCTATGAAGACTCACAACCTGTATTCCCCTGTCCCTCGACACCCTAGGGACATGCACCATGCAGTGTTGATCATTAAGTATTTACATTACAGGTCAGATACATGTTCCATGTGGCACTCACCAGACTCTTAGTAGTATTTGTTCAATAAAAGATGAAATTTCAAGGTCTAATTAGAACAGATAAAGAAGTGTGAATATGCTCAAGATTTCATTAAACCTGCTTCATACAGATGCAGCTTCTATTACCTAATCTAGTACATATAGTGTGTAATTAAGACTACTCTCTAGTATTATTAAATGTGAGGTTGCTGACGTAGTAAAACAATAGATGTTATTCTTATTTTCTTTTTTCTTTTCTTTTTTTTTTTTGCCAGAGTTTATGGTACTCATTTTTTTTTTTTTTTGACAAATATGTCCTGAGCACTTGCTGTTTGCCAGGCACTGTACTGAGCTCTGGGAGTAAGCACTGAAAAGACAGATCCTTGCTCTCCTGGAGGAAAACTGACCTGTGCTGTTGATCATGAAAACTGATTATTGTAAGGGAAAAAAAGGAAAAAAGGTAAATTTGAGAAAGGAAATGCCTCACTATCTTTCAACTTAAAAAGTAGCCTTCTAAAGGAAAACAGAAAAATATTGGAAGATTTCACTTATAGGAGGAATGTAGGGGGACCAAACACATGATGGGGGCGGGGGACAAAACTAGCAGGCAAACAATAAATAGGAGACATTCAGTCGGGGAGGGTAAAAACAGGAAAGAAGAGCACAAGAGACTATGGTGGCAGTTCTCAGGTATCTTGGTGGTGATAATTTTATGGGGACTACACCTGAGAGGAGAAGTCAAACTTGTACAAAAATGAACAACGATATGAAAATAAATAAATAAATAAATAAATATTTTTAAAAAGTAGCTTTCTGAGACCTTGCCCAGGGTTTTGGGGTTCAGGGGTCATGCATTCTATGCAAATGACTCTAGCCTCACTCATCTTTTTGAAACCTGTTTTTCTATTGGTCATTTGAAGGCCAGGCATTAAGAGCTTTCTGGGTTGTTTGTTGTATTATTATTATTTTTTTTAATTTTTTTTCCTGGCTGTGTCAGCCTGTCTTTCAAGCAATGACAGAAAAGGATGAATAGCCAGGATAACAAAGGGTCTGACAACTCAATTCTGTCACCCAAGAGTACTTATTAAGCTGCCACCTGTACACAGCCCTGTGCTACGTGCTCTTGCTAATAACATGTGTGTATCTCTTCTCCCTGCAGGACCCCAGCACACACCAAACTTAGCAGGAAAATGCAGCTCGAAGGCCCATGGTGAGAGCCTGGGCTGAGACTTCAAGCATGTGAAGAAAGAGGCAGATCTGGGTCTAAGGTTAATTACATCCCGGGGAGCTCCCAGCCTTAGCAACACTGTGGGGAGGGGCTGGCTGATGACCACAGGATAGTTAATGGCACTATTATCTATTGAAAGCGTCTATACTGTGTCAATAAAGAGATGGACATCTTTTTAATGGTGACATCATTGGCCATAGGCCCTCTTCTCGGCACTGACACAGAGTGGTGCAAACAGGGTCTGTTAGAGACACGCGCACACCTACGCCCACACACATGCGCACACCCCGAGTACTCTGCCAAGGACACTCGCGCCAACATCCTCTGGTTCTCAAATGACTTCGGCATCCCTTAAAAAACCTGGGTGACTTCATTATTCTTTTGGTGGTTAAGTGAAACCCATCTGAAGATACCATGATGTGCAAGCTCAGCATGGAGGGAAGTTTAGGAACACTCTTAGGGCGAGACTGTAGAGTAAAGGAATAGTTTCTGAATCAGACCTGGGAGAAAATTGGGATGAGATCAACTAGGCAGTTTTGAAAACTGTGTCAGCCTCACCAGATCCTGGTGGGGAGTGCTGTTCTGTGAATATCTCCTAAATAAAGATTTCAAATCTAAGAAATGGGGGCAAGGCCACCACCATCACCCTAGTGGCAAGACAAGTTTCCTGAGACAGAAAACTGATTGTTTTCGGTCTCAGTTTTCTTTTCTGTAAAATGGGCTATTGTCCTAGGTTTGAGGGTTACATGGGACAATAACCATGAAAACATTTTTTTCAATTATTTAGAGGATTATAGATGTGAAAAATAATTTTTATTACTAGGTCAGATATCTAAGTATTTTGATTATTAAGGATAAGAATGGAATTGTTTTAAAGGAGATAGTCACAGTCTCTATCTCTCTTCATGTGCGTGTACGCACGCGAGTGTGTATTTATTTAAAATGCACGTGACTTAGCTTATGCAGCTGTTTAGATGGGATGACCAAGGCACGAGCATTTTTGTTGTTTTTTTTTTTAAGATTTATTGATTTATGCATACAAGAGCTGGGGTACAGGCCAGAGGCGTGGGGGGTGAGAGGATCCACCGAGACAGAGTGGGGAACAGAACAGGCAGATCCACTGAAACACACTACTGAGGGGAGCAGTGGGCAAGTCAGGAGAGATCTGATTTGTGGGCAGCTCCCTGGCCGGCCGGGCATCCAACTCGTGCTGCAGTGGCTGCAGACAGCTTCACAGGTTGCAGCTCAACCTCTTGCGCCACCAGGGAGGCCCAAAGGAGAGTTCTTAGGGTCACCATTCATGCTGTTTTGTGCAAGGATGAGGGGTTTCCCAGGATACAGTACTTTTAATGCAAAAATGGGGACAGACCTGGAAAAACCAGGATGAGTCATTCACTTTAGTCCTGCTCAACCTTCTTAATCCCACAACCTCTAATTTTAGTCCTCACATTTCTGTTTTTAACAAACCTGTGAAAATAAGGCAAACCCTTTTAAGTGAGTGGTAGCAAAGCTGATCCTATGGTTCTTGGTGAGATTTCGAGGTGCCATGGGAGCAGAAGGAAAAATATTCTATTCCATTCCATTTATTCTCCCAGTCTCCTGTTATCCATCTTTGAAAAGAGCTGTGAGTTAAACAATGCAGACCCCACACTGCCCACCTGAAATCAGTCAGCATGCAACTCTTGAGCTTCTCCAACCACAAATATGCAAGAATAATGTTTCCAAAGTGTCAGTAGGTAACATAATTTCTACTGAACACAAACTTGGAAGACAAGTAATCAAGGTGTTTACCTGACAAATGAAGAGGGGGGAGAAGGCAGTATCATTTCAAATATATCTAGCATTTTCCCATTAAGCCACAAAACCTGCAGGTATTAATCATCGAAATAAATGCACCCTGCCCCTAGGTGCGTGCAGCCTTGTACAAGAAAAACCGCCAGAACAGTGCTTCCTTTCGTCAAATTACCGAAGATGAAATGAATTTGGAAACAATATCCCAGGTGAATTAGACATTTACCTACTTAACAAGAGGCTTTGCTGGGACCCCCGTTTATTATTTTGAGAAGTTAAGTCAGTTCCTGCCAATAATTCAGTAGCATTCTGTTTAGATCTCCATTATTTCACGGGCAGGAGATTCCGTGGCTAATGGCCAGACCCTATTGTATCTTGAGTTTGGCATTGGAAATGGTTCTGAGAGCTTCCCACTGAGCCAAGAGTCAAGTTAGAGATCTCCTGTGCAGAAAAGGGTGGCATTCCATTATTCTGCAATATAGCGGAGTAAAATAAGTAGGATTTCATGTAAGCTGTGTTTCTCTTTTAGATTAGGTTAAATGGCCAAGATGCTAAAAGCCTCCTATCTTGCACAAATCAAGTGCCTCTGTCTGCTGATTCTGACCATTCTGGCTGTAAGTCATATTCTGAAAAGCTTTTGATAAGCGTCTTAAGTGTAGGGAGACATCTCATGTGTCTTGCTAAGAACAGGCACATTTTCATATCGGAAAGGTGCTGCTCCGTCTTTAAGTGTCTTTCTACCTTCAGGGGTATTTTAAAGGCAAGATTGAGAGTTTTAAACCAAACTATAAATTTGAGTTTCAAACGTTAGTCCCCAGTTTTTGAAGGAAAAAAATGTTTAGAGGACAAGTCAAAATAACAGTATTTCAAAGTGTACCCCCTAGAAAGATACCTGCTTAAGGAGTTTTTGAAACAGAGATAGCTCATTTCACAGTTACACACACACACACACACACACACACGCACACGCATACACACACACACCATGAAAGGAGAAAGCAGCATGGCTCTCCCTGCTACCCAATTTCCCTCCGTCCTTCCCTGATCTGACCCTGCCCATTTGGACGCCCTCCTTTCCCTTCAAGGCCCAAAGGAAGGCCCCTCTGGCAACAGAAAAATCCTCTTTCACCCACTGGTGGATGCTTGAAATTCTACTATTAGGACTTAATCCCTTTAGTTTCAGCTTTGATCCCAGTTAAAATGCAAATACCTCTGGGTGGGGTAAGACTTTTAAACTGTTATCAGCCCTTTACAGTCCACTGGGAAGGAAGGAGCTGGGCAAGGTTCACTGAGGTGGCGAGGGCCACAGCTGGAGGCGCAAGGGTGATGGAGGAGGGAGAAGGAGGATTCCAAGGGACCCAAAATAATTACCTTTCCCAACTGCCCAGCCCTAGGAACACCTGAAAAGTGGAATCTGACTCCGACCTACTAGGCTAGCATACGTTTATGCAGAAATCCCTCCACCAAGGAGACTGAGAAAAGCATTTGCTGAACAATGGGACAAGCTACCATTCTACTAAAAGATAATTCAAATGTTAGGGCCTGTTCTGCGATAAAATATAATGGCTAATCCTCAGGGTTCAGCCTTTCTGTTCTAACTTTAACTAAGGAAAAAAGTTTAGCCTTGTTAAAGCTATTATCTGTTCCTAAATTGCACAGTATATAAAATGTAAATGTGATCACACCACTCTTAAATTATTATAACAATACGCCATTCTGTTTTCTTCCCCTTGACATTTACAAAATTCATTTGGAAGAGTGGGATCTACCTCACAGAGATTAGTGATAAATCATGTATTTTTAATGAATATCAATAGGAGAAGCCCCATGACATAGCCCACCATCTAATTTGATTAAACTGTGCTTAAGGCAACACTACCTCTCTGGCTAGGGAATAGCTCCATAATGACTTTGTGAGCATTATTGCAGGCTGTTTTAATGATTTAATGAACTGCCTCTATATTTAGTTCAATAGCCTTAAAATGATTAGTGTTTAAGAAAAATTAGCTCACTTTGATTTGATTCTATTTGATGGTAAGTTTAAATAACCTAACCCTTCAAAACACAGTGGAAAAAAAATCCTAGAATCACAGCCAGCTAACTGCTAGAAAACATTATGACCATCATTAATAACCGTTCATTTATGTTTAGCTACAGTATGCAGCCTGACATGCTCATCCGAGGAGCCGGGCTGTAGGAACAAGGGCTAATGCTACATTTCATCTTCCCTTTCTATGATGGGAAAGGGGAGGGAGGAGGGTGGAAATGGGGGAAGCAAGAAAGAGCCTTCAATTTCATATGTGGGGCTATAAGGAATTTTCCCTAGTTCAGGTCCAAAGTGGGTATCTGTGTACACTTGGGAGAAGTTCCAGGTTTCCAAAGGATCTGGAGGGGAAAATTGGTGTGAGGTTTGAGCCAACCCCTCCTGCTGTGGTGGGCCGCCAGTATGGTTAGTTTTGAGCTGTGTGGTCAGGCAGTTCCCTGGGACAACCCAATGGAAGTCAGGGAGGCTTTCTGCAAAAAGGACTGAGGCAGATGGCATTTTTTAACAAGGGTAAGTGATCTGAGAATTTGTGTGACACAGCAGGGAACAGTGCCAGCTCCTTACTCCAAAATAAAAAGGGTCACAGCACACAAATAGAAATCTGTTCTATAATGTCCCTGTGGGTCACCACTGCAAATCCACACCCCAAAGCAGGGGAAGTCATTGCAGTATTGGGGAGCTAAGTCCTGTACTTCATCTGAAAACATATAGGCCAAGCTTCTTGTAATTGTAAAGAACGCAATAGGAAAATACTGTCTTAGAGGAAAGTCACAAATTGGAGAATCCATTTTAGCTTTGAACTTTGGAATAATGCTAGGAAACATTTATTGAGTACTTACCAAATGCCAAGCACTGTTTACTCTTCACATAAACTTTAAGACCTAGGTACTATGATTATCTCCACTTTCAACAAAGAAGCCAAAGTTCAGCGGGACTAAGCAGCTTACCTACTGTCACACAGCTAAGGGGTTGGGGGTGCATGTGGGGCCAACTTGAACCCAGGCCTGCTTAACTTCAGGTCCAGGGTTCTTACCCATTCTGTCACATTGCCTTTCACACACAAATACCCCATCTGTGCCACGAGAGGTACAAATGTATTCTGAGTTAGAAACGGGGACAGATTTAAAGAAAATGGATGTCAGAGGAGGGTTGGTGAGTATCTAGTGATTCACTAAAGGAGGCCACTCACCACAGCCTTCATTACTCAGAGCTGTTGCTGTGGATCCCTGGGCCTGGGGGCAAGAATGCAATCCACTGACCACCACCGCTCCTTGTCCTTGGGATGGGAGGGAAAATATTTCTAAATGAACCATTGTCATATGATGACAAAGCCCTGTAATTCTTGGTGTGTATTATATACAAGACACTTTCTCTCTCTCTCTCTCTCTCTTTCAATGTTCACTCTTTATCCACTCCCCTAATTCTCCCTTCCCACTCTTAGACATGTGCATAGACATAAACATGCCCGCACATAACATGCATGATGCGGACACAGTCTTTCAGTCTCATTTGGGGACCATTTACTGAGCCCTCAGAGTGGATGCCATAACACAGAGATGACTAAAACAGTACCCATGACCAGAGCACTGTACTCAGGGAGTGCACAGCCTCCTGGGATGAGGACCTGGTTTAAATAACCCAGGCACAGAGTGCCATGGCCGTAACTTCTCCCTTGGCATAACCCCAGACACCCCAACACTTTCTCAGTTCTCTTTGCAAAAGTGTCGGGTATCACCTGCCCCAGGTCTCACAGCCACCCCTTGTCTTTCCTGCTCTTACTCAAAACCTCAGCGTTCCTCCCTCATCACCACACAACAAAACCTACCCTATAACTCATGACTCATTTTTTCAAGGTCAATTGTTCTGACTTTCACATAAATAGCTCAGACTAACTTGAGTCTCTTCCCCCCAGAGCAGCTCAGAGCATCTCTCTTATGCTGTTGAAGAGCACCAGGCCATTTGAGTAGGACATTCCAGAATGTGATCGTAAAGGGGCAAATGCTTGTCTATAGCAGGAATGGAAATGAGGATGTAAGCATGAGAACAGGCCAACTGCAGGCACAGGCCCCATCCAAAGGGGGCAGCATCATTCAGAGTGACAGCCTGCTGTTACCATGCTGGGATGCCAAGGTTACCAATACCTCAGTTTAAAAGAAAAAAAAGCATTCACAATCCTGATTTTTGTACAAAACATTCTACTTTTTTGAAGTTAGCACATTAAAAAATATATAAATAAATGAATACATGAAGGCTAAATAAGATACACCTGTGATTCATTTATAGCCCAGAGTTGAGAGTTGTTTCCCTCGGCCCCGTGGTGACACAGCAGCATCGACAGACCCAGCTAAGTGAGGATCAACATATGCAGGAGTGTCAGCAACTCAACCACAACTCAGAGGGCAAGGGTGCTCTTCCCCAACGCTCTCCATGTATGCTCACGACAGGACTCTGGACGCTAAAATAAACCCAGATCAGATGAGGCTGACATATGCCTCTTGGGTGAACCACAGATTTTAGATATTGCTGATAATAACTTCTTCTGCAACACACCCAAATCTCTAACTCTTGATGGGGAAAAAAAAAAAAAAAAAAAAAGGCTCCCGGCTGTGCATATGTAATATCCAATCAGAACTAAAAATTACTTGACCTACATTTGGATCTTCTGACTCTGGTATTGAGCTCTGTGTTCTTGAAACAGCTGTTGTGGAGTTAAGAATTCTAACCTTATTTGTTTGCTTCTGCCCTGCCTCTGAGAGCTTCCTGTAATCATAAACCCAGTTGCCCTAATAGAAAATGTGAAGTTTTGTGCAGAAGACAGGTCTTGAAATTTAAAAAGCTTTGTGAGAAAGTAGAAGACCGTGATTTTCTTAGAGTGGGGAATCCCATAAATTTTCTACTTTAAATTCCAATCTTTCCAGGCAAATGGAAAAATTACCCTGAAAAATGGGGTAAAAGGATGGATCAGCAGTTTGGGACCCAAAAGGGAAAATCTCAACAGGTTTCTTGCATGTGCAAAACCACTTGCAATTGAGTATGTGTCAACACAGATGTAATTAACTCCCAGCCAGGACATATTGGAAATGATCCCAGAAAGTTGGGACAAAGGAAAAGGTGTTAATTTCTCAGCAGGAGAAAAAGTGCCTTTTAACTGCATTGGATTATGACTCAGGGCCGGGTGAATTTTCAGATGATCCATTTCAGGTGGGCTGAAAACAGGTGGCAATAGAAATCAACAAGTCAGTCCCTGCCGGGAAGGCTGGAAGCCGTAGCACAGGATCCAGCGATCGACACCACAAACGTTATCCAATTATTTGATGCACAGATAGTGCCAGAATCCCTGATTCCAAAGGAACAACAGTGAGGTGTCAAGCACTTAAAATCTGGTTTCTTTGCATGAGTTAAGTCAGTTGAAAAATATTTTCTAAGTCGTGCACATTGGATGTGATTTCGCATCTGTGACAGAGAGCCCAGAGATTGAGAAATGTGGTGTCTCAAATCCCAATTGCTTATGGCAGCCCCTACATCAGGACCTCCCTCCCTCCCATCTTCTGAAAGCAACAGAGGTCCACAGGAAGAGCAAGTGAAGCACGCATAAGCCAGGCTTTCTTCATAATAAGAGACCAATTGCTTCTTAACAAGAGGTAGATAAATAATGACTGATTGATAGCTAAATTGATAGGGAGGCAAGCACCAATTGAGATAATGAAGTAATTAGGACATAACCTTAGTAGTATGGACTGAATATTTCTGGCCCACCCCCAGATTCATATATTGAAGCCGTAACTCCGCAATGTGATGGTATGAGGAAGCAATTAGGTTTATTTAGCTGAGATCCAGAGGTAGCGTTCTCCTTATGGGATCATTGTCCTTATAAGAAAAGGCAGAGACCCCACCATGGGCAGATACAACAAGAAGACCATCAGCAAGCTAGGAAGGGGATCCTCACTGGGAACCAAACGGGTGCCTTGATCTTGGACTTCCCAGCGTCTGGAACCATGACAAATAAATTTCTGTTATTAAGTTACCTGCTCTATGGTATTTTGGTGTAGCAGCTCAAGTTGACTAAGACAGTTGGAAGAGCAGAACTGTATATGATTGTAATTTAATAAGGAGATATAAAATCATTTATATGATACCCTTTTAAGGGACAGTCTGGAACACAGAAAGGAAGTCTAAAGAGTAGGAAGTTGATCCAATTTATTCTTTGCTGTTAAAGTGGGAGAGGCACTAAATCCAGGGAATGGAAACTTTCTGTTCCCTGGAGAAGGGGACTCTGGGGACTCTGATGTGGGGTAGAGTTAACACATGAGCCACAAAGTGGACATGGTTAAACACTTCCCAAAATGCCCCCATGTAGGGTAAGGAAAAATGTCAGGCTTTTCTGCCCTCCCGCCATCAGGATAGATGAGGGAACCCTGTGATCCTGAATGCATGCCTGATGGTGGGCACCTGAAGTGGGTACACCTGGGCTAAGACTGTGCTTTTAAGGGCGGCGTCACGGGGACACCAGTAGAAGCCAAAAGAGAAGCCGAGAAAGAAGTAGCAGAAGCCGAGAGAGAAGCAGAGAAGGCCGGAGAGCCCAGATAGAGTGAAGATTTGCTGGGGCTGGGAGGCCTGCCAGCCTCCCAGCCTCCCAGCATCCCTGCCTGCCATATGTCTGGTGAACCCCAATAAAAGACCTGCAAAAAACCGCTGAGGACTCTGACTCCTCCTTCACCCTGTCTGCATGGGATCAGAAAACCTGCACCGTGTCTATTCCAACCCCTACAACCCACATCATGGTTCTAGGCTCACTAGGAAACCTTCTCAGTAGAGATCTAGCCTCTCAGGAGGGCCTAGGCAGGAAACATGAACATTTCAATGATCAGAAAGCAGTTCCCTACTCCGAACTAATAAACTGACTTCCGGTTGCTATGCATCAGTCTCCTGTGAACTTGTTCGATGTGAGTCTGCCTCTCCAAGTCCAATAGGTCCTGATAATAATATGGCAAAGGGTGAGACCCAAGGCAAGATTACATTTTCTGACAAATTTTCTTTTGTGGGATAGCAATTCTGACCCCATTCTTGCTGCCATTTGTAACTTAAGTGCTTTCTGTAAGCCCAGTCCTGTTCTAGGTGCTCAGAGGTTATAAAACATGATCCTTGCCTCTAGGACTTATCAATCTACTTAGAATAATCTAACTTGACACCCAAAACAATTAGAGACAATATGCAGTAGCAGGTGATTGAATTTTAGGTGGGGCTCAGCAGACAGCACTAATGTTAAAATGGAAGCACAACCCTTTGGGGACTGCCATACTAGTAATCATAATATGTTTAATTCTATCACACTTCATCATCAAGCAAGCAATTACACATATTTTATCTAATTTAATCCTCAGGCTAACTAGTTGAAGTAAGTGCTATCATCCTCTCATTAGAGATTAAAAAAACCTGAAGGCCAGAGAACCTAATTACTTGGTCAAAGTCTTCCATCTAGTTAGAAGTGGAGCCAGGCCTCAGATCCAGGTCTTGTGATTCCAAGGTCAGTGATCTTTCTACATTACCAGCTGAGAACAAGATAAAAAATGAGGTAAATTCTGAGACAAATTCTGAGACCTGTAATGGGGGGAGAAAAAGGCACAAGATGGTTCCTGACATTCAGGGAAGGCTTCCAAAAGATGACAAGAATTCCTAAAGGTGATCCAACAGTGTGGATGGGAGGTAGACAGAGGAAACAGTGTCTTCCTTCCTGAGATGTCCTGCAGTCCCCGAGTCTATGCCCTTGAAAGTAAAAAAAAAAAAGCAATCGATGCCTAAGCTGGACCCAGGTTTTGTAGAGCCAGATATTTGTCATATTGAAGAAAAAGCATAAAAAATGCAAATAATAGGATATTCCCGCAGGCCCCCTGGGATAAGTCCCTAACATCTTTAGATCACATAAACTCATCTCTGGCCAATTACTCTGGTATTCATAAGCTCCTAGCTATTATTCAGGGCCCATCTGCAGATCTGTCCCCAAAGCTACAGAAGGCTTCTGCCCTTCCCCAGAACTGATTTCCAGAAAGGACCTGTATCAGTCAGTATTAGGTGCAGCCGCCAGTGATGACAATAATATCAACACTAAACAAGTGGCATAAATGGAAGAGGTTACATCTCCCAATATGAATGTAGGCAATTTAAGTTTAGAAGGCAATTTAATGATCATCAGAGACATAAGCTTCTATCTTGTTGCTTTTCCCTCCTCAATACATGACTTCTTTTCAATGGTCCAAGATGGCTGCTTAAGTCCAGCAATCAACTGTATTCCAGACAAGATAAAGAAGAAATCACTGGAGGATGGACTTGCCTACTTTTCTCTTCAAGGATACTTCTTGGGAGTTGTACACATTTCTTATTCTTGCATTCCTTTGCTTAGAAATTAATCATATGGCCACATCAGGAAATTTTGTCTTCAAAAATGACAAATGCTATTGAGGATGTGAAGGAAAAGGAAACTTCTTACAGTATAGATGGGAATGTAGACTGGTCCAGCTCCTATGGAAAGCAATGTGGAGTTTTCTCAAAATATTAAAAATGGATCTGTCATTCAACCCAGCAATTCACTTTAGGAATCTACTGAAAGAGCACAAAAACACTAATTACAAGGGAAACTTGCACTCTTATGTTCACTGCAACACTATTTACAATAGCCAAACTATGGAAACTACCTAAGTGGCCAAAAATAAGTGAATGGCTCAAGAAGATGTGGATATATACACAACAGAATACTATTCAGTGATCAAAAAAGATAAATGCATGCCATCTGCAGCAATATGGAGGGAGCTGGCAGGGATTACACTAAGCAAGGAAAGGAAAGAAAAAGACAAATACCAGGTGGTGTCACTTAAATGTGGAATGTAGAGAAACCAAACACAAAGGGTCAAATAAAGTAAAAAACTAACACTTGGAAGCTGACTATAGAACTGGGGTTACCAGAGGTGGGGAGGGTGGGAAACAAAGTGGGGAGGGAGCACAGTAGACTATGGTGGTGGACTGTGGCTGCTTTGGTCGTGGGAGCACTGTGTAAATGACACCCAAGGCGGGATCCTATACATCCAAAATACAACAACAATGTAAACCAATGGTACCACAATAACAAATTTAAACAATACATCAAAAGGTACATGTGAAGCGTATTATTACTAAGGAAGAAGGAGAAATGGATGAGAAACAACTAGCCATAGAACTCAAGTTCCTTTGAGGAAGACTGTGGAGCTGCCACTGAGGTCACTAAAAATGTACATGGTAATGATTCCTCGACAACTTACAAGCAAGACAATCACACCCAAGCAAGAAAGGTCTGTTCACTATTTTAAGCTCTAGTGAAAACCACCAGGGAGGCCTGCTGGACATGCTAAGTTCTCACAGCCATTGTTATCCTCAGGGGCCTTGAAGAACCTAGCTCAGGTACTTCAACCTGGGCAAACCTGGATTCAACTCACAGCTCCACAACTATCAGATATGTGATATTACAAAGGCTACTTAATCTCTATGTTGCTCAGGCTTCTTCTAGTTGCAATGATAGAAACCCAACTCGACTCAGTTTAAAGCAAATTTACTGCCCTCCACCCACCAAGAAATTTAATATGTTAACCAACTTCTAGCATGTCTGCATGGCATGAATAGTCCACATGGCTGTGTATCAGTCTTTGACTCTGCTTCCCTCCAGGGTTGGCAACATTCCCAGCCAGATTCCCTTATCAGGTGGCAGCAAGGCTTAGAGTTTCCCTCCTTAGAGCATCTTTTCTGATTATACCAACCAAAGATCCAGAGTTAACTCCGATTGATCCAACCTAGTGATCCACACATCTCTGAGGCATCAGGGTGTCTCCACTGGCTAGGGAGCTAATGGGGCTAGCCTCACCTGAATCGCAAAGGCTCAGAATAGGGGAGGAGTGGTTTCCCAAAGGAAATTTGAGGTGCCATTAGCAGAAAAGGAGGGAATTATGTTTGCCAGGCAGAAGCTCATTTTCCATCTCTTAGTATAATGCTAATCTCATCAGATAATTATGAGGATTAAGTGAGGTAACATGCATGAATGCATTTAACAGAATGCCAGGCACATAGCAGGGGCCTAACAGACATATTTGATCCATTGTAAGGAATTATAAAAGAATTGGGAACCAGTAAGGAAACTTCAGATCAGAAGGCCAGTGAAGTGTGTGATGTCTGGGGACAGAGACACATAGCAGAAGGAGGGACAGACTGAGGTGTAAGGCAGGGCAGGAGAGAGAAGTACCAGAACCAGAATGTGGGTGTTCCCTGGAGAAAAACGACAGCCAGGAGCCTGAAGCTTCAGCAAATCAGGATTCAAAGTTGGGGATGACACAATTGCGGTAGAAGGGGCAAGAACTGAGATATCAGGCAGGACCCAGGCAGGAATCAGAGCCCACCCAGAAGGGTTTGACCGAAGACCTTAACAAAAGGGCTTTTTACAAAGGCTCAAGATTCAGTGAACTCTGAGGGCCGCGGAGACCCCAGGAACCAGCAAGAGATGGTAACAGTTTCTATCCCTTGGCCTGAGGGGTGAAGAGAGTAATCACATAGCTGAAAGCCAGTGAGAGCTGGAGTCAACCCCTCCCCCCAAACCACCCCAAGAGAAGGGGCTGCCAGGCAGGAACTAATGTCACAGCGGGACACAAACTCTGTCAGACCCAGGACTCTCTTCACACCCTCCAACCTCCTGCTAGTGCCTCCCCTTGACCAACCCAGAGCACACATGGGCCCAGGTGAGCAGCCTGCCGAAGCTGGCCTCCCAGGGCACAGATGAGGGCACATAGTAATGCAGGCGTGAATAGAACATCCTGCCCTGCCACTTTGATAGCTGCTGGGGAGGACTCCCTGAAATCTTCTGCCCCTGACAAAGAGTTGCAAGAAAGGAGTGAGGATGGTTTTTCTTCCTAATCCCAGCAGTGGAAGAAAGACATGGCTTCCAGAGGTCAAGAAGGCATGGGGGAGGGCCTCCCCGGTGGTGCAGCAGTTGAGCGCTGGGTTGCGAAGCTGCCCGCAGCCTCTGCAGCGCCGATTCGATCCCTGGCTGCTCCCCGGCCACCGGAGGAGGGTCCCACATGGCGCGCAGACCTCTCCTGCCGCCCGCTGCTCCCCTCAGCAGTGTACTTCGGTCCTTCTGCCTGCTCTGCTCCCCGCTCTGGCTCTGGTGAATTCTCTCACCCTCCCGCACTTCTGACTGTACCCAGTGCTTGTATAAATAAATAAATAAATCTTTAGAAAAAAAAAAAAAAAAGAAGGCATGGGGACCTAGGAACTCTGGGCCAAGACACCATCTCTGCCTGTGCCAGCACAGCCAGCTGTCTTACCAAGACCTTCACCTTATATGGTCCACACCAAACCATGTGCTGAGACAATGGCTGGCAGGGGTGGGGTGGAGGCAGCCTCCAGGTACAGCTTACCTGGCTTATAGCTACACCTTCTTTCTGGAGAGCACCTCTGACAACCTGCATGGCCACAGAGCCGTGATGTCCCACAACATCTCCCATCTCTTGTGCCTCATCCACACAGGTGGGCTTCTGCTTCTCCTCCTAGTTCGTTACCGAGTTCCCAGCATATTTGACCAAGACATTCACCTAAGTCCCATCTGTTTGGGCTGACACACTGCAGGCTCCTTCCCAGCATGGCCCTGGCTCTTTATACAGTGATGCTTACTAGACATTTTTTTGAGAGGAGCTATAATGTAGGGGTTTAAAGTATAAACCCTGAAGTCAGTGGCACCACTTACTCTGTGTCCTTGGGTAAACTCGTGACCTCTTTTTCCCTTCTTTCCTTATTCCTAACATGGTAAGGATAATAGTAAAGCTGTGTTACATAGTACAGTCATATAAAATGGTAATTAGGAGGTGGTTGTGAGGACAACATTCAGAACAAGCTTGGCACAGTCAAGAACCAATAACTTTGATGTAGCATTACTACATTTTGGGATTTTTAAAAAAAGATTTATTTATGCATTTACATTATTTATGCACAAGAGCTGGGGTGCAGGCCAGAGGTGTGGGGGGGGGGGTGAGTGGATTCACCAGAGACAGAGTGGAGAGCAGAACAGGAAGATCTACTGAAATACACTGCTGAGGGGAGCAGTGGGCAAGACAGGAGAGGTCTGCTGCTCCATGTGGGTACCTCCCTGGCCAGGGATAGAACTCATGCTGCAGTGGTTGCAGACAGCTTCATAGTGCTGCATCTTAACCCCTTGAGCTACCAGGGAGGCCCCCATTACTACATTTTGAATGAAGGAAAGTTGAGTCTGTTGTGGCAAAAACAAGAGCTGAATTCAGGAAGCTGGTCTTGAGTTATTGGGTTCCTCCCTCATGGGTGAGAAAATGACCAATATGATTTCTCAATTATATTCTGGAATTGGGGAGATCTCCTGGGAGTTTTGGCCCTTGGTGACGTAGAGCCATGTTCTGTGTATTTTTGTGATCATGCTCATTAACAGGACGAGGAATGCAGCTATTTTGGGTATGTCTGGAGACAAATCAGAAAGTCCATAAGAACTAAAATTAATCTTTCAAAAGTATCCATTGGTGATCAGTGTATGTTTACATAAAATCCAAGTGTGATGAAGGCATAATATGTGTTGCACGCTCTGCTGAAACTAGCTTTCTGGAGGCTGAGAAATGTGTAGAGAACTTGCCGAATTAGCTATTTTAAGCCAGTACAATGAGCAATGCCCTCCCTCACTGACAGTCCCATGTGGACAGCTTGGCCCTGACACCACGGTCAGGGAAGCTAAGGACGGAAGAATTCAGCACTCCTCTCCATGTCTTCATACACAAAGCAAAGCATGAGACCAATCACCTCTCCTTCAGATCCTGGAAATCCTGCAATTCTTTTTAATTTACATGAATAATTCATTCTCTAGTGCCCCACCGTCTATTTTTTACTTTAAAAGATAAGGCAACAAAGATTCATTTAAAGTTGTGAGTCTGTTTCCCCAGTTTCTCTCTCGTCACTTCCTAGCCCCACATTCTGGTCTCTGAGCCACAAGCAGTAGTGTGGGGTTTCTCCTCTACATTCCTTAATAGCTACATCAAGCACTGAGGGTCTCGCCCACCATTTCTCTCTGTGTGCAGAGCCCTGAGGCTGGCCAGAGCTGAACCCCAGAGTCCTTCCTCACATTCATCTATCCAATGAAGGGGTCAAAGTGGATGCCTACAAGAATTAAGTCTGGAAGGAAACTTAAGAATTTCTAGAAGAATCACTCCAACTTAATGATAAGAAAGCTGTGGTCCAGAGAAGAGATAGGGCTTAGACAAGATTATATAACTAATAAGTTTTAGATCCAAGACATCAATTTAGATCTCAAGACTTTAATTATGCAGGCACGCATTCATTCTTCAACTTGGGTATTCAACAAATAGTTATGTGAATCTATGATGTGCCAAGAACTAGATAAATGATGTAGAGAGAGCCCTCACAGAGCTTTTATTCTCTCAGGCACCAGAGGGGAGTTAATGGACCATTTCCACATTGATTTATAGCCTGGAGCTCTTTCCCCTAAACCTCACAACTGATATTTGGACACAGAATCTGACTCTCATCTATAGAAGATGGAACATCTTCAGTGGAGAGAGAGACACATCCCTTACAGCCATTCTGAGAAGAATGACAATAGCACCAAACCACTCACTTTAAATCAGTCAGATATGTGATGACAAAATAAAAATATAAAATTCATACACCAAAACTCCATCCTTCCCCAAAAAGACTGTGAGCATAAAGAAAGATCATGGATTTAGAAATCAGAAAGACCTTGATTTGAAATTCTGATCTACTGCTGTGTAAAAGGAAAGCTGTGTGATTTCACCTCTCCAGGCCTCAGTTTCCTCACCTCTTATAAAAAGGAGGTGATAATGCTGTTTCATAGGGTTACAGGATTGAACGAGATAATGGATGCAACACACCCAGCCTGGTGTCTGACACACCACAGTGCTCACAATGTATCAGCAACTTTTCTTTCTCTACCACCCTCTCTTCTAGTTTGCACAGGGGCTCCATGATTGATACCTGGGGATAGATCATGGCACTTGGGAAACTTAGTAAAATTAGGCACGAGGGTTAGGGGAGGAGTATCTGATCACAAACAAAATTTCCGCCCACCTTTCCTTTTATTTCCTGGGATTTTTATATCTTGAAAGCTACTCTATTTGCATTCTCACTAATAAGTGTTAGCATTTGCCCCCTAGTGGCCAAGGTGCACAGTGACAGTTTATGCCAGACAACCCCCAAAAAACGTTACCCCATGTGTTGTTTGATTTATCTTCAGTAGTGGGCCTTCCTGGTGATCTAGGGGTTAAGTCTCAGCACTATCACCATGATGGCCCACTCTGGCTGCCTGAATTCATCCCCGTTCCCCAGCCAGGGAGCTAACCCACATATGACACAGCAGACCTCTCCTGTGTCACCTGCTGCCTTAGCAGTGTATTTCAGTAAATCTGCTTAGTCATTGGTAAATCCTCTCATCCTCCCCCACCCCCAGCACCTCTGACCTACACCCCAGTTCTTCTATGCAAAAAAAAAAAATCTTAAATAATCAAAATTTAAAAAGAAACAGTTCTTTAGAAAAAAATCATCAGTGGTGCCTTTTGACCTAGTCACAACAAATACATATCACAACAGGAAAAATTAAACAGGAACAACTGTCACTAAAGTTGGTAAGACTGACTATTTAACACAGTTGTTAATCTTGGCTGCACATTCAAATCACACACACGCACCCCTCAATATAAAATGAATATATTGGACCTAAGCCCAAAGCAGTGCATCTGAACCCTCAGGAAAGTAAGCATGGAGAGCTTTAAAAGCTCCCCAGGTGACTGGGATGAGTAACCAGGATTCAGAATCAGAACTTTCAAACTCTATTAAAACCTGGACAAATGACACAAAGATTTTCCCTTTGGGCAGCCCTCCCAGAAGCCTGCACACTCTGTAGAGTTGCTCTCCATGCTCAGAATGGCTTGGTATCCCCTTGGGGAGGTGCTTTCAGATCACATGGCATATATTCTAGAACAATCTCAACACTGGAAAATTTTTGTCTTTTGAGTTTGAATAAAATTCCTAAAGTGACTTTAAAATCAAGCCAGCTGAGTATTCCGGGCCATTTTGCAGGATAAGCTGGGTAAGACCATTTTTGGTCAAAAACGACATATGGCCAAGGGGATAGATTTGTCTCATGCGTCTCATAATTGACACAAAAGGCAATTGCAAAAGAGGGCCACAAACATTTTTATTAGTAACAGCTGTATTGGAGCCCATGTGCTGCTCCCCAATCTACTGTCTTTAAAAGACAATGTTCATCTGGATGTGTGAGGTCTGGTGGAACTATTAAAAATCTGCTTTATTTTACTTAAGGGTTAAATCAGCATTTAGAAGGGAAAAGGGAAAAATTGGCTGTAAAGGTCAAAACCAGACAGCCTTTTGGCTTCAGGAACTGTGCTCACCAACCAACACAGTCAGAATCCAATTTACCATGTATGAGAGGGACCCTATTCCAGGCTACCAGGGCAATAACTAGTCCGGGGAACCTCTGAGCGGCCCTGCTCAGGAGCAGAGGGACTTCCCTGCCTGGGACCTCTAAACTCTCAAGATGAAACTCTCTAACATTATATCAGATACAAGATGTGAGGAACCCTAGTCCCCTAATGGTCAGATGTAAATCAATTGGACTTTATTTCCAACTCCAATTTTTTGCATTATATTCTTTCCCAAGAGACATTTTATTTCTCTCTCATACTTCCTCAATCTAATGTGAACAGTAACCATCGTGCCCTCTTGTCAGGCATCCGATGTCTCCAGGATGCTGTTTCCCAATATGGAGTCCCAGGAACCCTGGTTTCATAGTTATCTCTTTGTTCATTCAATTATTCAATAACCATTTTTTTTCAGGCAGGAATAATCCAGGTTTGGGGGCACCTAAAGCTGATAACAGTGGTAGAGGTCCTCCTTCAGGGAAAGAACACAAAACCGTGAACATGAAGTTGGGTAGAGGGTCTTGGTAGGGGTGTGGTGAGCGCCATGATTATACCTTTATGAACTTGCAGGCACTGTTCTGGGCTCTGGGGCTAGAAACAGGAGTAAGACAAAGATGTGCCCTTGTGAAGCTGATATTCCCAAGGAACAGAAACAAGAGCTGGAGATGAACAGAATTGAGAGGTGGGAAAATTCCATGGTTATATGTTTGGGAACTAAGACACTAAACATAATCAAACAGGTCTCTTCACTGAAGGGCTTCTCAGAGCTATTAAGATGCTGATATGCCCTCCAACTCTCAAAGAGGACACACATCTGCATCATCCCCCAGCTGGGCATGATGAGAATCCCTTTGGATCTCTGAATCACAGAATTCTGTGATCCCTGCTGGGAAACCCTAGTCTGTAACATACTGGAAGCTCAGCATGTGATCTCATCTGTCATCTGCCACAAAACTGGTTCCCCTTCTTGTTTGGAGCAAGTGCTTGGCTTTTGCTAATGAAATAATTTAAATTGTTTCTCCTTATCGTCATTTTCTAACTCCTCTTTACTGTTTTTAGACAACTGGAACACATCTCTGCACCCAACATTTCAGACTATAAATCTCAAAATACACGTTTTAAAATCTTTCCAATCGGGCCTTGGATTTTATATAGCATGGGTTCTGCCTAAAGTAACTGGAATTCACCTTAGGAAGGATTCTCAAATTTAGAAAAGCAAAATAGCAGGACACCTCGTGGCTTAAAAACCACCCATTATTCTCAAGCATCGCAGAGGAGTCAGCGTGTGGGGTCATAAATCTGCCTTGACACCTCCCTGCAACCCCTCCACCAGGGTGAGAAGGCTCTTGTGGGGGGCTTGCTTTCCAGCGGTAAGAATTATATTTGTCTCGGGTGCTGGTTCCAGAGACATCTGTGATGGCAGCCCATCCAACTCTGTTCTCAGGGAGCTAACTTTAGCAGCAGATTCTGCATCTGCTGGCGGAGTTTGACACAGCATATGTTTTCCAAAGCAGCCTTTCCCAATAGCTGACTCCCTTCTCATGTGAGGACATTTAATATATCCTGAGAACTAATCATCTCCCCCCTCTCCCCCAACGTGGAAGCTATTTTTAATTTCATCCAATTTAACAAGCAGTCATGTCTGGAGCCCATCTTTTGATTTCAAAATAACAAAAAAGCATTTCTATGACTCATAATAGATTTTACCTCTAGAAGGCAGGCAAATTTAGCCACACCTTTCTCCAAATAAAGTCTTTCTCTCCTACACTTTGGACACTCCTCTTAACCCTTTAGCTGCTTGAGGGGATTATACACAAGAGCAGCAGCGCTGTGATAGTTTTAAAATATCCCCATAATTTCTTTGACACTTTTCTCTTCCAAAGGTGGAGCTTAATACTCCTCCCCCTGCATGTGGGCTAGACTTAGTGACAGGTTTCTAACAGAGAATACAGGAAGTGGGTGTGTGTGACTTCCCAGCTTGTGTTATTATAAAAGGCACTGTGGTCTCTTCTTTGGTTTTTTCCTAGGAACACTCACTGTGAGGAACCAGCTGCCAACCATGAAGTCAGGTAGATCTACAGAGTAATCTACAAGGAGAAGAACCTCCTGTCAGCAGCTAGCAAGAAACCGAGGATTTTTCCCACAACTTCCAGGAAGCCATCTTGACACATCTTGCTGCCCATGTGAAACCTCCCACACTGCAGCCTCAGTCAACTTTTTGACTTGGACCACATGAGAGGCTCAGACAAAATTATCCAGCTTAGTTGCTCCCAAATTCCTGACCTTTGTGAGATCATAGATGTTTATCATTATTTTAAGTCATTCAGGTTTGTAGTGATTTGTTAGGCAGCAGTTGATAACTATTATTACAACATCCTACGGTATCTTAGATGATGTCCCAACCATATTCCCTGAGGTGTTTTTCTCTTCTGTCTGAAAACATTGGGATGGAATAACTGGGAGTGTAGTTACTTGAGTAATGGAAAGGATGTCCATGAACTTCACCCTGTGGGTAAAATTAAGTCTTGTCAATATAGTGGCGTTCACTTCTGTTAGACCTAAGATTTGCTTTCAAGATCGCCCCTGCCCCGCTGCAGGGAAGGGAGGTAGTGCCCACAGCCCTCCCAGTTCAATCTTGCTTCCCACATGCCCAACAGCTGCCATTGTTCACTTTCAGGCCTATCCACATGCTTTCCCAGGCCGCCACCCAAGCCATCACACTGTCCACTTCTTGGCTATTGAGCCCTCTCCCTAGGGCCCTGTCATCGTCACTGTATGCTGACTGACAGTTGTTCTCTCCTCTGTTAGTGTCTCTCGCAGGTGTTCCAAAACCGTATCATGGCTTGGTGAACTTTACACACACAAGCTTCTTTCCACAGGGAGGGAGGGTGCCACCACTAGGTGAAGCATGCAAGCAGCAGCCAGCACACCACAGAGGGACCACCAGTCCCTTGTGATTCTCAGAGTCCACTGTTGAATTTGGTTAATCATGCCTAACACTCTGTAATTTAGAGTAGATTTTACCTCTGATCCAGCAGAATCCCACTGTTTTTTTTCCTAAGACTTTTTTTGTTAAAGCAATTTTAGGTTCACAACAAAATCAAGGAGAAGGTAGAGAAATTTCATACAAACCTCTTCCCACATATGCATAGCCTGCCCCATTATTAACACCCTCCACCAGAAGGATATATTTGTTAGAACTGATGAACCTATATTGACACATCATAATCATGCAAAGTCCATAGTTCATAAACCATAGTTTACTCTTGATGTTGTAACTTCCGTGAGTTTGGACAAATACATAATGACATCTATCCATCATTATAGCATCATACAGAATATTTTTACTACCCTAAAAATCCTCTCTGCATCTCCTATTCATCCTCCCGCCACCCTCAACCCCTGGCACCACTGATCTGTCTCCATAGTTTCACCTTTCCCCCAATGTCTTATGGTCGGAATCATAGATTATGCATGAAGCCTTTTCACATTGGCTTCTTTCACTGAGTAATATGCAGCTAAGATTCCTCCATATCTTTTTTGTGACTTGATAGCTCATTTTATTTAGCTCTAACAGGATATGGAGTTCCTGTCGTTCCATGTCCTTGACTAAATTTGGTGGTGTCAAAGTGCTCATAGTTTGGCCATTCCATTAGGTAAGTAATGGTACCTCACTGTTGATTTAATTTCCATTTCCCTGATGATGTGTGATATGAAGCATCTTTTCTTTTTTTAATTAATATTTTATTTTATATAATTCTTACATCATTTTTCATTTTTGCACAATGTATGCATTACCATTTTGTTATATTCCCCATACAATTGCACCCCCCCTTATTTTGACCCTTCCTTTCCCCTTCCCTCTCCCCAACCCGTAATGTGTCTCTGGTTTATAGTTCTTTTTCTTTCTGACTTATTTCACTGAGCGTGATCCCTTCTAGCTCCATCCATGTTGCTGCAAACTGCATGTGTTTATCTTTTTTGAATGCTGAGTAATATTCCATGGTGTATATGGACCACATCTTCTTGATCCAGTCATCTATTTTTGGGCATTTGGGTTGTTTCCAAAGCTTAGCTATTGTAAACAGTGCTGCTATAAACATAGGGGTGCAGGTGCTCTTTGGAATTGATGTTTCCGTGTCCTTTGGGTAAATACCTAGGAGTGGAATTGCTGGATCATATGGAAGCTCTATGTTTAGTAGGTCCAGAAATCTCCACACAGCTCTCCATAGTGGCTGGACCAGTTTGCACTCCCACCAACAGTGCAGGAGAGTTCCCTTTTCTCCACACCCTCGCCAACATTTGTTGTTGCTAGTTTTTTTAATATGTGCCATTCTCACTGGTGTAAGATGGTATCTCATTGTAGTTTTGATTTGCATTTCCCTGATTACAAGTGATGTTGAACATTTTTTCATATGTCTGTTGGCCATTTGCATTTCCTCTTTGGAGAAGTTTCTTTTTAGTTTGAAGCATCTTTTCATGTATTTGTTTGCCATCTATCTTTTTGAAGAGGTGTCTGTTTAGGTCTGTGGCCCATTTTTAATTGAGTTGTTTGTTTTCTTACTGTTGAGTTTTAAAAATTCTTTGTATATTTTTGGCTTTCTAGATTACCAGTTCTTTATGGCCTCCTTGTAATTTTAGTACACCCCACCATCAGCAAACACAACTAAGTCCATCAAAAAATCCTGCACAGGGCCTCCCTGGTGGCACAAGTGGTTAAGACACAAATGAAGCTATCCGCAGCCACAGCAGCAGGAGTTCCATCCCCAGGCAGGGAGCTACCCACATGGCACAGCAGACCTCTCCTGACTCACTCTCTACTCCCCACAGCAGTGTATTTCAGTCAATCTGCCTGTCCTGTTCCTCCACTCTGTCTCTGGTGAATCCTCTCACCCCCCCACACACACCTGTGGCCTGTATCCCAGTTCTTGTATGCATAAATAAATAAATCTTAAAAAAAATTCCTGCAAAAATATGAATCCCAATCATGTACCTTATTTATTATTTTCCTTAAAAGCTCCTTGGCCCCCATAACAGTGAAAGAACTCTTTTTACACATGAGAGACCTCTCAGTTTTTTATCATAATAGCCCTAGTGAGGGCCTCCCTGGTGATGCAGGGGTTAAAGATACAGCACTGTCAAACTATCATCAGTCACTACAGCATGAGTTCGGTCGTTGGCCAGGGAGCTGACCCTCATGGCACAGCAGACTTCTCCTGTCTCACCTGCTGCTCCCTTCAGCAGTGTATTTCAGTAGATTACCTGTTCTGCTCCCTACTTTGTCTCTGGTGAATCCTCTCACCCCCACCCCACCGAACCTCTGGCCTACACCCCAGTTCTTGTATGCATAAATAAATAAATCTTACAAAAAAATAGCCCTATTGAAAAAAATCACTTCTAAGACAAGTGTATGTGTAGATGCTGATGCGGGGGAAGGAGGTTGCTAAGCAGCAATTGGTTTCTCAGTAGTTTCTTTTTTGAAAGAATGATGACTGTATTTATAAATCACCAAAACCTCGGTTTTTCAAAATTCCCCCTAATACTTGGTGCAACACTCAAGCACTGCAGAATGTTGGGGGGCAGGGAGCCTGGCTTCTGCACAGCTAGTGTGCTGCACCATGTGTTCTGTGTACCCAAGCTTTGATCTGCTCCCAACAAGTGTTAAGAATATGCAGGGAAAATCATCCCTTAAAGACATAGATCTGAGGTCCAAAGAATTTTTAAACCAAAATAAGTTTGTTAGTCTATTTTCTCCTCAAGGACAGAAAGAATACAAGAGTGCACAGTAGACATTTGTGGATACGTCAAATCCAAATTTGCTCTCAGTCATTAAACTAGGACCAAGATCTCCCATCTCAAGCCAAAATGGAAAGCCAGGGATGCCCAGGCTAATAGAGTCAAGGCCTATACCCTATCCCTCTTTTTCAAAACACCTCCATAAAGAAGGTGGGAGAGGGGGTGGGAGGAGAGGGGAAAAAAACTTATTCTTTCAACATTGACCCATTTTGTTCAGGTCTAACAACTCAAAAGCAACAGAGTCATTGAAACACGGATTGTAAAACTATAACACTCCTCAATTACTTCTTGTTGGCCAGACAAGCAAACCTATTATTTGACAATGCATCATGCTCCAAGATAGTAAACTTTATCATACAGAGGTCATGAGAAAAAGACCACAGGTACAGTTTGCTAACCTCCACTAGATAATTTTTCACAGTTATCATCCAAGCACTGTAAAAGCACAAAAGATATGTTATCTTCGGGCTCAGTTTATTATAACGTGTGGGTGAGACTCCCTATAAAACCACTTACTAGGTAACTGTTGCACGTTCCCCTGCACAGAAAGTCAAATCAGTAAAACATCTTTCTGACAGTGTCTTTTTAAGTGTCAGGAATAAAAGGACGTGCTCTTAAAGGAGAGGTAGCGTGCTATTTATCATCCCCCCTCACTTTCCCACACGTACACACGCAGATCCCCATCGCCTCTCTGCATGCCAGAGACACTCAAAAGAATCCTTCTCAGTAGTCTCGTTTCTTTTACAGCTGAGTATTTCACGGCAGAATTGTTCCTCGATAAAGCTGCAAGTAACATTAACTCAAGATACTATAGGTGCCAGCATTTCAAGTCCTAGTCATGGTATTTTTTTCCCTGGAGTCATAACAGTGAGTAAGACCCAGGAACTACAAAATAAAAGGATGATGGATTCCCTCAGCAAATGCTCTCAAGAGCCTCAGATTTAATATTAAAGCCTAAGAGAGGTCATCTAACTAGAGCTTGAAACTTGGATTTTTCTAAGTGCCTACCTCTCTCCCACAGTAATGTCTTCATTATCCCTGGGGACACTTTAAGGGTGATAGTGGGGGGAGAGGGGGAGCAAGTCTTGGGTGATTAAACCCCAGGATATATAATGACATCCCAGGAAACTAGGAGTTCACTATCCTATCCCCAAAAGGAAACACAAGTTAAAGGATATGAGATGGGGGATTCCCCCCAGAATGCGCTTTTTTTACAATTCACTTCTTTCAACAGTCCAGCAAGTCGAAGACCTTTGTTATCCATTCAAGGCAAGGAAGCAGTTTTCTAGATGGGCACACACAAAAGCAGTGATTTTCAAAAGAAACTGACAATAATTTGGGGGGTTAGTTACGTCTCCCCACAAAAATATGCTGAATAAATATTGAGGGGCTATGGGGGAATCAAAAGAAATAGAATATGCTGTCCCTATGCTTGAAACAAATTTCTGAAGAAACAAGACATTTAGAAAGAACAAAGAACAATGAGCAAAATGCTAAATTGAATGTCTTCTGGTTAAATGTTTCTTCACTGCCAAAATATGTTTGGGAGCCAAGAAAGGGGTGTATGTAGAGTTCCTTTATGTGGAGCTGAGTTCAAAAATCCACTCAAAGAACCTGAAACATGGCCACCAACCTTAAATGGCTTTTTCTATATCTATAAATCCTTTTTCTATATCCAGCCATGTTGAAAGGACTTTGAGATCTTTCTAGCAAGTTCTTCGTGTATTCAACATTCATTCATTCAGCTAACATTTATAAGGCACTATTTTGGGCTGGGTACATAAGATACAGAAGTAAAACACCGAATCCAGGTTCTCCCAGGGCCACAGAGACAGACATGGGATCTATCCTGGGCCTAGAAAAATATTCCATGGGATATCTAAGCCAGACCAAAGGAATCACAGAAAATTTCTCAAAAGACAATATCTGAATTGAGATTATGAACATTGGTGGGAGTTAGCCAGTTGGAAAAGGGTGAAGGAAAAACATATCAATTGCACAAGAGGTTTGGGAAATCTTAATGTGGTCACAGAGCTCTAAGTCATTTGGTTGGATTGAAGAAGATGTAACAAGAGTTCAAAGGAAAGCGAAGATCATTTTTAGCTAAGGAACCCAGAGAGGCTTCGTAGAAGAGGTTTGGCACCGAGTCTTAGAAAACAGGTAGAATTTCAGAAAGAAGATGGATCGGGGTGGAGGTGGGAGCGGCACTGTTTCATATTCACCAGTTTTCTGCACATTGTCTGGCATGAACTGATGTTCAAAACCCATTATCAAATGTTGAAAAAGTAGAACTAAGTTACTAAGATAGAAGAGTGAGCTCAAGATGTGTTTAGAACAATGAACGGTCTGGTTTCTTGCAGGCACAGAATCCTTGTGGACAAAGTGTAGATGAGGCAAGAAGTAAACTAAGGCTGGATTAAAGAGGTCTTGTCTCTCAGTTAGTGAACGTGGAAAAAGGCTCTAAGTGATAGAGTTGTCAGATGAGTTGTGGGCAGGGTAGAGGCAAGACCAAAATGCACTAGAGGGATGTCTTAGGTGGGAGGAAGGGGGACCAAAGACTTGAGGCCAGTTAAGATGCCAGGGATGCAATTCAGAGTGAAGGAAATAGGTCCCCAGCTAGGTAGGGGTAGGAAGAAGGGAAGAGCCTCTGGGCAAACTGTAGAACTGTAGGGGGGTAGGAAAGTGGGCCCCGAGGAGTTACAATGGTTTTAGGCTTCACATTCCAGGTCTCTACTGCTGCATAAAAGCCACTCCAAAACATAGTGGCTTAAAACAACAATCATCTATTTTGCTTATAAATATGCAATTTGAGCAGGACTTAGCAGAGAAGGCCTGTCTGTACTGCATGCAGCCTCAGGTGGGTGGTTGACTGAGAGTCAATTGACCCTCTTCCCAGACGGCACCCTCACACAGATGGTATCTGGGGCTGAGGTGTGGGGCCCTCAGTATCTCTGCACATGGTCCCTTCCCTGTGCCTGGGCTTCCTCACAGCATGGTGGCTGTATTTCAGGGACCAGCAGCACAGAGAGGAAGGCCGGGGGGACTCCTGTCTTCATGACCTAGCCTCAGAAGTCATACAACATCACTTCCACTGCGCTGCTGGTTGAAGCCATCAGGAGGACTCCCTCAGGTCAGAGAGGAGGCATAGATTGCCCCTCTTCATGGGAGAGTGGCAAGGTTCTGGAAGTGCATGTAGGATAAGAAGTGCTTATGTGGGCTATGCTGGGGAGTCCCAGTCTAGGGCATTTGCAGATGGCATTATGATGAGGTCACACTGGAAAAGGGTGGGCCCTAAATACAATGGCTGGTGTGTTTTCAAAAAGAGAAAAGACCCTGAGGAGACAGACAGAGGAGAAGACCACGTGAGGCCAGAGGCAGAGGTTGGAGCCATGCTGGCCCAAGCCCAGGCACACCGGGAGCCACCAGACGCTGGCAGCGGCTGGGTAGGAGCCCCCTACAGAGAGAACACAGCCCTGCAGACACCTTGATTTTGGAGTTCTGGCCTCCAGAACCTTGAGCGAATGCATTTCTGTAGTTTGAAGCCCTAAGCTTGTGGTAATTTTGTTAGGGTAGCTCTAGAAAATAAATACATGACCCTTTTTAGGAGAGTATCATCTGCTACCCTCAGTGGCTTGAAGACTAGCAGGATCATCTTGACAGATAACACCAAGAGGGAGAAATGGCCCAGAGGGTTCCTATTTCAGGATACTCAGTGGGGTTTGCCGGGAGCCAATGCCAGTTTGAATTGCAGGGCTGCTGCTTAGAGAATGGGGCTGGGACTGGAGAGGCCATTTTAAAATCGTGGCCATAAGCAAGAAGCTCAGCACAAAGTCAGGCATCCTCTCTGCATTACCACCTCCTCTTGGGGCTGAATCAGGTGACCGCACATGTTTCTATGTTTTAATTATTTATAGTGCATAGTCTAAAGTGGTGTTCAACCAGCCTAATGACTCGGGGTGATTGAATCAAAGGGGAAGGAGATTCGAGCGCTACATGGAGAGTTTCTAATAGACTTCTCTAGAGTTCACAGCTGAAGGGAAGAACCGCTCCCTCTGCTTTCTAATAGACTAACAAACCTCTCTCAATCTTCTTCCGAGACCCCAAAGGTACCCGCCAGTTGCTCTTTCATTCGAAAGCCAAAATGAGTACAATAAGTTTTGTGGCTGGCACAGATGAAATTAGGAATTTGTTAGTGAAATGTTCTATACGCTGATTTTCCTGACAACCCTCTCATGATCGTAGATAGCAGTCCCTGATCAACCAGATGCCAATTAAAAGAGAACAGCCGTTTCACTCATCCAAATATTTCCACTTTGCTCAAAATGGATTCCAAACAGTCCTAGGGTTCTCTGGGATGCTTTAAATCCTTTTTCCTAGCTAGATGGCATTTTAGGTTTTCTGTTTAAGACTCTTGTCCTTCATTGCAAAGCTCAAAGAGAAATTACATATCTGTGTAGCTGGATTCCCACCCCCCTCCCCCACCCATCCTTTGGTAGGGCATTTATTAATTTAGATTTCCTGGGAACTTGGGTCCCTCCTGGCCAGGGCTGGTAACAAAATCCCATCAAAGATAATGAATTTTTTTCCTAAACTTTTTGGGCTTATCGTTTTCCCGAAAGGTGCAGAGGGACAGAAGTTTCTTTGCAAAGCACTAAGCTGAGACCACTGTGGATGAATCCTTGGAGGACTCTTTGGGGATGAGGAGGAAAAGATGGGAAGAGAAACCAGCAGGGACTCCCTGGTGAGAAGAATAGGTGGAGAGCCAGGAGGAGGGAGAGAAAATGGTGAGAGCGAAAGAAAGACACAAAGACCTCTTGCTGCTCAATACCACTGAAGGTTCTAGAAGTACTCCAAAGGTTTTGAGAGGCAGCCAAGCCAGAAAGCTGTGCACATTTGGGGCACTTGAGAGACAGTGGTGGGTGGAGGAAGGGGAATCAATGGACTTCAGAAAGGAAGGCCAGGAAGAGACCAGGGCCAGCCCCAGAAAGGCTTGCAGGCAGAACCCAAAGGAGCTCTTGTCCTCACCTTCATCCCCAAGTGAGGGCAACACTCTCCTAAGAACTTGGGATGTGGGGGAAAAGAGGGGTTTGCCACCTTGCTATACCAATCTCTAAATAAAGACTAATTTATCTTTGTGGGGGGAGGGAAGGAAGGAAGTGGTTTGTTGGTTACCCTTGTAATAAAAATGTAAGTCCATAGTTTTTCCAAGTTACAATCAATAATAAAACAAAAAATACAGCTAACATTTAGCATGTAGTGTATATTAAGAATTGTATTAAGTGGGACCTCCTTGGCGGTGTAGGGGTTAAAGTCTCAGCACTACCAAGCTATCACCAGCCACTGCAGCATGAGTTCATGAGTTCAATCCCCAGCCAGGGAGCTAGCCCACATGGTGCAGCAGATCTCTCCTGACTCGCCCGCTGCTTCCCTCAGCAGTGTGTTTCAGCAGATCTGCCTATTCTGGTCCCCACTATCTCTGGTGAATCCTCTCACACACCTCTACCCGTACCTCTGGACTGTACCCCAGTTCTTGTATGCATAAATAAAATAAAAATAAATCTTTAAAAAAATTGTATGAAGTAGTTTATGCATATTAGCTTATTTTACTCTCACAAGTGCTCTGTGCGGGCGTTACTATTATTAGATGAGCAATCAAGGTATATATAGGTCATAAAATGTGTCTAAGATCACAGAGATCCAGGATTTGAATCAGTCAGGTTACCAGAACCCACCCTTTTAACATCCTCTATCAAATCTTGGTAACAAACCCTGGGAAGCATCACATACCAGATCAAGTAAGCTACTAAGAGGTTCAGCCCTGAGGGCCCCTGCGCACTGCGCAGCAGAGGTTACACTGTCATATTTAAAGGTGGAAGAACTTCAGCAGTTGTTAGTCCCAGCTGAGGAAACTGAGGACTCAAGAGGACTAGCCCCCAAGGACACACAACTATTTCATGGCAGAAAGCAAACCTAACCAGAATCTGACCTGTTGGGACAGAATCTCCTGACTTGGAGAAAAGATGAGTCACTCCCCAACCCACCTCTTTCCTCAGGCCTGAGCAATGGCTCTGTCAACCCAGAAAGCAGCATCCGGGTATGCTGATCCAGAGGGAGGCGGCAGCCACAAAAAAGAACTGGCCACAGAAGCCCACAGAGGAGACAAGGCGGAGCGAGAGAGCATCCTGGCTTTATCCTCACCTTCTGGGAATGTAGACCCCAAATCCCAGGTCTGTCATTGAAACACAAAGTGAAAGGACGTGTTGATGAACTGACCCTCCAGGGGCTGGAAAGTTTCTCTGAACAAATGGGAAAGGAACTGGAACTGCAGAGAGCGCTGAGCTACAGAAGGGCTTCTTATTTGTGTTAACAAAACAATCAAATCTTTCCTTAGATCCCTTTATGGCAGATTAAGAAGGCTTTGGGGGTTCCCAGCATACCTGTCACCGAGCATTTGCATTTCACACTGCAAAACCCCCTTAGATTAACGACCTCCCTTTCTGCAAGATAGTTTTGTCTTAATAGCCGAGTTATGTGTAATACCAATCCCACCAAGATTAAAGAGGAAAGAATTTCTGGTACGAAATTTTGCTAATGACTGACTAAGACATAAAACTTGCTGCAATAAATTAACACGTGTCTGCTAATATGGACCTACTGATTTACTTGAGGCAAAATTGCTCCAGAACCACACACCTGGGCATCATCCCCCCGCCCCCTCAGAAATGGCGGGTTTTATATTTATGCTCAGCTGCAGTGAACCCCGAGGACAGCCATCTGGCACCGCAAGTACCAATAGCCCTGAAGTGAAGAGTGGCATTTCTGTAACACCGCCGCCAGTAATCTTGCAGGCAGTGTGCAGTGGAGAGAGAAAAGGACACCTCCCAGGCACCCCATCCTCCCCTTTACTGGTCTTTATGAGCTAGACATTTTTTTTTCCCAATCTCTGAGTACAACTTGCCATGAAGGAAAAGTATCAAATTCTGTGTATCTAAGGCAGGGCCACATGGCAGGAGACCAGAGCACAGGAAGCTGACCCTATGCTGACTTGGTTCAAAACCCAGTCCTACCTCTTATATGACCTCCAACAACTGACTTTTCCATGTCTTTGCTTCCCCATCTATATAGAAGGGATACCTACATACACCACTCAGAAGAGCTCCTGGCAAGTAGTAGGACATTAGAAGCCAGAGATCCTTTCTAACTTCTAATTTTCCACCCCAGGCCTCCATGCAGAGCAAGAACTGCCCCTCAATGGCCCCTCAAACATAGCGGTCTTCGTCAGTGGCTTTGACCGACAGGAGCTGTGCTTGCTGCCACTCTACTGAGGCAGTGCCCTAGGCTTTGAGCATTGCAAGGAGCATGTTCTGTATTACGAATGAGTAAGTCTCGCCACTTGCCCAGCATCAGGGTATCCACACCTCCCAGGCTATACCCCAGCAGGCATCTCCACTGCCCACCCATTTTTAAGTTCCCAAATGTAGGTGGTTTAAGTTCCTGCAGACTCTGGTGTTTATGAAATTTACTGCTTTTTGATACAACCACTGAATACTGTTAATAGTATTCGGTACTTAACGGTATTCAATGCTGTTAACTGTATTCAGTAGTTGCAAATGGGTGTTGTCCATCAGCTTTGCGAACGTGAGTTTAACCTGTTCAACCCATAGCCCAGGACTGTGGTCACCAGGCACAGACGTTTCCGAAGCCATGACCACCAACGTGCTTGAGTGAAGCCAGTCTCTGTATCTGGATTCCTCTAACCTGGTTCTTCCAGTTGGAAAGATCCTGCTCCACTCTCTACTCTCTCCCTGTTCAAATTTGGTTGGGCAAGGCATCTCTTCAGAAATAGAGGGTCCTGATCTCCTCCTACTTCCCCTCCGCCTTCATCTTAACCATAGAAGTAGAAGGAAAGTTGAAGTTCGTGGTGCTGGAGCACTTAGCTGCTTGAAATTTGTTCTCTCGAAGATGGCAACCAATACTCCTAACTCTTCCACAGGGGTACTTCATTGAGCTATCCACAAGAATGTCTGGTGGTTAAAGGGGAGCAGTTCTAGGGTAGAGATGTCTTCCCTCTCAGTTACCTTTCCATACACAAAATCTTTTTTATATATATTTATTTTATTTATACAAGAGCTAGGGTACGGGCCAGAGAAGTGGGAGGGTGAGAGAATTCACTAGAGACAGATTGGGGAGCAGAACAGGCAGACGGACCGAAAACACTGCTGAGGGGAGCAGCGGGTGAGACAGGAGAGGTCTGCAGCGCCATGCGGGAATCTCCCTGGCCGGCTGGGAATCAAACCCGTGCTGCAGAGGCTGCGGACAGCTTCACAGCACTGTGCTCAACCTGCTACGCCACCAGGGAGGCCCTCCATATACAACATCTTAAGAGTGGGTGTGGAAGTTAAAGTGGACACCCCTGTCTTGGGTATTGAAGGTAAAATTGAAATTTTGGAGATCTCCCCATCGCACCCAGTCCCACACATTCATACCTACAAATCCCAGTAATACACACCATCTTGACCATCCTCTGTTGGACCCCAATCCCTGAAGACCTCCTCTTTGGAACACAAAGCTTAGCCAGTGACCTTTAACTGAGTGGGACCTCAGGGCTAAACTGGAAGACTTAGATAATGAGCTCACTGAGAATTGGAAAGCTTTCCCCCTTGAGTCCTGCCTAGATCCCCATCTCACCACCCCCTCAACCTGGGTCTTCAACCAAGGGGCTGGCCCAGACACCTAGGGATTTTCTTTCTGCTGTTCAAAGACTTGTCATTGTTATCACCAGAACATTTGCATCAGTGTGCACTGTGTTCACCACATTCTTGTTTAAGAACCCAAGTGACTCGGAGGCCCATGATAAAAATGCTTTTTTTAGTTGTTTTGGTCTATCACATTGTGGTAGGCAGAACTGTAAGATGTGCCCCGAGATTTCTGCCCCCTGCTACACGTGTCTGTGTAACACCCTCTCCTTGAGTGTGGCAGGACCTGTGACTATGACAGGAGGTCATTCCTGTGACTATGATGCATTATATGGCACAAGGGATTTTGCAGAAGGAATTAAGATCTCTGATCAGTTTTGACTTTGACTTTGAAATTATCAAAAGGGGATGTTATCTAGGAAAGGCCTGATCTACTCAGCTGAGCTTAAAAATAAGTGACTAGAGGTAGCAACAGACAGTCTCCCTCTGAGCAAACAGAACGTAAGTGGCCACACTGTTACAGGCCTGAGAGGTCTTAGGAGCTCAGAGCAACCCTGCAAAGAGCCAGCAAGAAAATGGGTCCCAGTCTGACCAGCGTGAGGAGCAGCATTCAGCCACCAACACAAATGAATGTGGAAGGGATCCCTGAGCTCCAAATGAGAACATGGCCCTGACAACTCCTTGATTTCTGCTTTGAGAGAGACCCTGAGTGGAGACCCCTGTTATTTAGTGTTATTCAGTGCCTGAGGTCCCACTCAGTTCTAACCTACAGACACCATACAGAAATAATAAGTGGGTGTTAGTGGAAGCCACAAAAGTGGTGGTAATTTGTTACAGAGCACTAGAAAACAGAGGCCCTCACTCGGAGGCTTCTTCATATCACACTAATTTGAGGGCAGGGTATAATGTAGGCCTGTTTCTGTTTATCTCTATTGTCTTTATCCTTTTTCCTCCAGATACTTTTCAAACATCTCTCCATCTTTTACCCATGTACTCTCAAGACTTGGCTCTTTATTCCTGCTTTGAAACAACTGTTAAACAGTTAATCCACTCAGAAATTCTCAGCATCCCAAACCAGTGTGACTGCTAGGTTTTCTGTCGACAGCCCACCATCTGCATCTCAGCACACTTTGTTTCCTCTTCTTGTCTTCATCTCCACAACATTCCCCAAGAAGTGCTATCACAGAGTTCCCAAATGTGGAGACTGCAAAGTTCTCTAGGCTACGTCCCTTGAGAATAGTCAGGGGCTAGCATGCCTTGGAATTCCATGCAGAGAAACAGAATCAGTTATTCTCAATTGAAGTGAAGTATTTGCATGAATAATATCACACACGCCACAAACAAATACATTAAAAGTTCCTTAATGAACCAACGGAATCTGCATAAATGAGGCCTTACTATGTTTGATTTAGATTACAGAAAAGTTCTCTAAGGCCAACACAAGCAAGCCATTTGTAAATTTTGAATGAATGAATGTATAAATGAATGAATGAAACATTTTACTAAAGCAGCAACAGAATAGCCACTAATTAAATAACAGTATTAACAGCTCTTTACTTCTTTGACTAAAATGTGTCATTCATTTAGATACAATTGTCAATAATATTAGTTTATGCTTAGTTTATTGTTTTAATAAAAAGGCTCTATTTTTTAATCCCATTTAATGAGGGGGAGGATACACTATTTCTCACTGCATATACCCATAATGAGAATGGCTAGCCAGTTCACAAGATGGTAACTATGCCCCTGGAGACAACAGAAACTGCTGCTATGGAGGGCAAAGCACCTTAGAGAAAATAATTGGCCTCCAGGATATTGTCCCTGCCAATTTCCAAACCACATAGTGATAATAAGCAACTTGAAATTTCCTTATAAATATTTTATAATTCTCAAAAAATGGAGGTAATCTAAATATGCACCAACACAGAATGAGTTAAATAAATTATGGTACATCGAGTGGAGTAGTACACAGCCATTAAAAGTAATGATCATGATCTATATTTATTGACAAGAAAATATGTCATGACATTGTTAAATAAAAGAAAAGCAGGTTAGAAAATAGTATTTACAGCATAAATATAAGAAAACAACTTGAAGGCTGCATAACAAAAATGCTAACAGCCATTTGGAGGGAACAGAGCTTATAAGTTGGATCAACACATTTCCTGGGACAGTCTAATTATAAGAGCTCTCCTGTTCCTTCCCAACACTGTTCTTGCTTACATGGTCACCCCAGCTCTTCATAGTTTCACTTTATTCTTGTGTTCTTGCATTTTACCCTGCTTTCTTCTTATCATCAAGAAAATAGCTATTTTCATTAGGGGAGAAGCATTTTATAATGTTTCTCAGTCATTTAAACTGATCACCCCATTAAGTCTCAGTGCTATCATGCCATCACTACTGAGGCCTGAGTTCGATTTCCAACCAGGGAGTTAACTCACATATGGCACAGTAGACCTCTCCTATCTCACGCTCTGCTTCCCTCAGCAGTGAATTTCAGTAAATCTGCCTGCTCTGCTCTCCACTCTGTCTCTGGTGAATCCTCTCCCACACACACCCATACCTCTGGCCTTTACCCCAGTAAGTATGAACAAATAATTAAAAATAAATATTTAAACCGATCACCCAGATTAATCCAAGGTATGTTTTGGCTCAATTCAGTGGTCTCCTAAACAGCAGGTCCAATGCCTCGCACAGGGGATAAAAAAGATGCAATTGTTCCTCATTCTCCAAGCTGCAGATACAGTACTTTGAGACTGACTGCTGTCCACATACCAGGCTATGTACTTTATGTGCATTATTTCCTGTAACCCTCCCTCACAATGTCTCCACGAGGTAAGCACTGCTACTCTTCTATAAGTGAGGAAGTATCAGAGAGGTAAGCTACTTGCTCAAAGAAGTAGCCATAAAATTAAGGGCCACTAATTAAATACTAGCATTCATAGTTTTTCACTGTGCATCACCCACTGAAATAGAGTTGTCAATAATATTAGTTATCTGATGCTAGTCATCTTAATTTTTTAAAAAGCTCTATTTTCTTTTATCCCATTTAATTGAGGGGGAAGTTATACTCCTCACTGCATATACCTTTACAGAGAAGGGCTAGCCAGTCCACTGCCCCAGCTGTTTTGCTGGTGAATGTTGGCCACAGGGCCCTTCTACAGACTGTGCTGCAGGCTGTCTGGAATGTGGGCTGGAGTGCTTCAGGGGACATCAGCAAGTCCCTACCGTATAATGCCAGGAGGATTTACAGTTTAACTATTGAAGTTTAAGCTTCAGAGCTTATACTAGAGGCCTCCACTAAGCCCTGTTCTAACTTTGGTAGTCTTTCTCCTAAAGAGCCCCCTTCCCTAACCATTAAGTTTCTGTCCCCCAAAACCTAGATCTTTCCCCTATGAATAGTAATTGTTTTCCTGTGCCAGCTTCCAATTCCCAGCACTTAGTAAAATTCATCTTCTTTAAATTCCTCTCCTGACTTTAGTTTCTCTTTTTCTTTTTTTTTTTTGAAAGAAATACCTTGTTTTTCTTAATATCCTAATCTATTCTTATCTTCTTGTTTTCATTTTGCCACCTAGTTATATTTGTTACTGTCAAACTTCTGCTGCATTTCATACCATTCCTCTCTCTCTGCTGTACCTCATAATATTTTAAAGTGTAAACAACAACAGAGTCTGGTGAAATGGAAATAGAAGAATGCCGTGCAGACCCCATCCATCATGTGCAAGGCCTTCTGCTGGCGAAGAAGACGCCCCTGCAAGGCCGCCTCCGCCCCTGGTTGCTGGACATCTGACCAGGTTCTCCTCTCTCTGGACTTCTCCTTTCCCTCTTACCTTCTGTCTCCAAATTTTCTCCTCTTTTATTTTCCCTCTAATTCTTTTCTTTTAGCCCTGACAAGCCTACAGTCACTGCCCCAGGTCCTTATTTTCCTCCAAAATCAAGACTTGATTTTTCCTCAACATGGCACCTGTGGTGCACACTGGCAAACAGGGTGATCACTACAGGATTCCTCAAACATGACAGCCTTTGGAGTACTTTGAGATGGGAGTTAGCAAAGGAAACAAAAAGCTCAGCCAGATGCCATGTCTATATGACTGCGTGTGCAAACTCACCCTCCCAGTTCACAGTTTAAGCTTGTTCTGGGAGCTTCTTCTCAGGCTGAAATGTGGATTTGATCATTATCTGTGTTCTCCCACCTTCCCCAGACCCATGCCTTCTGGACCTTCTGGTAGCACCCAGGCAGATATTTAGCACTAATGACCATGTACCCAATAATGTGACCAATTAGGTGACCCCCTTAGCAGATTAGTGGATATAGTCACCTCACCCATAATTCAGAATAAAAACTCCTTAAGGAAAGTGACTAGCTTGTCTTCTTTGCTATCTATTACAAGAACTAAGTAAGCATTTGTGGACCAAATGAAAATACCCCCCAAGGAGATAGTATGACCTCAAAATGTGCCCTTCATCATCCTTGCTCACCTACGCCAGCCCACTTCCTGTTTGGTCTACCCATTTCCCTCTCTCCATCTCTAGCATGGTGAGTGTGCCTTCCTATGCCTACTGTTCCACAAGAAAAAAAAAAAAAAAAAAAGCTAGGGCAGAGAGCAGAAGAGTCATGCACAAAATTGCCTTAGTAACAAGTTCTAGGCCATTGAGTCTCCCAGCAGGGTCAAACACCATTCCATTTCTGAGTGTATTTTTCACCCTCCCAAGTCAAAGCAGCCAAACAAATGACCACGGGTCCACTCTCACAATGTCAGAATAGTCAATAGCAATTAAGGGTCTCACTTAGAAACTAGCTTGTTGGTCCACAGAACTGGCAGGATTCTTGCCCAGGCTACTGAAGATCAATGTCAGCCCATGTATCATGATGCCACATTGGTTATAGTTAGAAAGATGTGTGAGCAGAAAGGTCATGGGTGTCATCCTGGGAAAGTCGGCCACTGGGCCCTCAAGAGACCTCCTGGCTTGAATGGTCTTGACAAATATATCACTATCCAGCATCAGAGTCTCAACCTTGCAGCATTTGAAAATGGACTTGATCAACAAATCAAGAGATGATCAGACTTTCCATGGTAAACTCCAGCTAACTAAACACACAAGACACTGAAATATAAATTGGAGAAGCTGTTGATTCCTTTCACATGGGTTATCTCTTTCCTCGGAGCTAGAAAGTTTCAGTCACTCAACCCAAGTTCTACTCTTTTTCTGTGTCATACTGAACTACTAATCTGAAGTTTGTTTAGTGAGACAGAAGCAGAGCTGGGTCAAATGGTAACTTTACATTTAACTTCTTCAGGAACTACTAGTCTGTTTTCCGAAGAAGCTGCACCACTTTACATTCCCACAAGCAGTGTTTGAGAGTTCTGATTTTTCCACATCCTTGGCAACATTTGTTATTATCTGACTTTCTGAATATAGCCATCCTGCTGAATGTGAAGTAGTAACTCATGGTTTTGACTTGCATTTCCCCACTGCTGAGCATTTTCTCACGTGCTCATTAGCCATTAGTATATTTTCTTTGGAGAGCCTTCTACTTAGATTATTATTAATTAGGTTGTCTTTTTATTATTGGATTGCAAAAGGTCTTTATGTGTCCTATATACAAGTTACTTATTAGATATATATTCTTTTTTTAATGTGTTAATGGCACTGATTAAAATATTAAAGGATTCAGTCTCCTTCCCCTTGCACTGTATTTTCTTGGTTTTAAAACTCAAGATTTTTTTCCACTTTAGTATTTCAGAAGTTGAAATAATTATGTAAACAATATACACATATTTTACCTCCATAAGAAGTTAGAATTAAAGCAATTGTATTTCTTATCATCAATGATGTCTTGTTACAGGATATCTCAAGGTCACCCCTACATAGCTATGGTTTTATGGACAGAAGAGGGAAGAGCTGATGGGAAGAATAAAAATCTAGAGGAGGCAATCACCATCTTCAAATGTGCACTTGGGATTACTGGAAATGGAGTGTGGGATTTTAATGGGACAGTGAAAATTTCATTAATATCACTTCCCATTCACATTATCAGGATCCTCCTCTTTTTCAATTATATATCTCTATAAAGTTGGATTTTCCTCATATACTGCAGCAAAACAACACATTGAGTGCAGAAGTAGACATAAGAATCCGGATGCCTTCTACCAGGCATCTAGCAGATCCAATATGTAAACACAAGTCTACTCTTCTCAATATTTTTTGGTTTTGAAAATAGTTACTTTTTAAAAAAAAAAGTTATTTAGATTAACATGCAATTATTTTCACTAAATTAATACATAAACATTTTTAAATGTATCCTTTGTAACATCTAATATGATAACTAATATAAATAAAAAGCTCTTTGGAGTGTTTAATAATTTTTAAGAGTTCTGAGAACAAAAGGTTTGAGCGCCCCTGATCTGGTTTAACATTAACCAACCATATTCCAGAAACTAATAAGTTTTCTTTAGGGAAAAAAGTGTTCCAAGACCAAAATAAGTTTGAAAATACCTGCATTTAAAAACATATATATATATATAGTTCTGAAGGTATCCAAATTGAACCCCCCAAGATTCTCAGAACTGGTCTCCTCAAGATGCCCTGCTCAGGCACCAGAGTATTTTGAGCTATGAGCAATGGATTTCCCTTAAGACTGAGGAGAAGCATCTGTCCTTGCCTAAGTTCTTTGTACTTCCCTAATTGAAGAAGAGATCCTCAAGTCCTAAGACTCTGCCCTTTTCCTAATGAAAGAACCAATGACTGCTTTACCCATGACCTAAAAAGAATACCCTTTGCGGGGTCTCATTCAGTTGTAGGTTTATCAGTGAACACATCCTCTCTATTTCAAAACCTCACCTTTACTCTCAGAGTAAGGATGAGGTGACCCCTTCTTGTCTGTCATGTAAAGTCCCTCCCTTCCTGACATCCCAGATCCCTAAATGCAGGATAAATATTTCTGGTCTATTCCATTATCCTTTAGAAATTACAACGATTTAAATTCTCCACATAAATATTATTAAATTTTGGCTTTTTCTCATACTAATCTGTCTGATGTTGATTTGTTCATCCATTCGGCTTTATAGGAACCCTGATGGGGTGGGAAAATGTCCCTCTGTGCCCTGAAAGTTCTTTTCAGCTGGAATTCCCATCTACCAGCAATTCAGCCAAGAATCCAACACAAGGGGAAAGAGAGAGCCACCCCCTTTGTGTTCTCCAGGCCTTTTAGGAAACCTGGAGCTTTTGGTTTGGCCATATACATGTGAATCTACATGAAAAGTGATACTGGAGACATCAAAGGGATGGGCAAGTGTCCCGCTGGCAAAACCAGAAGAGCCTACATTGTTACCCAGCATGCAGTTGGTTGTAAACAAACAAGAAAAGGGCGAGATTCTTGCCAAGAGAATTAATGTTTATGTTGAACATATTAAGCACTTGAAGAGGTGAGATAACTTCCTACAACATGTGAAGGAAAATGAGGTGAGATAGAAGGATGCAAAAAGAAAGGTCAACTGAGATGCCAGCCTCTCCACCCAGGGAACGCACTTTGTGAAAGGCCTGAGCTGCCAGAACCCATCCCCTGTGAACTCAGGGCATGATAGGGCTAGAAATAAGTAAAACCTCTGGACCACCAAAAACTCTTTAGTTAAAATAAAATAAAAACGCATTTATAATATATAAGATACATGTTTTTACACACAAATACATACATAAGTGAGTTTCTTTACTAATGAATTCTTCAGAGTCCTATTATTTGCTAAGTGGACATTGTGGTGGGCAAAAGGGAGATGAGGTTTCCCCAACTCTACTTGACTCCAATTCCTCATGCGTAGGATATCTACATTTTGAAGCACCAGTTTTCTTTGGACCAAGTTTTGAGAAATGTTGATGTAGTTCTAGCTCATCATTTTACATAGAAAACTGAGTCCTGGGGAAGTAAAATGACTTGTCATAAAATGGCTTGACATGACTACTCACAATGCTGAGATTAGGACGCAGGTGTTCAAACTGCTAATCTAGCATTCTTTCCCTCATTATCGCCCCAAAGTCTCCCAGGCCGATCTTAACTGGAAGGGATTACAGCACTAACTTCAGTTTATTTGCACCAACCAGTGCTTCTAATCTGTTGCCTTTGAGAGATAATCCCACAAAATGCAGCAGAATGTACAAACCATAACCTCAGAGATTACTTTTTTTTTTTTTGGGGGGGGGCTTATACCTGTAATCCAATTAACACAGCAAACCAAGGGGGGAAAAACAGTCTTTAAATTAGCATTGGAGCAAGGAGTTGGGGAAAGAAGTTAATTCATATTAACAAGTTTGCAAACCTCTGAAGTGCATTTTCACTTTCCTAAATCCTAATCACTAACCTGTAATGTGAACCAGTAGCTTGAAAAGAATATTACAACCATGAATCAACTAATTTTAATGTTTAAACCACTTCCTTATGAATGTCCCAGTTTCTTTTGAGAGGTGAACACATTTCTCCATCCCAACTGATGCATTTGTAACTCACTACACTTCCCTTTTCAACTTGGCTGCCAGGAAGTCTTAAGGTAGGTGACTTACCCATTCTGATAGCTACATCATCATTATGATCCCACAGATGGCTCCCAAATTCCTGGAGATAGGAGATTAATTATGTCATATGGGATTAGGTAAATAATCTTTCAAAATTACCGACCACTACCAACTTCTCTCACTCATCCTCTCAGGCCTCTGGGTGACTTCCTGTCTAAACTCATAGTTGTAGCTATTGAGAATCAAAACGGGCACCAGATTGTAATTCTGCCTTCTCTCTTGGTATCTGCTTTGCTCATATGAGCAATAATTATGCAGAGGGCAGTAATATTAAACAGCTCTTATTCCCTGTAGGAAATGCTCATGTGCTTATAGCCTGCATTTTCTGAGTATAGTCCAAAATCTGAAGATTTTATTCATGCAAGGTAAGTTTGACCTTCAGCTAAACTCAAATCTATAATTTAAAGTGGCCTCTTTGACTCAAAATCTCCTCCATTTCAATGCCAAATGGATCATCAGCTGCTCTCCAAGTAGTGTTCGCTCCAAAGGAAGGTTCCTGCTACCGATCTACGCACATTTTTGCATTTCTACTCACAGACTTAAGTTCTGCTCTCCAATATGTGACTGTAGCTTAATTGACGGAGGAATGCAAAAAGAGATTCACAGGCGTCTGACTACTGTCGACTCATTGACTTCCCTCAGAGAATTCTTTCACTTGTCTTTTAAATTTTCCTTTCTTGTCAAAATTGCAGGTGCAGATAAATGCTGGAATCTTATTTCAATCAGAAAGTGCCAAGAACAAGAAAAGATGGAGAATTTTGATTGTCGTTGAGGATAGAGCCTCAAACAGCTGGAGGCCTTCCATTCTCTTTTAGCTTCCATCCATCTAAGAAAAAAAATGCACTAAGGATTTCACTCAATTTGTGCAGAAAGATGAGGAAATTCACACTGAAATGAAGAAGCACACTCCCAAAATAGCATTAACCTAGAATGACACTGCTGGGGGAATAAGAGACCTTGAATGTGGTGGGTCCAACCTTTGGTATAAGGTCGGGGGGAGGGAGCGCCTGGATGGGCTCCTGCGTGGCAGCCAGCGGATGGTACACTTGCTTCCTTTTTCAGGGAGCCTGAGAGCTAGCTCAGGGATTTTCACCTCAGCCAGATTTTCTTTCTCCAGACCAAACAAATATGTGTTTCAAACAACTTCTGAGAAAACCTTGAAATGATTATGAGGAGGAAAATCAAAACAAAACCAACTCTGACTTAATTGTCATTCTGTGTTGCTCCCCAGGGTGTCACAGGATTTGTCTCTGGATTCACCCCAACCTGCTTCTAAACCTGCCTTATTGAGCACCACTCAGACCAGAGAGATTGTTTCCTGGTGGACTCCCCACTAGTCAGCACCCAGGTCCTCAGTGTCAAGGATCGTGTTGGAGGGTTTCCCTATCTCCAGCCTCCAAACCAGTCCTGGCATACAGGAGGTGTTCAATAATGAGCTGAAATGTGGCCCCTCACATGCAAAAATACCGGAATCTGTCCCTTGGCTGGGTTCTAATCCTGCCCCATTACAGATCCTAATCCTCCAGCTTCTTCATTCTCCCTCAGCTCTTCAACCACCCAGAGCTGCACCATCCAGTCCAGCAGCCACTGCCACGTGTGGCCACTGAGTACTTGAGACATGGCCGACAGAATCACAGCCACAAAACACACTCGGGTTTCAAAAAGTCAGTACAGAAAAAGACTGCAAATGATCTCATTGATACAATATAGCATATTGATGACATGTTAAAATGATCAGACATTAGCTATATCTGGCAAAATAGATCTACTGTCAAAATTAATATCACCCGTTTCTTTTCAAATTTTTTAAGCGCGGCTTCTAGAAGAGTTTAAATACTCTGTGTGGCTCACATTCTGTTTCTATTGACAGTGCTGGTTCAGACTCTGCTTGTACCTGTCAGACCCGGCCGGAGTCTACTGCGACCCCACTGACTTGACCAACACACGTCTGCTCGCCCAGACCTGTGGCCCACCGAGCGCTCCAGGAGGTGGCCGCAGCGAGCTGCAGAGGGGCACCTCCCCCGGCGCGTCCGGCCGCCCGGCGCTCGAAGCCGGTCCCCTCCGCAGGGCGTGCTTTGCTGCCCTCTGCTGGCAGCACCCCGGTTCCTGCAGCGTCAGGGCGCACCCACAGCTCCTTCCTCCAGCCTCTGGGGCTACCCTGGGACAGGCAGCCCTTTCCTGACACTTCTCCGATCCCCACCTGCCCTTCTGTAGCTCACTATTTTCAAGAGTACGAGTGGAAAGGAAAGGGGAGACTGAGCCTTTTCAGAAGGAAGATGTGTTCTGGAGAAAGCAGTTTTTTAAAAGATCACTATGTACTTTCAAAAATATTAAGTATCTTGTAGTGTTCCTCACGCTTCAGTCATGGCTAGTGTCACCCGGGAAATTTGTTGAATATAAAGGTTACTGGGCTTCTCTACTGGAAATTCTGGATCAGAATGTCAGGATTGGAAGCCCAGGAATCTGTTTTTAACAAGCACCCCAGGTGATTCTAATTCCTGGGCAGCATGAGAAATACAGCTAAGACGCAGGACTTCCCAGCCTTGAAGGCACTCACTGACCATTAGCACTTGCTGAAACGCAGCTTCTGATCCAGCCGGTCTGGGGCAGGGCCTGCGATCCAGGCTTGTCACAGTGACTTGGGTGCTGCTGGCCCATGACCACCCTCATAGAGCGAGGTGGTAACACACCAGGTCTGCACCCTGGGGTAGCCTCAAAAGCACACCTGTTCTGTTTAGAATCCCCACCAGCTCTGCAGCCTCCTGCGATTCCCACCAAGACGTCTCTCAAAAAGCAAAGTCGGATTATTTCTTTTGTCTAGAAAAGCAAGGATGCCCCCTTTTGACAATTCAAAATATTTTCTGTAAAATGCCAGGAGAGGAACGAACAGTGGTTATATTTTCTTCTAAAACATTTAATTACTACTGATTAGAAAGAATTCCCTTCCTTAACAGGTTAATTGTAAAGGCCTGTGTCTTGAGGCCATGTAGGGGCCACGGCATTTAATCTGAAGATATGAGGGGAGCTCTGTGCTGCTATCAAAGTATGCCCTCGGGAATAAGCCCCCAGGATGAGTGTAGGGTAAGGTAAAAAAAGTATCAGGCTTTTCTGTCCTCCTGCCATTAGGATAGATGACGGAACCCTGTGGTCCTGAATGCATGCCTGATGGCGGGCACCTGGAGTAGGGTGTGGGCATATGTAGATGGGATTCACCTGGGCTAAGACTGGGCTTTTAAGGGCGGCATCACGGGGACATCAGCAGAGCAGAGAAGCCGAGAGAGAAGCAGAGCCATGAGAAGAGCAGAGAGAATGTGAGAGAAGGCCAGAGAGCCCAGAATGAAGACCTGCTGTGGGCTGGAAGGCCTGCCAGCCTCCCGGCCACCCAGCACCCCTACTTGCCATGTACCCGGTAAATCCCAATAAAAGCCTGAAAAGCCACTGAGGGTTCTAGGACTCTGACTCCTCCCTTACCCCGTCTGCTGGGATCATAGAAAACCTGCCCTGTGGCGCTGTCCTGCCCCGACAATGAGCACTTGGTGCTTGGGGAGTGATGGTCACCTTTGAGGACTGTCCACAGTCTCCAATCTTCAAACTCAGTTTCTGCTTTTATTTCTTAACCCTTTCCTCCTTGGCACCCAGCAAACACTTTTAGTGCTGTCAGATCTAGTGCTCATCCTGGTCAGGACACTACCATCCTATTGTTCCCCAATAATTCTCTGGAAAGTGCTGAGGTTGGAGGCGGGGGTGAGAGGAGTAGATAGGGTGTGCCTCTATTGTTTCAGGTTGGTTAAACTCTGCTTGAAACTTTCTCTCCTAATGGTAAATTTTGGATTGACCCCAGATTACACCTTTATTTTCTAAGGTTTTTACTAAACTGTGCCATTTCCAGACACCAATAAAGTTGCATTTATTAAGCAGAAACCCTTTAGGACCTTAAATGATTAAAACATGACATATGATTAGAAGGTTATCTGACCCATTCTGGTCCTGCTTCATTTCAAATACTTGGAATGTGAGTCTAATATCTATCCACATAGTCTATATGCTTGCAGATTGGTAAGGGGTTGGGGGAGGGGGACAGGAGGGAGGAATAGAACAGGTTGTTTTGTTTGTTTCAAGGCCAAGGAAATAATCCATCTTAACAGTTAATACCTTCCCACCCTCACCCCTGCATTTTTTAAAAGACTTCTTCTCTAGTTAGCCACATAGCTCCCATTAAAGTCAAATTTCCTTAGATGAGGAAGTCACTGAATGCCTAATTACACATGCAATGCTGGAAAAAAAATATTAAGACTGCATTTACATTGCCAGCTTTCTTTTCCCATTACACAACAGAAGATTTATCCTTTCATCTAGTGCGCGAGGATTGCTCTTGCAAGCTTGTGGTTCCGTGTAACATATATTACTATATCATTCACTATTAGCACCAACCTTGACATTCTAGAAGTTATGCCTCTCTCAATGTTATATATAGTCTTTCTTCTGAGCTAGAAACAAACCAAACCAAAAATAATCACCAAATCCCACATCCTGGCTGTCACTTACCCAGACAGAGTGACATTGCAACACCCCAGGGCCCCACAGATCTCCTGTGAGCTGTGTGGATTCCTGCCATGGGCTGCACCCACGCAACTATCAAATGCAATTCTCTGGCAGAAAGCCCATTTAAACCTTTATCCAGTGGCAAGTTCAGGGTTTTTCTGGACAGGTTGCTTCCACCTTGAAAATCAGTGAGACTCACTGATCAGGCACTGCCCAGGGACCAACCTCAAGCAATACCAAAGGTGACCCAATAAAACTTCCACCTGTGTTAATTTCCAAATGCTTAGACCTTGAAATATCCATGAGGTTTGATCTGAAGCAAAGCCCAATATTCACACTCTCAAGCTTCAAGGTTAGCAAGTGACTAAAGAAAAACTACAACCTTTAATTGGGCTGCTGCCGAGGCCTCAGGTGTGTGGGTGTCACCTAGTTTCTCCAGATGTCAGCAGAGAGACAGGATTTGATAGATAGGTAAGTTAGCCCTCAGCTCCTGGGAACTGCTACTTCAATGCCTGGATTGCCTACCGATTCACATGGCTAGCAGGTTCCCAGCAAATGCACTGACAGACTGTCGAGCTGAGGAGGCTCCACGAGGGGAACAATTTGCTGAGTGGCCCAGCAGACATCACCATGTCACAAAGAGCCTCGGTGACTCATTTGGGGAGTGATCTGGCTTCCTGAGCTCTTTGCCCTTTGCCTCTGGAGATTCTGCCAGGATACACCAAGTCAGACAATGCAATGCCCTCGACACCAACAGGAATAGGCTGAGGCTGGACACCAAGGCCTTGGGGTGTCCTGCTTCTCATAACAGCTGTCACAAATGGTCCCAACTCTGAACTTGTAGGCTCCTAATGTGAGTTTCATATTTGTAAGAGTAGGCATAAGAGGTGAAACCCTCGGAAGCGTCTTCCTGGGGTTCAAAAAAAAGAGGAAAAAACTTGTGGTGAGTGGCACTAGTGAACAATGCCCCTTAAGGCTGGGCATCAGCTCATAGTCCCACTACAAGGGAGATGCCTAGGGATCAGGTTACCCAAGGGCCTGGGGAACGTGACCAGCTCCCACCCCTGTGTCCACAGGCATACTCGTTGGAATAGCACCGATTTCTTTGCACGGATCTCATAATAACTACCTCCCACCACCACCCCAGTCTTTATCCATTACAGTGGTTTTCAAACTAGTTGGTCTTAGGACCCCCTTATACTCTTAAAAATTATTGAAGACCCCAAAGAATTTTCATTTATGTGGCACGGTGGGTTGCAGTTACCAATATCTACCATATCACACATACCATTCCCATGTCATCATCACCTGTCAAGCAGCCTCGAAAGAGCAGCACAAGCAAATAGCATCTTAATATTTTTATAAAATAATTTTTACCTCCTATATGTATCTCAGAATTCCACAGAGGTCCATGGATCACACTTTGACAATCACTGACCTATGGAATGACGATTCATTATCTAGTCTGAGATCATATTTACTCCTCCACCTGAATGTAAATTCCATGAAAGTAATGACTTTGTGATCCTCATCTTTGTACCCATAGTTTCTAGAACAGCACCTGGAGCATAATATGTGCACAATAAGGTTTGGTTACACCAAAGACTAAATGACCCAGTAGCACAGCAAGAAAGATGCCCCCAGGGCCAGGCCTAGGATTTCTGAGCTAGCACAGGACAGAGTATTGCACAGCACAGAGCCCATGGACTCAAGTCTCTTGCTCATGGCTGAGAGTCTGTGTGGTACTGAATGAATCCTCCAGGGTGCTAACAGCTTTCATGGGCCAGGTCATGGTCAGAGATTTGAGGCTACTAACAGCTCTCCCTCAAGGCAAAATCCTAAAGACTTTGTGATCACTCTCCCTCCTGTCTGGTGAGATATTTAGCACCAGGTGGAGTGGCCCCTCTCTCCCTGTGGCAAACCCACCTGTGGTCACCACTGGGGAGAGCTGTCTCCAGGAACTTTAAGAAGCAGGTGGCTTACTAAGGGGATGGAGACTGCTAGAGAAAAGGGTTTATCTCAGATGGCCAGAGAAGGGTGGTGTGGCCAGAGCGGAATGAGAGGAAGATGGAGATGGAGGTGGAGGTCAGTTGGTGTTGGCCTATAGGCCTTGGTAAATAAGGGGCTTCATTCACAGTATCATGGACACTACTGGGTAGTTGAGTTGGGGTTGACACTGCTGACTTGCTCTTTACATAGAGTACTCTTGCTGCTATGTGGAGAATAGACTGTAGTTTTGAAAGGAAAGCAAGAATGACAGCCAACAAGACCAGAGACACGGGTCCAAATGAGACATGGGGGTGATTTGGACCTGTAAGTGGAAGTGATGAATTGTCCAACCAGGATATATTTTTGAAGATGAAATCACTATAAACTGTGGTTAGACTGATATGGGTATAAGAAAAATAGAATAATCAAGGACAATTCTTGGGTGTTCAACCTGAGTAAAATTCAGGTGAATATACTGAGATGGAGATGAGATAGAAACAGGTTTGAGAGATAAAACCAAGCTCTATTTTCAGATTTTTTTAAAGATTTATTTTATTTATACAAGAACCGGGGTACAGGCCAGATGCGCGGGAGGGTGAGAGGATTCACCAGAGACAGAGCGGGGAACAGAACAGGCAGACTGAGGGGAGCAGCAGTCAAGACAGAAGAGGTCTGCTGTGCCATTTGGGTTGCTCCGAGGCTGGCGGGGATCGAACCGGCACTGCAGAGGCTGCAGACAGCTTCACAGTGCTGTGCTCAACCGCCTGCACCACCAGGGAGGCCCTCTATTTTGAGATTCTTTTGGACTGCCACTGCAAGTGACAGGTAGACAATGGGCTGATGCAAGTGATACAGATATTACTGATGCAGGTGTTACAGATACTGGACTTGAATATGTTATATATATTTTCATACATTTATATATGGAAGTTATGGAGTGTAGATGATAATTAAACCCACAAGATGGCATGTCACCCAAAAAATACAAGTAGAGAAGAGGACATAGGGGTAGAGGACTGAGCCCTCAGGCACTGCAACATTTAGAGGTGAAAAAAAAGGAGAAGCCAGAAAAGAAGCCTCTTTGCTGCTAAGAGGTAGCAGGAAAGACAGGAGAGTGTGCTGCAAGAAGAAGGTGATTAATTGAATCAAATTCCATTGAGAATTCAAGGAATATAAAGATAGAGATTTTACAATGGATTAAGCAAGGTTTTGACCTTGATAAGAACAGTTTCAGCAAAATGATGGGGCTAAAAGTCTGATTAGAGTGAGTTGAGAGAATGAGACTTCTAAGCTGAATGGAGACTGAATAGCTGCATTTATTTCCGTTCCCCTTTGAATTTCCACTAAAGTGACAACAAAAGGTTTTAAACGCATACATCTATACACAGAATGAATAGGAGAGGGAATGGGAGCATATGACAGATGTCAACAAAATTTTGGAATCCCGAAAGCAGGTGGATGAATGATAACTGACCTAGCAGCCTGAAGAAAATTGACAGTTAGGTACCTATAGTCTGGAGGAGCAAGAAATGCTCCTTGTGCCAAAGAACTTTGGGAAGTTTCGGGAATTGAAGGTAGCAGGTAATTCTGAAGGGACAGATTTGGGAGGAACCAAAAGCAGGAATGAGTGAAAATCTTCATAAGAAGATTTTCTCTCCTGCCCACCTGTGACCATGCAGGTGCCTCTCTTTTTCGTTTTTCTTTTTTTTAAATATTTATTTATTTACTTTAAAGATTTATTTATTCATTTACAAAAGTACCGGGGTACAGGCCAGATGCACGGCCTATAGATGAGAGGATTCACCGGAGACAGAGCGGAGAACAGAACAGGCAGACTGATGAAATACACTGCTGAGGGGAGCAGCGGGTGAGACAGGAGAGGTCTGCTGTGCCATGTGGTACCCTCGCCGGCCAGCAGGGATCGAACTGCAGAGGCTGCAGACAGCTTCACAGTGCTGCGCTCAACTGCCTGCACCATCAGGGGAGGCCCACCTCTCTTTTTCTTTCTCTTTCTCCTAATAAACCTGTCCTTTTAAAATGTAAGAAAAAAAAAAAAGGAAGAAGAAGAAACCTCCTAGACCCTTACTCTGTCCCCCGCAGCTGGTAGATTGCCATTGCCCAAAGAAGTAGACATCTAGGGAGGATGAACCATGGAGACTCTGGACTGGAAAAAATAAATCAAGTGTGAAAGTAAAGATTATTTCCAATGTACAGAGTCTCAATTTACCACCTATTTGTTATTTCTGAGACAGATGTTGGTGGATGTACTTCATCAAAACAAGAGGGTAAACCAAGAAAGAAGATCCCAAGAGACAGGGGACCTAAGGAAGTGGTAAAGAACATTCCCAGGAAAACAACAAGAGGATGTCCCAGGATACATCCATGCAGCAGACTTAGAGAGCAACAAGTTCAGATTAGAGTGTGAGAATAGAGGAATCCAAAAAGAAATCTCCAAGAAAAAGGAACACATAATAGCTGTCCCTGCAACCTCATCTCTGCCCTGACCTCCCTCCTGTTCCCCACTCCTCCTTTCAAATGGGCAGAGGGAGACAGATACCCAGCTGGGACGCTCGTCTCCCAAAGTTGTAGTCACAAGTGAATTTCTGGGCCCCTCCTCACAGGTATTAGGGCAGGGCAGAGAAAGACACCGCTCTCCCCACTGGGCTGAAAACTCAATCACTGGGATTCTGTCTTCTTTGTTTTTAATAGACTAGGAACTGAAGGGGAAAGTAAAGTGATAGTTGGGACACAGAGACATCACTGTCTTATACTGCCACACCTTAATATGCTCCTCTCCGTCCCCATCTTTGGCCTTAATCACCAGTTGTAGGACAACAAGAAAAGTCCCACACAATGTGGCCCCTCAGTGCTGCTGTTCAGAGGAACAGAGAAATGGAGTCAATGCTGAAGGAAGATGTTTTCTAAGTGTGAAGTGCAGCCACAGGCGTGGGGACCATGGGGAATGACCCAGTAGCGAGGGGGCAGTAATGATGCAGAGAAAGGGGATCATTGCAGGGTAAGTCCTTTTGCAGATAAGTTGGGGGGTGCACAGGTGCTACCTGAGACATTCATCTTGTGTTCGTGGCCACCCGGGGAAGTATATTGAAGTCTCTGAGCTATTCCCTGTTGATTGCTTTTATTTTTTCAATGAAAAGGGGCCTGGCCAACAGCTAAGAGTGAGCAGGAGAGTAATGATACTGACAGTTTGATGGGCAAGTAAATGGCCCTTGACCATGCCAATGTGCAGGACTGCTGGGCCAGGATGCTGCTCGGTTATGGGCTCCTCTCCTGTCTCATCCAGCTGCTCCAGGGCAGGCAGGGAGCTGGAGGGACACTGGGTTTAACCAGAATTGAGGTTTTCCTAGAAAACCATGAGGGAGAGACATGTAAATTGAATATTACATAGGAACATGATTTTAGGGATGAACCATGAAATCCAAACTGAGCAAAATGGAGGAGGGTAACAGTGAAATAGGCAAGAGGTATGAAGTTGCTGGATCAATATCTCAGCTGGTTGAGGTTTACTGGACACAGAGCATGGGGCAGCCTTCCACTTAGTCTTCCCCGACACCAGCCATGGCACACTCGTCCCCTGCTCCTCCTGTACTGCCCTCGCCTTGCTCGGCTTCCTACTCTTCTGTTAACTCACCCTGAACTAGAGTTAGTAGCCTTTGCCACCTCAGATCTATGCCTGCCTTGATTTCTCTGATGTGAGAGCTTCATAGGTCCCCAGATGTATTTCACTTTCACTAGGAACAGGGAAACGTATTTCGTTTTGCTCATGATTGCTTTTCTTCCCCTTTCTTGGTTACCTTCCTCCCTTACATCCACTTCTTTCTCCATGGGCTGCCCAGAAATTTTTTCTCTCCAACCACCTCACAGACTCCTTAACTCTCCTGCAACACCGCCGTCCTAGTTTTTCTGTTGACTACTTTTCTATGCATCAAATCAGAATGGTGAGTAGGCACAGAGTTTACAGGGGAAGGATGTGGCTGTAATCCTCTTCACAGGAAGTAACTGGCAGTGTAGATAACTATCTAATCTGCAATAAATAGCACACACAGCCAGAGAGTGTCTTGTTCTATGTGTGTCTCCAGTGAGAGGAGAGTAATTGGGGAGCCTGTGCTGCTCAGGAGGCTGGGTAATATAGGGGAACAGCTGGCTCTGACCATGCACTTAGAAGTCCCAGAACTCATAAGGAAGAAAGGATTACTAATCTGTCAAGAAGCTAGGAAGGGCTTGTCTCTACATAAACTCAAGATCTCTGGTAAGAAAATTTTCAAATTTGCTTTAAAATAAGTGGTCTGTTTCCTATAAATAGCAAGAGTTTTCTTGAAACAAAGGCTGTTATATATCAAAATTGTATATCAAAATCCATTCTCTGCTTTTAAAATAATAGTATCCCTGGGGCTCCCTGGTGGTGCAAGAGGTTAAGTCTCAGCACTACGAAGTTATCGGCAGCCACTGTAGCATATTCGATCCCCGGCCAGGGAGGTGACCCACACGGCACAGCGGACCTCACCTGTCTCATCCGCTGCTCCCCAGTCAATCTGCCTGTTTTGCTCCCCACTGTGTCTCTGGTGAATCCTCTCACCACCACCAACACCGCACCTCTGGCCTGTACCCCAGTTCTTACATGTATAAATAAATAAATCTTTAAAAACAAAAAAAAAATAGTATCCCTGATTTTTAGCTGAATGCAAGGGCATCTGAGTAAAAACTACACTTTCCAGACTCCCTGAATTAAGGAGCAGCCATATGTCCAAATGCTGGGTACAGTGGAACACCAGAGGTCACGCCCCTAAAGGCAAATGATGTGACATCCCCCTTCCCTGCTCCCACCCTGCTGTTTGGAAAAAGAAAGAAATGGAGAGAAAAAGTCAAGGTGCCCGGTAATGCCCTGAAGGAGGGTCACCATACCTCCCCTGGACCATCTTCACAAAAGAGAAATAAACTATCTTGTTTCACCCACAGTTACTTGGGTTACATGCACCTGCAATTACATCTTAACTAGTACCCTCATCCTTCTTTCTTTATCAATGTATAGCAATGTATATACAAACTATCTAATTCATGCTTTGATTTTTCCATCCTTCATTCCAGTGTTGAATCTATTATTGATAAGATTGTTGCCTGGGAGATTCTCTTCTTAACAATGGGTATGTAAAACTTATATCAAAGATAAGGACAGGTCTTCTTTCTGAATGTCTAGTGTCTACAAATGCAATAGCTAAATCCTATTCCAAAACTACTGGCAATAAATGAATGCTTTCAGGTAAGCCAGATCACAAATTTTGGAGTAACTGAATAATAATCTTTGAATACTTATCTTTAAACCGAGCTACTTGTGTTTAGTTCTGGTATTCTAATAGAAATGGCGTCCTTTCCAAAATGCCATCTTGCCCCTTCTCCATTTGTATTGTTATTGCTAAACCACCCAATTTTAATTATCATTTAATTATCTTTATCTACAGTTGAGTTCCCTCCTTCTGTTGGAAAGTCTATTTTATATAAACCAAAGCATGGGTAATTACCTATCAAAAGCTGATTTATCTAAATTCCCACTGAAATTAGATGAGGCAGTTCCTTTAAGTCATAAAATCATTCAAAATTAGATCCAGGAAAGGATAGAATTGAATTTGGATGTATAAAGTACCAGCAACATTACAGTTCTCATAGGGAATCAATTCTTATCCATGTTGCCTATTGCAGTGGTATGGGAATCACAGTTCTAGATTCATCTTCCAAGATGTATACTGAGGCAGATACTACAGGTAGGTTCACTCACCACTTTTTCCCAGCCCATATTTTCTTGACTTTCTTTACTACAAAGGCTGGGGAGAAAAAAAATTAAACTTCCTGTTCTCAGTCCTATTCTCCTCCTTTGCATTGAGGAGACACCTTGTGACATAGTTGTGGCCAATGAGATATATGTAGGAATCTTTTTTAAACAAGAATTACCAGTATTTCCACTCTTTTTCCAAAAGAACTGAAAGCAGGCACGTAAAATACTTCTCCACCCATATTTGCAGAATGTTTTTCACAACTGCCAAAAGGTGGAACCAATCCAAGTATCCATCAACAGGTGAGCAGATGAGCAGAACATGGTCTTTGCACAACCACCAAAAGAAATGAAATTCAGACACATGCAGCAACAGGGATAATTCTGGAAACATTATGCTAAGCGAAATAAGCCAGACACAAAAGGACAAACACTGCATGATTTCACTTCTATTAGGTGCCTAGAATTGGTAAATGTACAGTAACAGAAAGTAGAACAGAGAGTACCAGGGTTGGGGAAAAGAGGCTGGGGAGTTGTTTAACAGGTGCAGAATTTATGTTGGGGATGATGAGCAGTTCTGGAGACTGATAGTGGTAGTGGTGGCACAACTCTGTGAGTGTACTTAATGCCTTTGAATTGTACACCTAAAAATGGTTAAAGTGTTACGTTTTATCACAACATAATAAAAGATGTGAAAAACAGTTATGCCTATCTTTATTCAGCAAATTTCAAGTCTGTGTCTCACAATTCCACAGTATGCTTAAAGATTCAATACTGACTTTAAATAGAATTGTAATTCACCACTCAAGGTATCTACCCGGAGGCTAACCAAAGGGTAGAACCAGTAATAACAAAGAGGGTTTTGTAAATATCTGTTGTTGCTTCTCTACCTTGAAGATGTGGAGACCAAAAGGGATAGGAGAAGGAAAAGGGGGAAAGACATACAATCTGCCATTTAGTGATGATGAAGAAAGGAGCCCCTGTGGGAGGCAGGGCACACCCACACACACTAGAAGGAAGGAGGGATACTCCTTGCAGAACTTTGAGGTGCTCCCTCCATTTGGGAGTGTCTTACCACAGATTTTTTTCTTGCAAAACTCATCAAGGGGGTAGTTTTGGCCAAAAGATTGAGCATCATTGAGGGTGTAGGAATCTCTACACCCACAGACTCTCTCCTCACCTCCTCTGGGCCCCTGGCCAGACACATCGTTCTTACTTGGGATTAACAACAAACTAACATTATGTGCCAAGCACAGCTGGAAGCACTTTACATATTTTATCTCATTTAAATCTTACAAGTTCCCTAGGAGGTACACACACTCTTATTAATGTTCCCACTTTACAGAATAGGAAATTGGATTAAGACATGCTTGGATAGCCTGTCCAAAGTTGCACAGATAATAAGTTGCAGAGCCAGGACTGGAATTCCCACAGTCTGGTCCCAGCTACGTCCTGTTTCACCACTGCTTTGAGCTGCTTCTAGAGCCTGCAGACAATCGACTGCTCTGGGCATTTCAGTCCTCATTTGTGCTTTAACTTCAAAATATGTTTAACTAGAGCCTCCCTGGTGGTGCAGAGGTTAAAGTCTCAGCTTTATCAATCTATTGTCAGCCACTGCAGCACGAGTTCCATCCCTAGCCAGGGAGCTGACCCACATGGCACAGCAGACCTCTCCTGTCTTGCCGGCTGCTCCCCTCAGCAGTGTACTTCAGTAGATCCGCCTGTTCTGCTCCCCACTCTATCTCTGGCGAATCCTCTCACCCCCCACATCTCTAGCCTACTCCCCAGTTCTTGTATGCATAAATAAATAAAAATAAATCTTTAAAACAAAACAAAATAGTTTTAGCTAGTACCCTCTCTGCCATCACTAGGGGTTGTTTACAGAAGAACAAAAACAGAGCGTGTGATTATACAAATAACTTTTTACTTCATAGTTATATTAGTTAGGTAATATTAGTAGCTATAATATTATAGATATAACTCCCAAGTCTCATTTGCCTCAAACAATGGGCATGATTCTTGCTAAAGTTAATTGCAAAATAGATGTTCCTAATCAGACAATTACCTTACAAACATATTCTATCATGTGGCTCTACTACCTTAGAAAACTCACAGCTTTTAAGGTCATCACACTCTTCTGGATCATCCAGGCAAGACAAAGAGCATGGAGACCCACCTGCTGTTAAAGAGTTCGTTATGGCCCAAGCCTGGAAGTGGCACCAATGACATGAGCTCATTCAGTCATGTGCTCACACCTAATTGCAAAGGGGGCTGGAAAATTTCAGCCGTGGTGTCTGGAAAAGGAGCAAGTGGATTTGGGATGAACACACAGCATTCTCTGTCATAATATCCTTCCCACCCAATAATGCATTTGCAAGGGGCCACCAACAAGGAAAGATTTCCCCCAGTACATCTCAACTACATCTTTTTTTACTTACCTTTATGCTTTTTCTAACCTTAAAATTTTAAAAATACACCACACAAGTAATGTATGACGACCGTTTGAAGCTTTTACTGAGTGCTCCAATAGAGAGGTATATGCTAACACAATATAATCTAACAGATTCCTCAGCTAGAAACATCTTTGTGAAGCTTGTATTTTGATACTATTGTGAGCAAACATTATCTCCAACAGATCAGATCACAATCGCAAGCTACAGGATATGGGCTATAATTTTAGCACCATTTCTGCTTAACGTATACTTCAATAGTCTGATAAGACTATTTAGGTTAATTGAATGTGTATTTACATGTCATACCAGACAAAAAGGGAATCAATGGCAAGGGGAGGGGGTCTCTCTATCAAAACTAGGAATGACTTCAAAAAGCAACTGGTCTGAGTGTCTACTGTCGGAAGAAAATATATTTATTCCCTCTAGTGAAATAAAATAACAGCTAAGCTGCAAGATAAATTAAGGCATGTCTTTTTAAACACATTAGAAGCATATGATGATTTTTTAAAGAAAAATCCCCTTCCCTAAAAATCTGGCATGATATATACATAAATTGAGTTGGCACTTGCTATAAACATCTCTGGCATCTATGCCAGAAATAAGTATGTACTTAAATAAGGACCCAGGCAACATTCAAAAATGAAAAAAAATAACTGCCTGGGCAGACAATATGACTATGGGTGACTTTTCTTTTCCAAGTTTTCTCTAATATTTTAACATCATAGTGTCAATAATTTTCTTCTAATTTCCTGCAAATAAAAGAGAAAAAGAAGAATCCTTGCCTGTCCTTAATACAACTGTAACAAGACTTCCATCTGTCAGTGAGAAACATTTACCATTTCTATCCAGTATTGCCGAGTGAGTAGTTCTAAAGTGAAATGTAGGGTTTTAAAAAATTATAGTTCTCTGCATGAGGGAAATTAATTTTTTAAAGAGAGAGAAGAGAATACTTTCCCAGAGGACACCCACAGACTGGTCAGTCTTTTCCTAACACTGAGGATGCTGGAAGCTTGCCACCATGACCTGCACTTTCATTATTAAGAAACTGAAAGGTGAAAGTACTCTTTGACTTAGAGAATATTTTATTGGCAGAAGCCCCAAAGAGATCCTTTCTTTAAATATTCACTATGTTCAGTGTTCCCTACCACCTCAGAGATTTACTGAGAACTCGAAGAAAATCTGTTTTGCATCCTTAGGCAAAGGTTAGCCACTTCAGGGGGTTGGTGATGTGATGTGTTTTCTTATGGATGACATAATTGGGTCCCAGAAAATCATTTTTTTTTTCTGCTAGGTCTTTCAAATTGCCTTGATGTCTCTGAGATTCTTAAGCTCATCAGTGAGTATCAAGAAGTGCCACCAGTATTCAAGCCCATGATTTCCCAAATTCGTTACAACATCTGTCTTCTTGGCCCCATTAGATGCTGGGGCATCCTTGTTAGATGTAGCTTAACATCCAAGAAGACTGAGTGGCCTTTGAAGTTTCCCCAAGAGGCCAAATCAGACACTCAGGGTGCTCTCCCTCACTTAATTCTCATAAATCAACCTGAGACATAAGCAAAGGTACATAATTCTCCATACCCTATGATCAGAATCCATTATTTTTTCTAACTAACCCTTTACACAGATGAAAGTTACCTACTAACAGAAGCTGATACTTAGGAAAGACAACTGTATCTTGGCTATAGAAAGCATGCAAAAGAAAAACCAGGAATTCAGACCTGAGCCATGGTCAGGAAAATAGCCCTTCTTCATGGCCCCTCTTTGATTTGTGACCACTTTTATTCTGGATTATTTGTTCACGTGAGCTGTTTAAGAAGATAGAGACAGTGTCTCCTTCCAGGAAAGAGGATAGCTTTGCTTGCTGTTCGGGATAATAAAGAGGTCTCATTAGAGTGCAAAGTTTGGGCAGGTCTGCAAGCAGCCCTTTTTATTACAAGACTGGTGATTTCTTAAACTTAAGGTACCTCAGCTATGACAAAAAAAACCAAACAAAACAAAACAAAAAACAACCATAATATATGCACAGTATTCCCCTGGCCTGCCTCCATGTGGCCCCCATGGATATGGGTGAGAACAAGATCAAGCTGCCTACTCTCCCTTGATTAATGAAGTCTTTGGAGTATTTTTTTTAAATTTTTTTAAAAAAAGTTTAATTTTGTTTATTTATGCATACAAGTACTAGGGTATAGGCTAGAGGTGTGGGGGGGTGAGAGGATTCACCAGAGACAGAGTGGGGAGCAGAACAGGCAGATCTACTGAAATACACTGTTGAGGGGAGACAGGAGAGGTCTGCTGTGCCATGTGGGTCATCTTCCGGGCCAGGGATGGAATTTGTGCTGCAGTGGCTGCCAACAGTTTCTTAGTGTTGAGACTCAACCCCTTGCACCACCAGGGAGGCCTGAAAAGGCTTTTTAATGTTAATTTTCCTGAGGTCCTAAGACTTTAACCCCTATGCCACCAGGAAGCCCTGAAGTCTTTTGGTTTTGACCCAGATGGCTCATGTCTTCTTTCAACATCCAGGAAACTTAAAAGTAGGGTATGGTCTCAACTACTTCACAATTCTTCCAGTAAGAGTTACCCAACTATTAGGATGAGGACCCCTCCCCCATGTTGAGGTTGTGATTCTCTTAACCACAGTAGAAGACAATTTTGATTCCTCAGGTAAAATAAATAAGCCTGTATGATAGCTAAGTATTAATGTATGCCTTCCATTTGTATGTACTTATCTCTGATGACTTGCTATAATAAAACATCCCCTACACTTACCAGAGAACATAATTAATACCAACTTCACACACACTCATTAATACCGTTCCCTGAATGTCTTTAACAAATGTAACGCCGCTTTAAACCCCAGTGGTGTGGACTGGCTACACACTTACTTTTGAAAGGAAATTTCCCTGGAGAGAACTGGTCTTATTTTCATGGAATGGATCAGAATTCCTCCAGAAAAAGATAATCCATTGGAGAATGAAGGCTGAGATGTTGAAAACTTCCTACTAAGTCAAACAATAAAATACCTAAAAGCCATATGCAAATAGCTAAGTTATGAAATGGGCTATTAATACTGGTGGGTTGCAAAGGAATCATTCCCTACTCCTCTGGGTTCTTCTAGGCTGGAAAATAATCAAACACGCATCAGAGAGATTGATAAGAAGAAAAGTCAAGAAGTTTAATATTAACATATATACCTCCTGTACATATGGGGGAGGCCCAGCATGACTGAGTAACTTGCCCACTGACCTCCATCTTAAATGGCTTAGCTAAGATAGGGGAGGGGATGTAAGGTTAGTTAGGGAGGTTGCCAGGGAAGGCAGAGTAGACAAAGGTATACAACTTAAGTTCTGCCTTCCCCATTGAAAAGAGATAGGAGATTAGGTCTTCCTGGGAGACTCTTTAACAAATAAAAGTTTATCATTTCCAAAATCTTACTTCACAGACCCTCCCATCAAATAACTCGGCTTTTTGCCAAAAAGACACATTTTGGGGTTGCAGATTTTTGCCCCTTTACAATATTGTGTCAACCATACCTAAGGACATCCTATATTTTTTATAAGAAATTAATTGCTAATCTTTCTCTAAGAATTAAAGAACTAAGAAAAAAAGTGTAGGCTCAAGCCATCTCCAAAAATAACAGATAACTTTGTTCTACACAAATACCTGGGATAGAGTTATATTTAACATTTTGCTATCAATGACCATCTAGAAATAGTTTAGGGTGGAAAAACTGTTTTCAGTATCAATGTCTTGTTTTTCAGACGAATACAATCCAAAATTGTTCCAAAGAATTATCTTAAATCAGGTATTTTAGAGCCTCCCTTGGTGGCGCAGGCAGTGGAGTGCCGCGCTGTGAAGCTGTCCGCAGCTTCTGCAGTGCAGGTTAGATCCTGGCCAGCCAGCTAGTGTCCCACATGGTGTGGCAGACCTCTCCTGTCTCGCCTGCTGCTCCCCTCAGCAGTTTATTTCGTCAGTCTGCCTGTTCTGTTCCCTGCTCTGTCTCTGGTGAATCCTCTCACACTCCCACACATCTGGCCTGTACCCTGGTTCTTGTATAAAAAAAAATCAGGTATTTTATAGGACACTGTTCTCACTTAATCTTACCTATATTATGTATCTGCTTAAATTAGGGAAAAAAACAGGTTTAGCAACTTCCAGTTTGCACTCTAGTTTCTTGCCTTCTACAAAAATTATGAATTTTTATGGTATAGTTGTACACTATTTCTCACCAATATTATTTCTTACCAGTGAGAGTTCTTTAATACCCACCATGTTTTAGAAGAGGAGGGACCAGTATTTTAAAGGTGACTTTTTAAATGAACATTGAGTTCAGCTCAAATTAAAATTTCTAACCTTTTCTTTCCTTTCCTATCCCACAAATATTCCCAAGGGACCTAGCCCATTCATAATAAGACAAGTAAAAATTAAAATCATACTGCCATGCTGAAATATATTTTTTATCTATAATATTTGCAAAGAAACATCTTTGAAAAGACACCATGTTACAAGAGTACAGGAAAACAGTCATTGTCATATTTTGTTAATTAGGAAGCAAATTGATACAACCTCCACAGAGCAATTAGGAAATATATTAGAATTTTAAATGCAGATACCCTTTGGCCCAGAAATTGAACTTCTAAGAACTCATCACACAGATAGACTTGCACATAAGCAAAATGACATGTACAAGGTTATTCACTGCAGCATTATTCAAAATAGCAAAGGATAAGAATAACTCAAACACAATGCAATATTGTGCTGCCATTAAAAAGAATGGCACGAGTCAACATATAATGATTTAATAGAATCGCTAAGCAAAGTGCAAAAGAGTGTATATGGTATGGTAGCATTTGTGTAAGAATAACAAAATTGTACTTAGATACATTATCTTTGTGACGTATTGACTTGACCAGCCTGAACTGAATTTCCCAGAATTCCTTTCCCTGCTTGTTACCAAGTAAAGTGGCATCAAGAGACATTTCTGCACGAGATTTAGAAAGTAGAAATAAAGCAGCAGCCATTTTGACTTTTTTTTCAAGATTGACTGATTGATTGATTGATTGATTTATACAAGCACTGGGTACAGTCAGAAGCGCGGGAGGGTGAGAGGATTCACCAGAGCCAGAGCGGGGAACAGAGCAGGCAGATTGACGAAGCACACTGCTGAGGGGAGCAGTGGGTGCAACAGGAGGGGTCTGCGCACCATGTGGGACCCTCACCAGTGGCCGGGGATCGAACCAACGTTGCAGAGGATGCGGGCAGCTTCACAGCCCAGCGCTCAACCGCTGCGCCACCAGGGGAGGCCCCCATTTTGACTTTTACGTTTAAAAATTAGAAGCAGGCATTTTGTTTATCTGTTAGTTCATCTCTTTAGCATATGGCAGCAGCCCAGACCTGCAACTACTTCACCTTCCCCTGAATTCTCCTTCAACTTTGTTTTATTTCCATCTTCCCTTCCTAATTACCTACCTTAAAGACTTCAAGTCCCAGTATCAGACATGATGACAATAGTCTTCCAAGAACTGTTGAGGGCCTCCCTGGTGGCCTAAGAGGTTAAGTATCAGCACTATGAAGCTATCTGCAGCCACTGCAGCACTAGTCCAATCCCCGGCTAGGGAGGGGACACACATGGCACAGCAGACCTCTCCAGACTCGCCCGCTGCTCCCCTCAGCAGTGTATTTCATTCAGTCTGCCTGTTCTGTTCCCCACTCTGTCTCTGGTGAATCCTCTCACCAACCCCCCACACACACTTCTGACCTGTACCACACACTTCTGATCAGTTCTTGTATGCATAAATAAATAAATCTTTAAAAAAAATAAAGAACTGTTGAGCCAACTCCTGCAAGTAAACCCCTAGAACAAACATGTGTGTATATTCACACATACTTATATGATAATATCTAAGACAATTAAGAAATTGGGGATAGTAGTTGAATCTAGAGAATAGAAGTAGAAGACTATGAAGGAAGAAGGAAGTCATACCATTTATACTTTTAGGTTTGTACTATGTGACCCTATTACCTGTGTTAAAAAAAAAAAAGTTTAAATGTTTAAAAATTCCCTAAACTACCTTTCTCATATTTGCATATGGAGCTATGGAAATATTTACTCTTTGTTCCTGTTTCTTTAAATAGGGTCAGATTTGCTTTATATATTTATAAAGTTTTACTTGCCACAAGGGAATTAAAGTTAGGGGAAAAGGGAACTTATATGGTTTCTATTTCTAGAATCAGCCTTTAGCAAAAGAAAAAAAACAAAAAACAGTATATTGGTACCCGTATGCCCTTTGTCTCTCATCCTCTCTAACATCCCGTGTCAATGGATCCCATTTGGGGGGACACCTCAGACTTACAGTACTGTGAGATACCTGGAAGGTCCAAAGAGAATTAGTCCCTCTCAGGATCTCTATGTAATCAGCATCAATAATCAGTTACGTGGGGCCTCCCTGGTGATGCAAGGGTTAAGACGCAACCTATGAAGTGATCCACAACCACTGTAGCACGAGTTCGAATCCTGGCCAGCCAGGGAGCAACTCACATGGCTCAGCAGACCTCTCCTGACTCACCCGCTGCTCCCCTCAGCAGTGTGCTTTGATCACTCTGCCTGTCCTGTTCCCCTCTCTGTCTCTGGTGCATCCTCTCACCCCCCACCCCCGAATCTCTGGCCTGAACCCCAGCTCTTGTATGCATAAATAAATAAATCTTTTAAAAAAAAATCAGTTATGTGACCAGCACCAAGTAGACTCTATCAGAGGTAGCTCATGTCTGGATGGTTTGTTGAGTCCATCTGAGATTAAACACACTGCATATAGGCACAGTTCTTTGAGGATAAAGAACTGGGACTTTGGAAATAAAACAAACAGTGCATAGAACCAAAATAACACTTGTGGTTAAAATGATAATTGTTAGTAACTATTTAAGTCTTCTTAGTTTTTAAAATGTGTCTACATTTCTCAATTACACAGAACACTTAAACTTGGGGATGAAAATGGCAAACCAGGAATTCAAAAGTGAGCAAATAAGTGGGAGTAGGTTCCTAGGTGAATACTGATGTAGGGCCTGTCATTTGCTTTTAACATTTTTTTAATACTTAAATAGTATAGTACATAAAGACTAACATAGTGCCCACCCCACCTCTTATTATCCAAACCTAATAAAAGGATAAATTAATAGAATCAAGAATTATTAGACCAAATAGAATACATATAAGTATAATAAATATAAATGGCAAAACACAATTGGACATATTAGAGCACAATTGCCAAAAATTGAAGAAAAGGAAAATCATTTTGACTTTGCTCTGAGCAGCAGAAGGTAGGTGATTAAAGGAACATCATTATTTGGAAAGCGGTGCGTAAGATGAGACAATCTGCACACCTTGTATCCTGCTGCAACTCTAGGTTGACCTGTGGCAAAAGCAGCCAGGCCTAGATTTGAAGAGAAAGTATGACAGGGGTGCCAGGCCCCCTGGAATGAATAAAATATGAGACAGAGAGAGAGAGAGAGAATCATTTCTAACTTAAAGCAACCGGAGAGAAAAGGAACATTGTCATAGCAATGCTGCCTGTTTAATTCTAAACAGAAGCAGGTAACAATGCCAGAAAGGTATCTTCACAGGTTCGGAAAAACAAAAACAAAAACCTACCAACCCAGAAATCAGTACCCAGGAATAACATTCTTCAAGAATGAAAGTGATTTTCCAGGGGCCTCCCTGGTGGCACAGGGGGTTGAGCGCAGCGCTGTGAAGCTGTCCGCAGCCACTGCAGTGTGGGTTCGATTCTCCTGTTGTGCTCACTGCTCCCCTCAGCAGTATATTTCGGTCAGTCTGCCTGTTCTGTTCCCCTACTCTCTCTGGTGAATTCTCTCACTCCCTGCACACCTCTGGCCTGTACCCCAGTTTTGAATAGATAGATAGATAGATAGATAGATAGATAGATAGATAGATAGATAGATAGATAGATAGATAGATCGATCTTAGGGAAAAAAAAGAAAATAAAGTGATTTTCCAGAAAAATAAAAATCCAACATCCATCGCCAGCATACCTGCACTTAAAACGTTAAGACCGTGGCCGCAGGGCGTCGGGCAGTCAGTGCAGCCGCTTGTGAGCTGCAGGCCCCATGGATGCCACAGGTCTCAATACCGCCAAGCTCCAGATTAAGAGCTGCTCTTTTTGCAGGAACCCGCTGCCTCCTCCTGGTTCTCCAGCTGTGATGCAAGGGCCAGGAGCGTCGCCTGGCCTCCCTGGCACGCCAACCCCAAGCCGGTTCCTGAGCTGGTGCCACTCAGGCCGCGGAGTGTTGGTGCTCCTAGCCGCGCGCCTCCAGAAGAGGCCTGGCCAGGCCTGGCCGAGCCGTGCAGGTGACCCGCAGGCTGGGTGTGGGTTTCCTTTCTCCCTCCGCTGTGTCCTCAGCGACGCTCCTGGTCAGGGTCAAAACAGGAGACAACGGTCAATCACGCCTCGTTGGGTGCCAAAGGCTACTTCACCTGTAAACCAAGACACAGCATTGCCACAGGGTGCAGTCCCTGCCGGGCTCCCTCTGGAGGTCAGGGGCGATGCTTCTGCTACGTCCTCATGGATATTTCTTCAATGCAAAACTCCGGGACCACGAAGTGCAGGCCCATGTAACTTGTGAAGAAACACCCAGAGAGGAATGCAACCACACCCTGGTGATGGGGACACCCAGGGCACACTCAGGACATAACTTATTAACAGGAAACTAAAGGGCGGTTGGCACTGACAGTACCTCTAAACAAAAATGATAAAATAAAATAAGGAAAATAACTCCAGAAGGAAGCACAAAGACGCCAGAAGGAATGAAGCCCACTAGAAAGAGTGCCTATGACATTAGCTATATCAAACTGTATCTTATCAGTCTAAAACACAGAATTAAAATTTATGAAAGTAGTAACACAAGAGGCAGGAGAGGACGCTAAAAAGAATTTCAAAGCATGTCATAAAATAAGATATTTATTATTGAATACATTATTGAAACTGTCTTTTATAAAATTTTTATCTTGTCCATAAATTAATGAGTCATCAAGCCAACATAAAAATTATGTGACTCTAATATAATTACTCTATTTTACAGTAAGTTATTTAAAACACAAGTAAATCTACATGCTGTTTCTCTTGCTTAATTTATAGTAATGTGAAGTAAAATGTAGCAAAAAGAAGGGAGCTTTTTAAAGCAAGGAGTGGGGAAAAAAGGCATGGTTTTCTTTCAGTAAACATGTTGATGTATACTTGCTCTAGTGTTTGGCTTTTGAAACTTTTTTTAAATTATGTATAACTTGCAGATTTAGAAGGCAGACCAACATGGCGGCGAGGAAACGCTGAGGGTAAGATCTCCCATTTAAAAAAAGTTAATAGGGAGGAAAAGCGGCAGGTCCCAGTGAGAACTGGGACATGGAAGATAAACGGACGACTCCAGCAAACTGCCCAAAGAAGAAAGTTGCCATAAAAGAGGACCAGAAGGGAGGAAAGCGCAGAACACTGCTCCCCTCCCCCGCCCACAAAGTCGGCACTCTCTGACCCGCACTCTCCGACCAACAGAAAGGAGGAAAAAAAGAAAAACCAAAACAACCAACAAGAACAAACTACTCATCAAGCGGAACTGTGAGTGGAAAGGAACTATTTCAGCCACCACACCCCGTGAACGGGAGCTGTGGAGAACCCTGCAGGATACGCGGTGGAGGTGAGCAAATGGCTCCAGTCACCATTAGAGAAAAACAAAGACTCCCGGAGACCTACAAACAGCCCCAGGCCAGCCGGTAAGCTTGTGCAGAAAAGCTGCGCACTTGAAAAGGATACGCAGATCGAGGCTGCCCAGGTCCCCACGCCTACAACCTTGGCTTGCGGGGAGACGCATGGGGGCCCTCACTGAGGTGAATGTCCCTCACTGAGTAATCAGAAACCAGGCGCCCGGACACGGGAGTGGGGTGCAAAAGGCGCCATTTCTGCAACTGGGCTACAGCCCGCGTCCTGGACCTGAGGGCTTTGGAACTGAGACCTGGGGCACAAAATTCGGGGCATGGGATCCCCACGACGGTGGGGCACAAGGCAGACACAGCACCCCAAAGCCATTGAGGCTTTCCCCACCACTCCCACTCTGTTCCCTGGTCCCACTAGGTAAAAAAAAAAACAGCTCCCCAAGGACACTAGGAGAGATCTCTGGCGCCACCTAGTGACCAGAAAAAAAATCACCAACACCCCATAGAATAGGGACCTTTCTTGAGTAAAGACTGCTTGAAACCGGCAGAAGGCTCCCAGAGGACTCAGAGGTGAGCTGGGAAGTTTGCCCAAGCCAGGCCCCTTCTGACCAGCAGTCCAAGCCCAGAGGGGGAGCAGGCACCCACGGCCAGGGCAGACCGGGCACGCGGAAGAGTGTGCCTGTCTCCAAAGCGCCATTTTAGAACAGGGACCTTTCTTCAATAAAGACTGCTTGAATCTGGCAGAAGGCTCCCCATGGAGCCAGAGGGAGAAGGTTCCCTGCGTAGTCAGAGGTGAGCTGAAGGCCCCCACAAGCCTAGTCCCACCTGGCAGGAAGTCGGAGCCCAGAGGAGGATCCAGAGATTTGGAACCCAGAGTGCAATCCAGCTGCCCCACCTCCAGGGAAGTCTGTGGGACTTCAAGATACACATTTGTAACTAAACACAGAAGGAGGAGAGATTCTGTGACGGTGACCATTAACATACTCAAAGTACCACTGCCTCACTAGACTTCTGGCATAACAGTTTTTGACTCGTTTGGATTGCCAGTTTCTGAAACTCCCTAAAGAACACACCAAAAAGATGCCAGCCAGTACCAGTGGCACAGTGTCCCAACGCATAAGGCAAATTAGAAGACAGGCAGCAGGGAAAAGAAAAACTACAATCAAAGTAGCAATGCCTCAGAAAAAAGACACACCAAAAAAAAAAAAAAAACCTACCCACCAGCTTGCAACTACAGTGACTTGGAAGAACTTCTGACCCTTCCAGGAAAAGAACTTAAAATTGCCCTGATGAAAAAACTGATTGAAGTCATTAAGGAAAACAATGCTCAGAAGAATGAAATTGAGTCCCTAAAGAGGGAAGTAAAAGAAATGCAGGAGATCAAAGAATTAATGGAAGCGCTAAAGAACTCTGGGAAAAGCAATGAAAGCAGAATAGATGAAATGGAAGAACAAAGAAGTAATCTTGAAGACACAGAAATAAAAAGAACCAAAACAGAAAAGGAAAGAGAAGTACAAAGGAAAAAGACCAAAGAAAGACTTCGGGAACTATCTGACTCCATGAGGAAAGGAAATATGAGTTATAGAAATCCCAGAAGGAGAGGAGAGAGATGTAAGAACAGAGAAAATATTCAAGGAAATAATTGAGAACTTCCCAAACGTGAAGAAGGAGCTGAAAATTGATATACAAGAAGCAAGAAGAACACCAAACTTCCATGATGAAAGGAAAAATACAGCAAAACACACAATAGTAAAGCTCCCAAGAATCCAAGACAAGGAAAAAATAATGAAGCTGACGAGGGAAGAAACAGAAAACATTCAAAGGAAAACCAATCAGGCTGACATCAGACTTCTCCAAAGAAACACTGCGGGCAAGGAGAGAGTGGAGGGACATAGTCAACAGACTCCAAGAAAACAGATGCCAGCCAAGAATACTCTATCCCGCAAAGCTCTCCTTCCTCTATGAAGAAAGAATAAGGACCTTCCCAGACAAACAGAAACTCTGGAATTTCATTACGACTAAACCCCCACTCCAAAAACTACTACAAGGAGTCCTAAAGCCAGAACCTCAGAGGGACGAATAACAACAAAAAAGGCCAAAAAAAAAAAAAAGTTATTAAAAGAATAAATAAAATCAAAGGAAAGACAAACACAATGGCAAATACAGATGCTAACATATCAATATTAACTCTAAATGTAAATGGACTAAACTCTTCAATAAAAAGACACAGAGTTGCAGGCTGGATTAAGAAACAAAACCCAACCTTTTACTGTCTCCAGGAAACACATTTAGCCACAAAAGATAAAAATAGACTCAAAGTTAAAGGATAGAAAACAATCCTACAAGCAAATGGACCAAAAAAGAAAGCAGGAACAGCTATACTTATATCAGATAAAACAGATTTCAAACTCAAAAAGGTAAAAAGAGACCCCAACGGTCACTACATTATGATCAAGGGGACAATACTTCAAGAAGAAATAACACTCATTAACATATATTCACCAAACGAAGGAGCACCAAAATATATCAGACAACTATTGTCATCTTTGAAAACAGACATCAGAGAAAACACATACGAGTGGGAGACTTCAACACACCACTATCAGCAATGGATAGATCAACGAGACAAAAAATAAGTAAAGACACTAAGGCTCTAAATAAGGATCTAGAGCGCTTGGGCTTAACAGACATCTATAGAACACTAAACCCAAAAAAATCTGAGTACACATTTTTCTCAAGCGCACATGCATCATTCTCCAGGATCAATCACATATTGGGACCCAAGACAAACATCAACAGGTACGCCAAGACTGAAATCATACCAACCATCTTTTCTGACCATGAAGGCATCAAACTAGAAATAAACCATAAAAAGAAAGCAAGGAAATATCCTACCTCATGGAGATTGAAACCCACACTACTGGAAGACCACTGGACTAAATGAGGAGATCAAAGAAGAAATTAAAAAATTCTTTGAATTGAATGACAAGGAGGACACCAATTTCCTAAATGTATGGGATGCAGCAAAAGCAGTAATAAGAGGAAAATATATAGCAACAGAGGCTCACATTAAGAAACAAGAAAGAACTCGAAGAAACAACCTAATCTCAAAGCTCAAAGCTCTAGAAAAAGAACAAAAAAAAAACCCAAAACCAGCAGAAGAAAAGAAATAATAAAAACCAAAGCAGAAATAAATGAAATTGAAACTAAAAAAAACAATCCAAAAGATCAATGAAACCAAGAGCTGGTTCTTTGAAAAAAAATAAAGAAAATAGACAAACCCCTACACAGGCTCACAAAGGAAAAAAGAGAGAAAGCACAAATAAACAGCATCATAAATGAAAGAGAAATCACAACAGACACAGCAGAAATCAAAAGAATAATCAGAAACTACTATGAACAGTTATATGGAAACAAGTTCAACAATCTAGAGGAGATGGACAAATTCCTACAACTCTACAATCACCCAAAGCTAGATAAAGAAGAAATAGAACACCTAAACAGACCAATTCAAGCAGCGAAATTGAAATAGTAATCAAAAACCTCCCCCAAAACAAAAGCCCACAACCTGATGGATTTACAAATGAATTCTACCAAACATTCAGAAACAAATTAGTGCCTATCCTTCACAAACTCTTCCAAAAAATTGAGAAGGAAGGGATAATACCAAACACGTTCTATGAAGCCAACATTCTACTAATACCAAAACCAAACAAGGACAACACAAAAGAAAACTACAGGCCAATCTCCCTAATGAACACTGATGCAAAAATCCTCAATAAAATTTTAGCTATCAGAATCCAACAATGTATCCATAAGATAATTCACTACAACCAAATAGGATTCATTCCAGGAACACAAGAATGGTTCAACATCCGAAAATTAATCAACGTCATCCAACACATCAACAAAAAGAAATATAAAAACCATATGATAATATCAATAGATGCTGAGAAAGCTTTCGACAAAGTGCAACACCCATTCATGATAAAAGCCCTTGAAATTCTTGGGATACAAGGAACATACCTCAACATCATATGACAAGCCAACAGCCAGTATCATTCTCAATGGCGAAAAGCTGAAAGCATTCCCATTAAGATCTGGAACAAGACAAGGATGTCCACTCTCACCACTGCTTTTCAATATAATACTGGAAGTCCTAGCCAGAGCAATAAGACAAGAGAAAGACATACAAGGAATCCAAATAGGAAAAGAAGAAGTCAAACTATCACTATTTGCAGATGATATGATAATATACATTGAGAATCCCTAAAACTCCACAGAAAAACTAATTCAACTCATCAATCAGTTCAGTAAAGTGGCAGGATATAAAATAAACACGCAAAAATCAGTAGTCTTTAATAAATCTGAAGAAATAAAAAAAATCCCTTTTATTATCAAAACAAAAAAAATCAAATACTTGGGAATAAATCTAACAAAAGAGGTAAAGGACCTATACAAAGAAAACTATAAAACACTGTTAAAAGAAATAGAAGATGCAAAGAAATAGAAAGACATCCCCTGCTCATGGATTGGAAGAATAAACATTATTAAAATGGCCATCCTACCAAAAGCAATATATAGATTCAATGCTATTCCAATCAAAATTTCAATGTCATTTTTCAAAGAAATAAAACAATTATTGATGAAATTCATATGGAATCACCAAAAACCCCAAATAGCCAAAGCTCTCCTGAAAAAAAAAAAGAAGGGAATGGAGGCATCACATGCCCAGACTTCAAACTATACTACAAAGCCATAATCATCAAAACTGCATGGTATTGGAACAAGAACAGACACAAGACCAATGGAATTGAATAGAAAATCCAGAAATAAACCCACAGATTTATGGTCAACTAATCTTTGACAAAGGAGCAAAGACTATGCATTGGAGCAAAGAAAGTTTGTTCAATAAATGGTGCTGGGAAAACTGGGTCGCTACATGCAAAAGAATGAAGCTTGACTACTACCTCACACCATGCACAAAAAACAACTCAAAATGGATTAAAGAACTAGACATAAGACCTGAAACCATAAAATACATAGAAGGAAATATAGGCAAAACACTACATGATATGCACATCAAAGACATCTTTACAGACACATCACCCAAAGCAGTGATAGTGAAGACAAAGATAAACAGCTGGGACTACATCAAATTAAAGAGCTTCTGCACAGCAAAAGAGACAATACCAAAAACAAAGAGAAACCCCACCGACTGGGAGAACATTTTTGCACACAACACTAATGATAAAGGACTGATCACAAAAATCTGCAAAGAGCTGATGAGACTCAACAACAACAAAGAAAATAATCCAGTCAAAAAATGGGCAGAAGAGCTAAAAAGAAACTTCTCTGAAGAGGAAATGCAAATGGCCACCAGGCATATGAAAAAATGTTCAACATCACTTGTAATCAGGGAAATGCAAATCAAAACTACAATGAGATACCATCTTACACCAGTGAGAATGGCACATATTAAAAAAACTAGCAACAACAAATGTTGGTGAGGGTGTGGAGAAAAAGGAACTCTCCTGCACTGTTGGTGGGAGTGCAAACTGGTCCAACCACTATGGAGAGATGTATGGAGATTTCTTGACCTACTAAACATAAAGCTTCCATATGATCCAGCAATTCCATTCCTTGGTATTTACCCAAAGGACACAGAAACATCAATTCCAAAGAGCACCTGCACCCCTATGTTTATAGCAGCACTATTTACAATAGCTAAGCTTTGGAAACAACCCAAATGCCCAAAAATGGATGACTGGATCAAGAAGATGTGGTCCATATACACCATGGAATATTACTCAGCATTCAAAAAAGATTAATACATGCAATTTGCAGCAACATGGATGGAGCTGGAAGGGATCATGCTCAGCAAAATAAGCCAGAAAGAAAAAGAAAAATACCGGATGGTCTCACTCATAGCAGGAATCTAGAAAACTTAAATAAGGGACCAGGAAAAAGAATAACTATAAGAAAGAAAATATCAAAATAAACAAACAACTATGAACCAGAGACACTCTATGGGGGGGTGGGGGGCAGGGGAAGGAGGGCTTGGGGTCAAAATAAGGGGGTTGTAATTGTATGGGGAATATAAAAATAAAATTTAAATAAAAAAGATTATTTTTTAAAATTGTGTATAAAATTAAAAAATACTTTTATATACATTATAGTGCAACTTTTTCTATTTAGTCAAAGAGAATGGCAATTTTGGGCAACAGAAGTAGTTTAGGTTAATGATCCCAATTCTGACCACTGCAAATATTAAAAAGTAGTGTGCCTTCTTTTTTTTTTTTTTGAAGGCGGTTTTTTGAAGGAGGAGATGAGAAAGATTCACACAGGAATTGCTGGGGGAAGTATACATGGAAGCTGAAGGATCTCTTGACTATCAGTACCTCAAAACCCTTGCAAAATCTTCCACTAGGGGCCTCACTTGTGGCTCAAGGGGGCTAAGACTTAGCACTTATGAAGTTATCATAGCCACTGCAGCACAAGTTCGATCCCCTGCGAGAGAGCTAACCCACATGGCACAGCAGACCTCTCCTGTTTCACCCACTGCTCCCCTCAGCAGTGTATTTCAGTAGATCTGCCTGTTCTGTTCCCTGCTCTGTCTCTGGTGAATCCTCTCACCCTCCTGCACCTCTGGCCTGTACCCCGGTTCTTGTATGCATAAATAAATTTTTTTTAAGATTTATTTATTTACACAAGAACCGGGGTACAGGCCAGAGGTGCAGGAGGGTGAAAGGATTCACCAGAGACAGAGCGGGGAACAAAACAAGCAGAATGACAAAATACACTGCTGAGGGGAGCAGCGAGCGAGACAGGAGAGGTCTGCTGCACCATGTGGGTTTCTCCACTGCCAGCCAATATCGAACCTGCACTGCAGAGGCTGCGGACAGCTTTACAGTGCGCCGCTCAACTGCCTGCACCACCAGGGAGGCCCAATAAATAAATCTTTTAAAAAAAAATCTTCCTCTAGCCACCAGGATATGCATGTTCCAGTTTGCTCTGGGGCATATACTAAGAAAAGAATTACTGAGTCCCAAGCTGTGCACTGTTTTCAACGTTCCCAGATATTGACAAGCTGCTTCCAAAGCTGTTATACCCCCACAGCAGTAGGTTTGGGCTAGTACTTCAGTGCTATTTTGATTTTTCATTGGCATTGTATTTTTTTTGTCTTTCCCTAATTTTTAAAAAGATTGCCTGTCTTTTCATATAGTTATTGACCATTTAAGTTTCCTGTATGTGAACTTTTATTTTTCATTAAGTTACTTGCCTTTTTCTTATCAATACAATATATTTACACATTGACACTCATGCTTTCTCACATATTTGCATGGCAGATGGCTTCTCTCAGTTCATAGGCAGATAGATTACTTACCTTTAGATATCTCAAGTCTAATGGGAACGCCTATTAGATGTGCCTAAAACCTCCAAAATATATCCTCACTTCCTTTCTATTGATTATTGGGTGAATTCCTTAACACTCTTTTCCAATTTACTAATTCTCTGTTCCTTTCTGGTCTAGAGTTTGTCCCAACTACTGACCTCTCTTTCAAGAACTATGTTTTTATTTCTGCCTGTTTCTTTCTCTTTCGGATGTGTCCTTAAATGTATCATTTTTAGGAAATAACGTGTAAGTTAAGAAAATAGAAAGCATATGAAATGATAGGTGTAGAGTGCTCTAGGCAGAGAGAATAGCTTTGAGACACGGACATTTCCCCCCCCAAAAGTCTGCACCCTGACCGGCTTTTATTTTCAGCTTGGCATATCATACAAGCACAGGCAATTACAACCCAGCATGTTGACTAATCTAAAGGCTGATATGCTGTATCATGCACGACAGATTTCTCGTGTGAACAATATGACACACAGAGCTTTGGAGTGGCTGGCTGGGTCTTAGCACCATTAAGTAAGCACACAAGCTCTAACATATGGAAGCATATAGAGGAATGAACATGGCCATGAACTGACTGAGCAACAGACTGCCTGGATTTAGTCAGAATGAGTAACAAAATGCAAAATTTATTCTTACTGTTAACTGTGTGCTTTATGGAAAACAGTAAAATAATTCTATAACTAGAAGCACACTCACTCAATGTCATCACTTAGCACCATCTTGATGATATATAAACATGCAAACTTGGGTGTCGCTCATGTGGTAATACCAGGGATGCTGGTGCACAGGTAGCTAGGTGTAAACAAATGTGTCTAAAATGGCACAGCAGCGTGAGCCCTCTGGCTGCTTGGGTGCCATCTGCCAACTGTGGGGTGGCTCTGAAGCTTCTCTTTTTATACACTTAATACTCTTGCTCTGTCTGGCATTCCTATTCCTCATTTCTCCGTTATTTTTCTAAAGTAAGAAATATCTAGATCCAAAAAGGCTGACTTCTCTACATTGAGCTTTAAATTTTTAACTTGCTTCTGAAATTCCTTGATGTTAAGCTTTTCACAATACAGAACTATTGGAATGTGGGGCTGGCTAATTCTAGTCAGTCTCTTTTTAGATGAGATGGTTCAATTACAGAAGTTGTCTTTGTGGAAAGAAAGCTCACTTCAATGTCTCATCAGGAGGAAGTCAGTGCCTTGAAAGTTCACATCCCTCATGAGAACAATGTCCTATGTAAATGGAAATGGTTTTCAAGAAAAAATCCAATGTTTCCAGTTCCACATTCTGTTTCAATTCACTACCATATACCCATACAGAAAGAATGTTCAGTACCAAGGAAATTTATTATATGATAAGCCTACAGATAAAAATCAGTTAATATAAAAACAAATTCACATTTGAAAGTATTTCAAATACTTTTGGAAGCAAAAGTAAGTATTTCAAATACTTTTGGAAGCAAAAGTATAGGCTCAGATAATTTCAACAAAATGAATGTTTAAAATAAATGCTATCGGGGCTTCCCTGGTGGCTCAAGGGGTTAAGACGCAACCTGTGAAGCTATCAGCAACCACTGCAGCATGAGTTGATCCCCGGCCAGGGAGGTGACCCACATGGCGCAGCTGACCTCTCCTGTCTCCCCTGCTGCTCCCCTCAGCAGTGTGTTACAGTAGATCTGCCTGTTCTGTTCCCCACTCTGTCTCTGGTGAATCCTGTCACCGGCCCCCCATCTCTGGCCTGTATCTCAGCTCTTGTATGCATAAATAAATAAATCTTTAATAATAATAATAATAATAATAATAAATGATATCTGTTAATAGAGGGTGAAAGGTGTCATTAGAGAACTCGTAACCTACAAAGTCTGGTTGATGTGACCCTACTGCCTCCTCCAACCACAACCCCATGCTTGGCTGACAGCCACTTGCTATCTTAGTCCTAGTTGTGTCCAAGGTCTATAGCAACCAGAGCAGGCCGACCTCTTTCCCAGCTCCGAGCCCTTTTTGCTTGTTTTCCATGCCTTCTGCCTCTTCTCATCTTAAACTACGACCTCTTCAAAGAAGTCTTCCCTGACCACTCTATCCTAAGTAGGTTATTTTCCTTAGTCCCTGTCACTGCCCTGGGTGGTTTTTTTTCTGCATAGCGCTAATCAGAGATTGCCACTTTTTTATTTGTTGCTTATTGATGATTTGTTCCTCCATAATGGAATGCCAGCCCCATGAAAGCAGAAGTCTAATTGGTCTTACACTCCATCCCTAGACTTTGAGTGTCTGACGCAGAAGCTTGCTAATCATTGTTATCTCCCTGATGGAACCATCTCAGATTTAGAAAAATCATCAATGTGATTCAAACAATAAATGTCCAGATGCTAACCTGGGTTTCACGCAGAATTGACCACCAAATGGAATTTAGGATATTCTGAAAACCAGAAACCTTTGCCATTGGGTTAGAGATTTTTAATTCCTTTTTGAAATATCTGTGTTTTTGTTAATTTTGCATAATAACCACTAGAGGGAGACATAGCCAAATACTATACTCTCGAATTCTAATATTTTCTGTTAGGATTTTTGGAGGTCCTGCAACCCAGTCCTCTCAGCGGAAAGATGTCCATGCACCTTCTTTTAAAACAAAGTTAGGTGATTACATTGGTAAATTCACTACCCTGTGAAACAGTCTGCTCTATTGGACTCCACTCATTGAAAAAGTCCTCTTTTCTTGATCTTTCTATACCTGATTCTCCTGGCTACAGCATTAAGAATCAGCACAACCTAGTGCCCTATTCTGTCTCTCATTGTCTAGATTATTTTTGAATCTTACAGCAGGCCAATCCCAGCATGCCTCACACCTTTCTCATCCTTGGCCATCTCTGCCAATGGAAAATCCCTGTGGCTTTCCCCTTTGACCTACTGGACCGCTGCTCTCTCCCTTACGCTTTACATTATATCCTGTTCCACACTAAACACACTCCCCAGCACTATCATCTTCCCCCTGACCCCAGGAAGTCCCAAATCCATGAAATCTGAGTTTCTTGAAGAAGGTCTGATTAAACCCTGCATCCACCGCTAGTGAAATTGTTGGTTCTCCCAAGTCTCCAATACCACAACAGGACTGGCATATATTTAGGTGCTAGTGCCACAATGAAAGCATCACGTTTACTTTGAGATTTGTGTCATCCTGCTGCTCCTCCACCACCTGGTCAAGTCAGTATACCTCTGTTTTGTGTGACTTCAGACACACATCTATCAATGTAGACAACCCATGCATTACCCTAACCCCTTTATTGCACCCCCACCTGGTACCTCACATTGGACCTCAAATTTATCCTAGTAGTTTGTCTTTGAAGCACACCAGGAACCCCTTCCCATCATGCTCATCCTTCACTCATTAACATGTCTGCTGTATTTTCTCCCCAAAGTTCAAGTGGATTAATTCTCTTCCTATCCAATCTATATAATCCCACTATTTTTCCAACATCATACAATCCTTTTCCACTTTAATTTTCTCCCCAGCCTTTGCCCAGACAAAATCATAACTGAATAAATCCAACTGTTTTCCATTTCTACTCCTGCACTAAGCACGACAGAAGAAGATATCAATAGTAAATACTGAGAAATGTGTGAAGTGAAACTATTATCATCTACAGACTACATATGAGAAAAATAAAGCCCAGAGGGAATAAATCACTATACACCACATAACTAATAAACCAAACTATCTGGCTTAATGAAAAATCTTTAAAATAAAATAAAAATTAATAGAACTACAGGGAGAAACTGACAAATTAATCATGGAAGTGGGAAATTTCAATTCACTTCTCCAAATTATAGGTAGGTCAGACATTCAAAAACTTAGTAAAGATATAGATGACGAGACCACACTTAGCAAGTTTGATTTAGTTGCTATATATGAACCCTGTTCCCAACAATGAGACAAGTTCACATTGTATATTGACAAAAACTGACAATGAATTAGGCCAGTGATTTCCAACATTTTTGGTCCCAGGACTCCTTTACTCTGAAAAATTTACTGAGGATTCCAAAGAGCTTTTTGCTTATTTATTAACTTAACAAATACATTTTTTAAAGATTTATTTATTTATACAAGAACTGGGATATAGTCAGAGGCATGGGAGGGTGAGAGAATTCACCAGAGGCAGAGTGGGGAGCAGAACAGGCAGACGAATGGATGCAAGACACTGCTGAGGGGAGCAGCAGGCGAGGCAGGAGAGGTCTGCCCCGCCATGTGGGATTCTCCCTGGCCAGCCAGGAATCGAACCCACGCTGCAGAGGCTGCGGACAGCTTCACAGCGCGGCACTCAACCTGCTATGCCACCGGGGAGGCCCAACAAATACACTTTTTAAATTTTAAATAATAGGTCCATTGCATGTTATCATGAATAAATTTTTATGAAAAACTTTTAATTAATGAGGAAAATGATATTGTCCTCCATTTTGGCAAATTTCTTTAATGTTTGGCATAGTAGGAAACAACTAGATCATCATAGTCGCTTCTACATTCTATCTGTTCTGATAGGTTTATTGAAATCTATCAGGAAAGTCCAGCCTCACACATGAGAAAGAGAACAGCAGCCCCCGAGGCCCAGCCAGGCCTTGATGTTGCTAAGAGCTGGCCTGATACTCACAGCTGAGAGGCCAAACATCAACAATGTACAGAACATCCACAACTCGCAGGGCCACTTTGGGACCATGATAGGCCAAGACAAAAATAAGACCATGACCTTTTCTCAACTACAAAGGTGCCCGAACATCCCCCTGTGTGTGACAGCATGAATAATTGCTCCTTCTATACCAATTACAGCTTCAATGGCACTCCAGCCTGTCTTTCTGTGTTATTTCTGGAGGCCGCTACTACAAATGCCAAACTTGGTGACTTAAAACAACAGAAATTTGTTCTCTCAAGGTTCAGGAGTCAGAAGTCAGAAATGAAGCTGTCCCCAAGTTCACTCTCCTGATGAAGGGACAGGAGAACCCTCCCTTGTCTCTTCCAGGTCCAGGTGGCTCCGGGTGTTCCTGGGCCTGTGGGCAAATCACTCCAACACCTGCCTCCGTCTTCCCATGGCTTTTGCCTCTCAAATCCCCCTCTGCCTTTCTCTACACAGACACTTGTCAGAGATTTGGGGCCCACTTACATAATCCAGGATGATCTCATCTGGAGACCCTTAACTTAATTACATCTGCAAAGACCATTTTATTCAAATAAAATAACACTAGTAAGGTCTAAGGTAAGAATGTGGACATATCTTTTTTGTGGGTGGAGTGAGGGAATCACCATTTGACTTACCATCCCTTCCTATAGTAAGATTTATTAAGATCCTGACAGCACCCAATCCAGAATAAAGTTTTGTTTCCGTAAGCCCTTCCCGCAAATAACCTAACAGAAGCCCAAATCCTATTCTCTTCTCAAGCTATCTTACCAAAATGACAGACAGCTCCCTGTGGTGTATGTTCTCCTTCCTTGCTGTGAATAATAAACCCAGCTTGTTCAATTACAGATCAGTTCTTGGTGGTCTTTAACTGGAAGGCATTGACACATGAATATGGAGCTAGAAAAGAGAGGAGTATATTAATTGCGGATGTTCTCTGATACTACACCAAAATTCAAGAAGTGATAATTCTTTTTTCATGTGATATATGTGTTCATTATCTTTTTTTAAATGAAGTACTGTTGTTTTACATCCTTGTTAATATTTTGACAGAATAGGATTCACCCTTCAGATATGTTCACCGTAGCTTTCCCACCACCAAAGCACCCATAATTCCCCACCATAGTCCATTGTGCAGTTGATAATTTCTTAAGAGGTAATTGGGGGCCTCCCTGGTGGTGCACGGGGTTCAGATGCAACCTATGAAGCTATCTGCAGCCACTGCAGCTCAAGTTCGATCTCTGGCCAGGGAGCTACCCACATAGTACAGCGGACCCCTCCTAACTCTCCTGCTGCTCCCCTCAGCAGTGTATTTCAGTCAGTCTGCCTGTTCTGTTTCCTACTCTTGTCTCTTGTGAATCCTCTCAACCCCCTGCACCTCTGGCCTGTACCAGGTCTTGTATGCATAAATAAATAAAACCTTTTAAAAAGAGGTAATTGAATGTGAAATCTGAAGGCATATCAGTGAACTTTATTCTGTTCCATTAAAATCTATCAATCTATTTTGCACTTTGTGTGGATCTTTTACTCATGCATAATTTTTAACAGTTTTCACTGATCATCTGGAAGATAATGGTTCAGAGTTATGCAGATCTTCCAAAAGTTGACACATTTCATTATACAATCTATATTTCTAAAACTCACACTTTTTGGTATCACCATTAGTCTCATCAGAAATGTTTTATGTAGGAACCTCTCTGGTGGCACAGCGGGTTGAGCGCAGCACTGTGAAGCGGTGCGCAGCTTCTGCAGCATGGGTTCAATTCCCGGCCTGTCAGGGAGATCCCCACATAGCATGGCAGACCTCTCCTGTCGTACCCGCTGTTCCCCTCAGCAGTATATTTTGGTCATCTACCTGTTCTGCTCCCCACTCTGTCTCTGGTGAATCCTCTTACCCTCCCGCGCCTCCGGCCTGCACCCCAGCTCTTGTATAAAAATAAATAAATGTTTAAAAAAAGAAATGTTTTATGTATCAGGAAACTGTCAGGCTTACAGTGGCAGATCCAGAACTCCAAAATTTGAATTTTTACTTAAAGGTTCAAATTTTAATACTGACAACAACTATTATCAGTTATTTTCCTCAAAGTGGCTGGCAATGACCATTTTCAAGAAAATGTCTACCAAATACCCAACCCTGAGTAACCCAGTTTTGTTTGCCAGTTATTTGTTCCAGTTTAAAAAAAGAAGAAGCTGATTCTGCTCTCACTCAAACAATCACACAAGAGCTATACCACAGGCAGCCGTCGAACTCCATTATGCACAAACATGTTTTATATGTGCTTTCCATCTTGTCAAGCAGAAGACAAAAAAGATGTATTCTCAAGGCTTAAAATTTACTAAAAGGATAATATTTTACTGTTTCATGAAGGACATTCTTAAATGAAACTGGTTTTCTTTCCCCTGTGAGTTTGTGGCGGTGACAAATACAAGGATTACGTATAAAGCAGTGTGGTGCCACAGGTAGGACATCACCAACGCAAACAGCAACATGGTGAAAATGGCAAACAGTGTCCCAGTCTTGTTATGAAAATAATGATGGACTCACAGACCTCCTCAAAGGGGCTTGGGAATCCCCAGGGATCTGTAGACTACACTTTGAGAGTTTAAATACCCTCTAAAGCAAATTTCAACAAATTGAAAAGAAGGGGTATCCATCATACAGAACATAGTCTCTGACCACAATCCAATTAAATGAAGACTCAATTACAGAGATAAATGTCCCCTTACACTTGGAAATTTTAGAACAGTTTTTAATAACCCGTAAGCCAAAGGACAAATCATGACAAAAATTATAGAAACATAATTAGAATTGAATAATAAAAAACAATGACAAAACTTGTGAGAGTCAGCAAGCGTGGTATTAAAGGGAAGTTTGGAGTCTTTTTTTTTTTTTTAAAAAAAAAAGATTTATTTATACAAGCACTGGGTATAGTCAGAAGCTCGGGAGGGTGAAAGAATTCACCAGAGCCAGAGCGGGGAGCAGAGCAGGCAGAAGGACCGAAGTACACTGCTGAGGGAAGCAGCTGGTGGCAGGAGAGGTCTGCGCGCCATGTGGGACCCTCCTCCAGAGGCTGGGGAGCAGCCGGGGATCGAACCGGCGCTGCAGAGGCTGCGGCCAGCTTCGCAACCCAGCGCTCAACTGCTGTGCCACCAGGGAGGCCCCAAAGTTTGGAGTCTTAAATGCTAACACTAGAAAAGAAGACTCAAAATGAATGACCTAAATATTCCAGTTAACACATTGAAAATAGCAACAGAGCAGACACAGAAAACATAGAAAGAAGATGCTAATAAGGACAAGAAAAAACATTAAAGAAGTCACAGGGGAAAAAGTGATAGGAAGGATGAATAAATTCCAAAACTGATCCTTTGAAAAAATAAAACTCCCTGTTAAGAAAAATAGCAGCAGGCCAGATGGAGCTGATTACTTAAGCCAAGTGACCTAGACATAGGGGAAGGGATCCTATGACTCCCCATTTCAGGGGTTCATGCAGCCAGACTGTGGCCATGCAAATATTCAGCCCCTTTATTTTATGTTTTTTTAAAGATTTATTTATTTATGCATACAAGAACCGGATACAGGCCAGAGATAGAGGGCCTGAGAGGATTCACCAAGAGACAGAGTGGGGAGTAGAACAAGCAGACTGACTGAAATACACTGCCGAGGGGAGCAGCGGGCGAGACAGGAGAGGTCTGCTGCACCATGTGGGTTGATCCCTGGCCAGGGATCCAACTTGTGCTGCAGAGGCTGCGTATTGCTTCACAGTGCTGTGCTTAACCCCTTAAGCCACCAAGGAGGCCCTATTCAGCCCCTTTAAAAATAAGTTTTATTATTTTCCAGATTTACTATTTTCTTAATGATATCATTTGTAATATTTGAAATATTCTGGGAAACTCATTGTCTTTAAACCAAGTTAGATTCAAATAAGTTTAAAAATGTATAAATAGTCCTGTTTGGCTTTGCCGGCTACATAGTACTGCCTGGAATACAGCACTGAAGAGATGAAGCAGGTCATCTGGCCCTTGCTTAGCATCTGGCCTGAGCAATCTCATAACGCCTGCCTTGCAGGGACCAGGCAGGTATTAAGCCAGGTAAGCACTTAGAAGAGTGTTTGCACACAGTAGGCTCCCAGAAGCCCTCCTAGACTCCCCCACGGTTACTAGGGAGCTCAGTCTTCTGGAAGGACATGGAAGAGACTGCTTTATATCAATTCCACTCTACAGTCAGAGTGAGTAGTCATCAGTGTATTTGCTCATCACTATGGACTAAAGGCTGAAGAAAGGGGATATAAGGAAAGTGAGCCAGAGTACGCCCACTGCTGCCTGTGATCACATCTGTTGATTTTTATTTGTCTGATTTTTATCACCTGCCTGACCCCGTGAGGTATTTATATCTGTGATGGCTGATATTTTGCTAATCTTCCATATTATAGACTTCCCCGACACTTCCAGTAAACAGCTGTGTTTGAATTTTGGCATTTGCCATCACTTTGTAATGCCACTTATTTAAGGGTTTCGTACACGCAACCTCAAGACTAAGTAAGTAGAAGAGGGGTGAGTGATGGATTTTAGGAATTTTCAAGTGTACTTTAGGTTATCTGTCATGCTGGATGTCTTCTGTTTGCCCTCCAACTCCTCTCTCCAACTTCCCCACTGTGCTCTTTAACCAGGACTACATCAACAGCTGCTTTGTTCAACCAAAGATGTGTGTTAGGTGGGGTATGAGGGGCTCACTGGTAGGAGATGGAGGGGCAGGAGAGCAAGGGGGGAGACGGACTTCCCAGCAGACTCACTTTAAAGACATCTGCTCCTGTCAGATGACCTTATCCTTCAAGAATTCTCTGTCTGTGAACTCCTGTAACCACGCCCTTCCATGGTCCCTGCAGGCCTAGGTATGGGAGCAGAACGTGCAGTTACAAGCCCTGGGTACTGCACAATCCCTTCTGGCTCATATGCTGATATCTCTGTATATGGTTCCTGTGAAATAAGAACAAATATATACATTGGTCTCAATGTCTAACACAGAGTTCCTAAACCCTTGTGAGTATGGGTGCCATGAAAATCATTTTCTGTGGTTCCTGATCCAGAGCTACAAAGACTTGTGTAATTTCCTGAATGATAGGACTGTATTTGTTTTTTGTTTTTGTTTTTTTTTTCAAGATTTTATTTATTTATGCATACAAGACCTGGGGTACAGGCCAGAGGTGTGGGGGTTGAAAGGATTCACCAGAGACCGAGTGGAGAATAGAACAGGCAGATTGACTGAAATACACTGCAGAGGGGAGCAGCAGGCGAGTCAGGAGAGGTCTGCTGCACCATGTGGGTAGCTCCCTGGCTGGCCTGGGATTGAACTCGTGCTACAGTGGCTGCAGATAGCTTCATAGGTTGCGTCTTAACCTCTTGCACCACCAGGGAGGCCCCAGGAATATCTTTGTTTTAACGAGGCAACTCTTTTGGGCTCCTGCATAGTAGCTGGTCCCAGAAAGACCAACGCAGGATTAGAAGTTAGGAATTTTCAGCAGCATCCCACCCTACTCCATTCTCTAGAGACCACAAAGGAACTTGAAGGGGAGATAATAATCAATTATGACTATGTGATGAAATCTTCATTAACATTCCCAAAGTAATGAATTCACGGAGCTTCTGGGTAGCGGGCGCATCCATGTACCAGGAGGGTAATCACCCCAATTCCGTGGAGACAGAAGCTTCTGTATAAGAGATCTTTCCAGATTGTGTCCAATAGTTTTGCCACAGCGTTTTTGCCATTTCTGGCCATAAGACATGTTTTTCCACAGAACACAAAAGAACTAACTGGTTGACCATTTGACTTCATTTCTTCAACGATAAATCAACCAACTGCCTTTGCCACACCTTATTTAATGAATTTAATATATTTGTCCATTTGATTTCATTTCTCCGTTGATGAAAGAAGAAACCACCCCTGTAA